>NC_080788.1:49818240-50124919 GCF_028018385.1 Neofelis nebulosa
CACCAATTTTCTCTTCATTTTTATTACATGGAATATTTATTTAATCTCTTCCCTTTCAGTCTAGGTGTGTCCTTACTTCTGCAGAGTTTCTTTTAAGCAGTATATAGATGAGTCTTGTTTTTTTAAGTCCACTCAGCTTCTCTGTGTCTTTTGATTAGAGAATTTACATTTAAAGTAATTTTTTTATATTTATTTTATTTTATTTTTAATGTTTATTTATTTCTGAGACAGAGCATGAGTGGGGGAGGGGCAGAAAGGAAGGAAGACACAGAATCAGAAGCAGGCTCCAGGCTCTGAGCTGTCAGCACAGAGCCCGACGCAGGGCTCGAAATCACAAACCATGAGATCATGACCTGAGCTGAAGTTGGTTGCTCAACCGACTGAGCCACCCAGGTGCCCCAAAGTAATTTTTTAAATTTTAACTTGTTTTATTTATTTATTTTTTAAATTTACATCCAAATTAGTTAGCATATAGTGCAACAATGATTTCAAGAATAGATTCCTTAGTGCCCTTTACCCATTTAGCCCATCCCTCCTCCCACAACCCCTCCTGTAACCCTCAGTTTGATCTCCATATTTATGAGTCTCTTTTGTTTTGTCTCCCTCCCTGTTTTTATATTATTTTTGCTTCCCTTCCCTTATGTTCATCTATTTTGTCTCTTAAAGTCCTCATATGAGTGAAGTCATATGATTTTTGTCTTTCTCTGACTAATTTCACTTAGCATAATACCCTCCAGTTCCATCCACGTGGTTGCAAATGGCAAGATTTCATTCTTTTTGATTGCTGAGTAAAACTCCATGGTATATATATACCACATCTTCTTTATCCATTCATCCATCGATGGACATTTGGTCTCTTTCCATACTTTGGCTATTGTTGATAGTACTGCTATAAACATGGGGGTGCATGTGTCCCTTTGAAACAGCACACCTGTATCCCGTGGATAAATGCCTAGTAGTGCAATTGCTGGGTCGTCGGGTAGTTCTATTTTTAGTTTTTTGAGGAACCTCCATACTGTTTTCCAGAGTGGCTGCACCAGCCTGCATTCCCAACATTTAAAGTAATTATTGATAGGTATGTACTTATTGCCATTTTGTTAATTGCTTTCCAGCTGGTTTTGTATTTCCTGTTTGTTCCTTTTTTCTTCTTTCACTCTTTTCCTCTGTGCTTTAATGACTTTCTTTAGTGTTATGATTAGTTTTTTCCTTTCATTATCTTTTGTGTATCTATAATAGGTTTTTCCTTTATGCTTACCATGTGGTTCACAAATAATAGCCTATAGCCTAATAGCTGTCAGCATGGAGCCTGATGTGAAGCTCGATCTCACAAACTGAGAAATTATGACCTGAGCAGAAACCAAGAGTCAATGCTTAACTGACTAAACTACCCAGGTGCCCTCCTCCCCCATGTTTTATGTTTTTGATGTCATATTTTATATCTTTTTATTTAGTGTATTTGTTAACTAGTTATTATAGTTATGTTTGTTACGTTTGTCTTTTAACCTTAATCCTAGCTTTATAAATGGTTTGTCTCCTGCTTTTACTATATATTTATTTGCCTTCACCAGTGAGATTTTTACTTTTATATTTTCTTGTTATTAGTGTGTTTTCTTTTCTGCCTAAAGATATCCCTTTAATATTTCTTGTAAAGTTAGTTTAGTGATGATGAGCTCCTTTAGCTTTTGCTTGCATGGAAAAATCTTTATCTCTCCAATTCTGAATGACAGATTTACTGGGTAGAATATTCTTGGTTGGAAGTTCTCTTTTCTTCAGCACTTTGAATATATCATGCCACTCCCTTCTGGCCTGCATAGTTTCTGCTGAAAAATCAGCCAGTAGTCTTAAGGGGTTCCCTTGTACATATTTTTTTTTTCTTTTGGTGCATTTAAGACTTTTTCTTTAACTTTTGACATTTTAATTATGATGTGTCTGGATGTGGATCTCTTTGGAGTTTTTTGTCCTTTTCTCTCTTCTCCTTTTGGGACTCCTACACTACTAATGTTATTCTGTTTGATGTTGTTCTGTAAGTCTCCTAATCTATCTTCTCTTTTTAAATTTCCATTTTCTTTTTGTGGCTCTGTTTGAGTGAGTTCCATTGCCTTGTCTTCTTGGTGACTGATCCATTTTTCTGCATCATCTAGCCTGCTGTTGAATCCCTATAGTGTATTTTTCAGTTCAGTTATGTTCTTCAGCTCTGTGACTTCTGTTTAGTTCTTTCTTATATTTTCTACCTCTTTGTTGAAGTTCTCACTGTATTCATCCATTCTTCTCCTGAGTTTGGAAAGCATCTTTATGCCTATTACTTTGAACTCTAGCAGGTAGATTACTTGTTTGCATCTCATTAAGGTCTTTTTCTGAAGTTTTGTCTTGTTCTTTTATTTGGAACATACTTTTACTGTTTCCTCTTTTTCCTTGACTCTTCATGCTTGTTTCTGAGTATAATGCAAACTAGCTACCTGTCCCAGCCTTGAAGGAGGTATCTTACTTTGAAGGAGATAGGAAGTGAAACTTGTTGTTCAACCTTGCCCTAGATCTTATTTGTCTTTGGAATCTTTGTGATTGCCTAAGTAGACTGATTTATTCTTGAGGGGTTCCAGTTGTTGACGGTGTGTTAAGACCTGTGATCTCAGTCAGCACCTGGGTTCAGGCTGATTGGAAGCCAGATCCTTAGGCAGCAGCTTTTAACATATGTAAATATATATAGTCCTTTGGCACACAATTGTAGACCCTGCTGACCTCTAGGTCAGGCGATCTGGAGGGTTCTCTTGGGTAAGAGTCGTAAAAATCAGGACTTCAGATGAGTGTATAAACCCCTTTCTGGGAAGTACCAGTAAGCTGTGATGAAGTCAAGGGAGGATGCAAAGACGGTGATTCCCTGCCTACATTCCCAGGTAGTGCCTCTGTGGTCTGTAGATATCTGACAAACCTAAAGCCTGTCCATCAGGTTAAAGCTACAGAACAAGTAAATAGGGCTTATCTGCAGGCAGTCAGGGGTTGTGTTTTGGTCAGTTTTCTACGTAATGCTCTTGGTATAGTACCTTGCCCTGAAATGTTTTTCTAGTTTTTACAATCCTGTGGTGCCCAGGAACATAAGCCATTTTGGCCACCAGATTAGCCCCTCTGGTCACCAGAGTCAGGTATTCCACAGGTGCTCCCTGTGTGGAGTGTGTTTACCTGCAGGCTTTATCAAGGCTTGGGACAAATGCTGGGAAAAGGAAATGCCTGTAGCTTTAGTGAGTGGGGATTCTTTTATTTCTGGTTGATACTAGGGAGACCTGTTGCAGCAGCATCTTCAACTGTCCATCTCAACCCATAAAGGGCAACGACCATTGATCTTTTCAAAGATGTCAGGCCTCCTCACCAGTGCCTCCGTGAAAGGAGTATCATCAGGGCCATCCATGTAACAATCAGGTGGTGGTTTCTCCAGTCTCATCACAAATCAATTCCAATTCTAAGATCAGCAGGGCAGATAATGGGAGTAAAAGGGTGAGAGAGAAAGCCAAAAAAAATGGTAGATTTTTAAGTGGGCCACTAGACTTTATCCAAAGGGATATTCTAAAGGGACTTCTGAAAGTTTTTTTTTTTTTTTAAACTATTGCAAAATAATGTCACACTTAGAGAAAAGTTACAAAAATAGTACAAAAAATTTTCATCTACTTGTTACCCAGATTCCACAAATGTTAACATTTTATTACATTTGCTTTAATCTCTCTCCATATATGTGTACTTACACATGAACACACACATTATTGTTTTTCTAAACCCTTTGACAGTAAATTGTCCACATGATGCCATTTTACTACTAAATATTTCAGTGTGTACTTCCTAAAAACAAGGATATTGTCTTTCATAATTACAGTGTAATGATCAAGATCAGGTAATTAAGATTGATACAATATTATCTAATCTCAGATTTTATGCAAATTCTACCGAGTCCTTTTAGTGCTCTTTAGGTCAATAGACAATTTTTTTTTTTTTCTTGTCTGGGAACTAATCCAAGATCACATTGGATTTGTTGGATCATATGGTCATTCTGTTTAACATTTTGAAGAACTGCCAAACTGCTTTCCAAAGTGACTATCGTTTTGCATCCCCACCAACAATGTATAAGGGTTTCAATTTCTCCACAGGCTACTAGCACTTGTAATTTTTCTTTTCTTTTTTTAAACAAAGTTATGGCCAACCTAGTAGATGTTAATGAGTATCTAATTCTGGTTTTGATTCTCATTTCCCTATTGACTAATGACATTGAACATCTTTTCCTGTGCTTGTTGACCATTTTTATATCTTCTTTGAAGAAATGTCTTCAAGTCCTTTGCCCAATTTTTAATTGGTTGTCTGTCTTTTCTATTTGTAACAGCTCTTTGTTATATTCTGATACTAAATTCTTATCAGATATATGATTTGCAAATATTTTCTCCCATTCTGTATATTGTATTTTCACTCTCTTGTGTCCTTTGCTAAACAAAATTTTAAATTTTTGATAAAGCCTACTTAACCCATTTTTCCTTTGCTGCTTATACTTTTCTTATTAGGTCTAAGAAGCCATTGCCAAATCCCAGGTAATGAAGATTTATGTCTATGTTTTCTCCTATGGGTCTTATAGTTTTATGTTTATAATTTAGGTCTTTGATCTATTTTGAGTTAATTTTTATATATTATGTGAGGTAAGGGTCCAACTTTATTCTTTTGCATCTAAATATCCAGTTCTTCCAGCACTATTTGTTGAAGAGACTGTTCTTACCTCATTGAATGATCTTGGCATTCTTGTTGAAAATCATTTGACCCCAGATTTATGGGTTCATTTCTGGATTCTCATGTCCATTCCATTCATTTATATGCTTATTCTTATGTTAGTACCACACTGTTTTGATTAGCAGCTTTGCATTAATTTTTGAAATCAGAAAGTGAGTCCATCAACTTTTTTTTTTTTTCTCCAAGATTGTTTTGGCTCTTTGAGGTGCTTTACAATTTAATGTGAATTTTAGGATCAACTTTTCCATTCCTGCAAAAATCATTCCTTTTGGGAAGGATTGTGTTGAATCTGTAACTTCTTTTGGGAGGTATTGTTATCTTTATAATATTATGTAATGATGAACGTGGAACATCTTTTCATTTATTTAGGTCTTCTTTAATTTCTTTTTGTAGTTTTCAGCGTATAAGCCCAGCACCTCCTTGGTTAAACTGATTCCTAAGTATTTTTTTTTTTTGATGCTACTTCACATAGGATTTTTTCTTAATTTCTTTTTTATATAGCTCATTGCCAATGTATAGGGGAAAAAAACTGATCCTGTATTCTGCATCTTTGCTTATTTCACTTATTAGCTCTAAGGTTTTATTTTTCCTGATATTTTAGATATAATCATGTGCCTGTTGCTTGTATTGCAAAAGGGTATTTAGAAATCAAAATCTGGGTGCTAAGTGTATTCACAACTCCTGTGATATAATTGCTTTTAGCATATCTTAGCAGACACTACTGGAAAGTACATACATACCTGCATATCAATATATAATCCTATTGCTGTCTAGGTCTATGTGTTAAAAAGCATGAGTTCTTACTGATACCTCTAATTT
Source organism: Neofelis nebulosa (assembly GCF_028018385.1). NCBI lineage: Eukaryota > Metazoa > Chordata > Mammalia > Carnivora > Felidae > Neofelis > Neofelis nebulosa. Next base: position 49,823,815 of record NC_080788.1, read on the forward strand.
CAACCATATTAGTGATACTGGAAACTGAGATTCTGCATGTTTCAAGCAGCAGCCTGCATTGTCACAGAAGCCCCAGGGTGGGAATCAAGAGGTATGCTGTGACCAGTTCTGTGACTAGAGTAAGTGGTATAGAGAGGATTTTGATTTGATACACAAAATGTATTCAATATATTTAGTTTCTGTAATTAACTTTTTCTCTTTGTTTTCTTTTTACCTCTCTGGGCACTCTTAGACTTCTTTAATGGAGTGATCCTCTGGGTTTTGTACCAAGCCCTCTCTTTGCCCATGTAGTGCATTTTCTAGACTACCTCAATGACTTTCATGTCTTTGAGTACCCTTTGTGCAATTGCTTCAGTTCATGTCTTCTGTGCTTCAGATCAGCCTATTCAACTGCACACTGAACAGTTGACTTGTATGTTCTCCTGATGCCGATATGTCAAAGTTAAAATGTCCTAAACTTGTTCATTATGGCCAAATTTACCCTTTTGCAACAGGGCTCTCTTCCTTTTGCTCAATGGTTCCTAGTTACTGAAACCAGAAATGGGCATTTCCATAGATTTCTCTCTCTCCCTCATCTACAATCAAGTCTTCTTGATTTATTCTCCTAAATATCTCAAATCTGTTTATTCATCTTCATCCTCATGATCACTGTCTTAAGCCAGATTAGTGTTATCCCTTACTTGGATTTCAGCATGCTAATTGGCCTCTGAAACCCATTCTTAGCCTTATAGCCATTTAGAAAATGAGTTCTAAGTTCTAGTCCTGGCTGTGCCACTTTCACCTGTATGATCTTGATCAGGTTGTTTCATTGCTTTAAGGCTCAGTTTCCTTATATGTGATATACAGACAGGAATAGTACTTATTTCAGAGGGCACTTGTGAGAAGTATATGAGGGGATATATGCAAAGTTCTTAGCATATTGGCTGATTCGTAGTAAATGGTCAGTCAATGTTAGCTATTATCATTATAATCATTCCAGCGTTATTAAAAATCCAGCCTCTGCTATTCCTCCAGTTTCTTCTCTGATTGATTCATTCTACTCAGTTTTTCAGCTTTTCTGAACTTCTTTCAGTTGCTCTAATATCTGATGCTCTCTTCTGCCTCCAGGTCTTTCCTCTGCTCTCTTTTCCTAAAATTCTCTTCTTTATCCTCCTACCTTATTTATCCTTCTTAATTTATGCAACAGTTTCTCTAGGGAATTTTGATTTGGTGTCACTTATTTGTGTCCCAATAACACTCTAACTTCCATTTTCAGGGATCTTGTCTCACCACACTGGAGTTAACCTGCTTACTTGTTGGTCTACCAAGCCACTGAGTGTAGGGACCAATTTACCTTGTTCGCTATTGCATCTCCAATTCCTAACCTGGATTTGTTCAGTGAATGAAAAGATAGTGAATGGGCCACATTACCACTGTCTGTTTTTTTGATCTCCTGCTAGGTAAACTCCTGGTCACAGCTCTGCTTGGCTTCAGGAGTGGGGAGGATTGAAAGGGAAAACTCTCCTTGTATCATATCAGCCATTAGCAGTTGCTGCATTGATGGTCCTCCAATTATTAGCTGATCAGTAACTCCCAGGACTGTTCCTTTACACATGAACACGGGGCTACTTTTCCTGTCTTAGCCTCCGGAATTACTAGTATGATGGCCTTTCTTACCTGGGGAACGTCCTTTGACACTATCACCCTATGATGAAATCTGTTATCTCTAACTTTGAGATTACTTTGCTAAATTTGCCTAGAAATATTAGATTGGATGCATATTCAATATTTCACAATTCCATATGGTTTGTCCTGTAAGCGATTTTGTCCATTGGACACATACCTGAGAAGCTAATTATATTGCAGTGCAGTCTGTGAACAGCTACAGACTGGAAGCATGATGGGGTTGGGCAGGTGGGCCTGGAATGGCTTGAACTTGTTGTGGTGGAAGTAGACCCAGATCAGTGAGATGGAACAGAAGGTAAAAGAAGCTTGATTAGGGTTTTCAATCATTTGGTTCTGCTTAGAAGTGGAATTATTTGGTTCCGAGGTGCTGTGCCTGAAGAGCCCACGGAGGCAAGCCCAAAGGCCACTGTCCATACCCTGAGGCCACTGAAGGAGAAATTTGGCTGCCTCTGAGTGGTAGTCTGGTGGGGAACCGGCTTCACAGGTGCAGGTTCCAAGCAGGGGCACATAAACCCGTCCGCGCTGAAATAAGGAAGCCGCTGAGGGGCAGCAAAGGCTCGCAGATTTCTCCTCACGCTGCTATTCTTTATTGTGCTGTAGTTTGCCTTTTTTTTTTTTTTTTTTTTTTTAACGAATTGCTCTCTCTTAAAATTTAGAGTGATTTTATAATCCGAACGAGACTGTATGAACAGAGACCTCGTTTGTCATTTCCTCTCAGAAATATATTTTTTCCTGCCAGAGTTTACTTTTTCTCTATCGCGTCATTTCCAAGAATCCCAGAGCTTTCCCTTGCCCCAGGAAGGCCAGGTCCAGGCCGATCCGAGTGAGGAGCTGGCGAGGCGGGATGGACAGTGGCAGAGCCGGACGTTCGGCGCAGATCCAGCCCCGGGGAGCCGGACCTGGGAGCATCTGGAGCAGGAGCATACCGAGCCTCGGGAACCCCGCCTCGGGCCGATTTTGCAGCTGCTCCGCACCCCCCTGGCTACTACGGTGGAGACACTGATATGATGCCCTGGAAAACACCTTTAAGAACATGGCTTTGGTGGGGGAGGAGATTTGGCGAGAGTCACCAAAGCACACCTCGCAGCTCGCGGGCCCCAGAGAAGTTTGTAAATGTGACCCCTGTGTCTCAATACGAAAACAACTTTCTAAGGTTTCACACTTTTCCAGGAAAGAGCGGTGGAGACCTGATATGGGCCAAAGGAAGCGTGCGGGGGCCTTTTCGTGGCTCACGAGAGGAGTCAGGCGTAGGTGCGGCAGGTGCTGCGGGCCTGGGAGCGGCGTGCGAGGAGGAGCCCGCAAAGCGCCCTCGCGGGGTCGGGCGGGAGTGCTCCCTGAGGTGACAAGAGGAAGCGGGAGGTGGAGGGTGGAGAGGAGGTCCCGCCCCCACCTCGCTCTCCTCTACGGGAAGTGATGTGGGGCCAGACGGAAAATACCCGCCGAGAACCCAAAAAGGGCCGGCAACGGGTGGACGCGGAGCGCGCGCAAGAGGAGCTGCGTGGGGACAGTGAGGTGGAGCCAGGTGAGCAGGGCGGCTGCGGGAGGTCTGGGAGGCGCTGCTCGGTCCCCGGCGTCCGAGGGGTTCCGATTCAACCCGGAGGGCAGAGCGTGGTAGCCGGCGAGTGGCTGGGTTGGCCCTGGGGCTGGCATTGAAGGCTGCGATTCCTCGTCCCCCTTCTGGGGGTCTGAGCCTGCCGGAAAAGTTGCTTTGCTTCTCGCAGGCGCGCGGCACAGACCCTACGTTGACAACCGCCGGGGGTGGGGGACAGCTTGGGCGACGTGCTGCCTAGGTGCAGTTACAGGTTGGCACGGGGCTGAAGTCACCTCCGGGTGGCACCCGGCGCGAGCGTCCCCGTCAGTGTCGAAGGAAACTTCTGGCAGGAGAGGAGTAAAGTCCGAGACCTCCTGCACTGCCCATAGTTCTTCCTCCCTCCTGTTGTTTTCAGTTTGATTACTTAACGTCTTTACACCCTTGTTGGTGAGGGTCTGGGCAGCAAACTGGCTGGGTGCTAGAAGGTTCTCCTGTCAGTCAGACCAAAAACCCTACCTGGTGACAGGCCCTTGGGTCTTGACTGGAGGTAGGACTGAAGGACAGGTTTTGGTAACTATTGCCAAATCCTTATCTCTCTCCCAGTAGATCACCAATTAAGCAAAGTCAGGCCTGAAATGAAGGAAACCTTGTGAGCCCTTAACTTCATCTTCCCGGCCTTTTGGCTCCTGCTGGCCACATGGCCTCAGAATGTTCTGCCTCGGGTTTTCTTCCTTATCTCTTTGGTCTAACAGCTGTTTTTTATGACTCCATGGATTTTCACTTTATGTTTGGCTCATCGCTCAGAGTTGGGGAAGGGGGAGTAGTGTTATGCTATATGATTTCTGTAATTATTGCTGATTTAATTTGTTGGTAGTCCATTGTTGCTATCCCCTTCACTGTTTTCTGCCTTCTTAAAAACTTGCTTTAGAGGGAAAACAGTCTGGAAAACTGTTCTGCAGATGATTAGAACTTAAGAAAGGTTAATAAAATGCTGAAAGAACTGGACTGAAGATCATTCTTTATGTTAGTTTTCACCTACTTTCTAACTTTCCTTCCTTCCTTCCTTCCTCTTGCTTTCTCTCTTTCTTTCTTTCTTTCTTCTTCCCTTTCTTTCTTAAATTACATGGCTTGCCTTGACTTTTAATTTTGATGAAGTATAATTAATTTTCTCTTTTGTTGTTTGTGCTTTTAGTGTCAAATCTAAGAAAGAACTTCCAAATCTAAGGTCATGAAGATTTATGCCTGTGTTTTTTTTCTAAGGGTTTTATAGCTTTAGCTCTTATATTTCAATCTTTGATTCATTTTAAGTTTATTTTTGTGTATGGTGTGAGGCAGGGGTCTAATTTAATGCTTTTGCATGTGGATATCCAATTCTCCCGTCACAATTTGTTGAAAATATTATTTTTTTCCCCTTTGAATGGTCTTGGCACTTCTATTGACAATCAGTTGGCTGTTCATATGGGGGTTTATTTCTAGAGTCTTAATTCTATTCCATTGATCTATTTGTCTATCCTTATGCTAGTATCATACTATCTTCATTATTGTAGTTATGTAGTAGGTTTTGAGGTTGGGAAGTGTGAGGTCCTCCCATTTTGTTCTTCCTTTTTTGAAATTGTTCTGTCTGTCCTGGGTCTCTTGAATTTTCATATGAATTTTAAGATCAGCTTCTCAATATCGGTATCTTTGGTTTTAGAACAGATTTTAAGGGTTTTGAAGTGCGCTGCAATCTCTAGGAACCAGGCTCTTGATTTCCCCCTCCCAAATCTGCTTCCACTTGGTCTTTCCCATCTCAGTCAATGGCAACTTTACTCTTCTAGATTCTCACACTAAATATTCTGGAGTCACCTGATTCCTTTCTTTTTCTCATTCCCACCTCTAATCCTTCAGTAAATCTCACTGGTTCTACTTTGAGAAAATGTGATATATATGGGATAAACACCATTTCTCACCATTTCCACTGCTTCTACCAAGATCCTATCATTTCTGTCACCTGGATTACTGCAAAAGCCTCCTGCAGGGCCACCCTGCTTTCACCGTCACCACTCTACAGTCAACATAGCAGCCAGAGTTCATTATGCCACTCACTCCTCTGTTCACAACTGTCCAGTGGCTTTTTTTTTTTTTTTTTTTATCTTAGAAGAAAAAATCCTCATCATGGTCTGCAAGCCTCTGATGTGGTGTGTGGCTTCATCTTCCATTATCCTCCTCTTTGCTTGTTCTGCTTCACCCACACCTTAAGACCTTTGCATTTGCTCTTTCCTCTGCCTGGAATGTTCTTCCTTCAGATGTCTGCATGGCTTTCTCACTCATTTAATCCAAGCCAAAGATCATTTCTTTAGAAAGGCTTTCCTGAACCATCCCATCTAAAATAGCATCCTTCACCCCACCTATCATTTTTTTGCCCCCTAAGAAAACCTTAGTTTTCTTTTCTTTAGAGTATCTATAGCACTGTCATTACACACACACACACACACACACACACACACACACACACACACAACTGTTGTTTCCCACTGTTAGAATAGGCTTCATGAAGATCATGAATTTGTCTTGTTCTATGGTGTGCATAGCACCTAGAATGGTTTTTTGGCACATATTAAGCTCTGAAAAAATATGTGTTGAAAGAATGAAAAGGGAATGAGAGACTGAGAAATGGAGATCATTCTACTGTTGCTTCCTCTCTGTTCCTTCACACTTCACCTAAGAGATGCAATGTCTGTAGTTACTTGAACATCTCCTATGTCTCCCCTATTCTATCCTCCTATTCCCCCCAAGAGAATAGCTTTGGATTCTTATCACAGTGGCAGTGGGGAGCCCTCTTCTCTGTAGCTGGGCAGACTGTGTGGAGGCATTCAGTACCTGTCTCCAGGGATACCACTTCTTGTGCTGAATTCAAATTCAAGAAAATGGAATTCATTTCTTTTTTTTTTTTATTTAAAATTTTTTTTCAACGTTTTTTATTTATTTTTGAGACAGAGAGAGACAGAGCATGAACGGGGGAGGGGCAGAGAGAGAGGGAGACACAGAATCGGAAACAGGCTCCAGGCTCCGAGCCATCAGCCCAGAGCCTGACGCGGGGCTGGTACTCACGGACCGCGAGATCATGACCTGGCTGAAGTCGGACGCTTAACCGACTGCACCACCCAGGCGCCCCTGGAATTCATTTCTTGATGAATATTTTGCACTATAGTGAATTACTCCTTCTCTGCTTCTAACTGAAATTGCAATTCTGAGACACATTTTGGCATTTAATTACCTAACTACTTTAGACTGGAAACTGTTTATGTATATGTTGTCATACACGTCTTATGGCTAGATTGTAATATCCTGGAGGCAGAGCATGACTTCGGCTTACTTTTTGAGTCTTATACTGCAAGGTATCTTAAATAAAAGAAATGTTCAATAATAAACTCTTGCTGAATGTACCAGTAAGTTAATGAATAAACCTGGATTTATTTTTATCATTGGAAACTTCTAGTCCATACATTTAATTTTTTTAGCCAATAGCTATAAATATCTTGTTTTAGTTCATCTTATCCTGCTGCTTCTGATAGAGCAATATTGGCTGCAGTTGAACAGGGTTTCCTGCTGCCATTTCTCAGTGAGAATTAAATTACTTCGCCTAGAGAGTATGGTAATTAATCTTATAAGTTATTTAAAAATTGAATCAACCTTCAATTATTTAAACTATATCTATATTTGCAAAATATGGAAAAGGATTATTTTTACATATACATGGGATATATATAAATATATTTTCCCTAATAAATTATGTTTGAAACCTCCCCCAAAAATAAGACAGAGGTTGCATATTTCAAGTCTGAGCCCCTAACTAGATGGGGGGAATCCTCTCACAATGTAAACATACATCAAATAAGCATGAAGTACACTTTAAATGTCTTGGAATTTTATATGTCAATTATACCTCAATAAAGCTAAATTAAAAACAAATGTGAACTCCTAGGAAGCAAGATTGTGTTGCCATTATTAAAACAAGATTGCCTTCTGAAGAGAGTAATTTTTCCCTTTCACTGATTTCGCTTTTTATGCCTTGTGCAGTTTTTGCTTGGATCACATTTATTCTTCTGCCTCTTGATGAGGAAGTTTAAGTTTATGATCTGGTTTCCCTTGAGCTGATTACCTTGGGAGCAGACCTGAGCACTGAATTGGAGGAAGAGATAAAGGCTTTGTAATTAACTTTATGTCCAGAGAGGGAGATATGTGGAGCAGTGAGCATCCAGCTTGTTTGGCCTCCTGTCTTGTCATGCAGCACAGAAGGCACACCACATTCTCTTCTTGTATTATTGAGGTCTACTAACACTCATATTTTATTTACTGTTAACTAAAATTTGATGCCTTGCTTACTCAAAAAGAAAGTTGAAAGTTATTTCTCCTTTTATTTATTTTTGTCTCTATGTGTGTTACTCTTTAAAAAAATTTTTTTAAATAAAAAAGTGTTTGGCATGGAGCCCTACATGGGTCTTGAGCCCCTGACCCTGAGATCAAGGCCTGAGCTAAGATCAAGAATCAGCTGTTTAACCAACTGAGCCACCCAGGCACCCCTCCTTATGTGTTATTCTTGAGAAGTCCTCCCATTTAGTGCCTCAGACACCTCAGAAGTACTCACATATATGGAATCAGACTTTTGTTTCTTAAAATTGAACTTTTGATGTGGGGTTGGAGGTAGGGTGCTAGATTTAGCAAGTAAAAAAAAAAAGAAATTTGCATCTTGAATAAACAATGAATAGTTTCTTACTATAAGTATGTTGCATCAATACTTATACTAAAAAACTTTTTTTTAATGTTTTCATTTATTTTTGAGACAGAAAGAGAGACAGAGCATGAATAGCAGAGGGGCAGAGAGAGAGGGAAACACAGAATCCGAAGCAGGCTCCAGGCTCTGAGCTGTCAGCACAGAGCCTGATGCAGGGCTCGAACTCCCAGACTGTGAGATCATGACCTGAGCTGAAGTCAGATGTTCAACTGACTGAGCCACCCAGGTGCCCCCCAAAAGCTTGTTTTTATGAAATGCAAATTTAACTGGGTATCTTGTATTTAATCTGGTAACTCTAGTCTGGTAAACCCATGTTTATGTGTAGGAAATGCATTGATCATGATAATGTCCAAAGAATGACTGAGCTATGGCTCGTTCTGGTGACCATACATGTGTTTATCTTAAAGACAGAGAGGGGGTGCCTGGCTGGCTCAGTCGGTGGAGTGCGTGACTATTGATCTCAGGGTTGTGGGTTTGAGCCCCAAGTTGGGTGTAGATTACTTAAAAAAATAAAATCTTTAAGGACAGAGAGGACTCATAAACTCAAGGAGTATAAGAAATGGAAGGAAGTTGAAGCAGATTGAGTTTTACTTTAGTCTTTTGTAATTAAGGAAATTCATATCCGCAGACATTAAGTGACTTTGTAAGATCACAGAGTTACTGGCAGAGTCAGGACTGAAATTCCAGGCACAGTGGTTAGTCTACTGCATAATGTCTTCCATAAGATATCTGTTACTTTGTAAGTTTCTTTCTTTCCTTTTCTTTTTTCTTTCTTTCTTTCTTTCTTTCTTTCTTTCTTTCTTTCTTTCTTTTTTCTTTCTAGGTTTTCATGTTGACCCTTAATCACTTTTTTTTTTTTTTAATTCCAGTATAGTTAACATACAGTGTTATACTAGTTTCAGGTGCACGTTTTAGTGATTCAACAATTCTCACCCTTAATCACTTGTGTTGTCACTCTCCCATGATCACTCCCTTATCATGCTGTCCCTTCCAGTCCCCAGATCCAAATGTGGCAGGCACATGAGACACCCTTGTCTTTTCTCTGAGATCCATATGACTGTTGAAAGCCACCATTTGGTTGTATTCCCTGTGACAATGCCAGAAAGCTTGTCATTCAATGTATTTTTATTCCTTTTGAGGTCTTGTTAATATTTTTGTCCCTTAAAATTTTTTATTATAAGATATTTTGATGCTTTTTTAAGTCCACAACAACCAAGTGTTGTCTTACTGACAACCTGCTTGCTTTGTGGCCTACTCCTATGAAACCTCTCACCCTCTGGCCTTGTGACAGAACAAATATGGAAGATATATGGTAAGGACAAATGTATTAGATAGATAGAGGTGACTTACCCTTTAGAGATGTGTTGTTGTAAAACACTGGGTTATTTTTTTATTATTTAAAACTTAGGTGTACCTATTTAAGAAAGCAGCTTTGAAAATGAACATGCTTCCTCTGCCACTAGAATGCCATATTTCAGAGCCACTAATCTTGTTTTTTCATGGGTTAATTGATTAATTCATATAAAGCCTTACCAGCTGCCAGGTCAAAGCATAATAATAAAATTGGTTGCCAAGAGACTGAAAAATCTGTTCATTTTTATTAACTGCAGTTCATCCATCCTACCCTGATCCCACCACATGGTTGGCTGGTCAAATCTTATCTGGGTATGACTGGTTACTTATCTCCTGTGTATTTGTATCATTAAGAACAAAGACAGGGTCTCAGCTAACTAAACTTTATGATAAGGCATTTTTATTCTTGTTATACTAGCCCTAATATGGGGAGGAATAAGACATATAGAAATAGGTCATGACTTAAATGTTGTTTTGAGATACCCAAGAATTTAATTTTTTTTATTAAAAAAAATTTTTTTTTGAATGTTTTATTATTTATTTTTGAGAGAGAGACAGAGACAGAGAGACAGAGTGAGAGCGGGAGAGGGGCAGAGAGAGAGAGGGAGACAGAATCCAAAGCAGGCTTCAGGCTCTGAGCTGTCAGTACAGAGCCTGATGTGGGGCTCAAACTCACAAGCTGTGAGATCATGACCTGAGCAGAAGTTGAATGCTTAGTCGACTGAGCCACCCAAGCGCCCCTTAGATACCCAAGAATTTTAAAATTTAATCTATGGTGGTGGTCAGGATTTCTTTGTTTCTTAAAATGTGATTAATTTTCATAATGAATCTCACTACTACAAGGGAATGACTCCAAGAATGAGTAAAAAGGTCTAGCAGCCCTTGAAAAGATAAGGCATTGTTCCAGTCAGTTACTAGAGACCAAATGTGGCCAAACAAGCTACTGGCTGTTCCTGACTAGGCTTCCATTGTCAGGGGCAAGGCCAAGTCTCCATCGCCCTGCCCTGCTTAGGCACAGAAAGCGATGAAGTGGGTTTTGGTGCTTCTTCAGGGAGTGACTTATACCTGTGTTCTGGAACTCCTGTGTGAATGTGGAGGAGCCAACATAGCTGGGAACTAATAGGCTGGGTTTTAGTCTCTAATATGGCTGACAATTTACTATGTGATATTGCACCAGGGGTTCTCAGGGCTGATTTGACCCCCTCCTCCCCTGAGGACTCTTGACAATGTCTAGAGATAGTTTAGGTTGTCAGAGCTGGGGGGTTACTACTGGCATTTAATGGATAGAGGCACAGGACAGCCCCTCAGGACAAAGGATTGTCCTGCCCAAAATGTTCATGGTGCCAAGGCTGAGAAGCCCTGCCTTAGACAAATCACTGAATCTCCCTGGCCTGCAGTTTCCTGACTGACATGTTCTCTCCATCACGTAAAGTTAACTAAGCATGACTCCACCATTGTTGTATTTGTCACCTCTCCCTTACCCCGATTCTAAGTCATTAAATGTGGAATAGGGCCCAGGTATTGATACTGTTTTGTTGTTGTTTTTTTTTTAATTTTTTTTTAATGTTTTTTATTTATTTTTGAGACAGAGAGAGACAGAGCATGAACGGGGGAGGGGCAGAGAGAGAGGGAGACACAGAATCGGAAGCAGGCTGCAGGCTCTGAGCCATCAGCCCAGAGCCCGACGCGGGGCTCGAACTCACGGACCGCGAGATCGTGACCTGAGCTGCAGTCGGACGCCCAACCGACTGAGCCACCCAGGTGCCCCTGATACTGTTTTTAAAGTCCCCACAAAGGATTCTGATGTGCAGTTGGACTGAGAAACCACTGCCCTCAGGGATCACATGGGAGGAGATCCTTGTAGAAGTACCAGGTGGACCGTTTGAGAGGAATGGACCCTGTGGGGACAGCTGTCAGTAGCAAGTCTGCCACATGACTCAGCATAGGTGGAAGCCTGCTAGAAACCCACAGCATTGTGACTGAAGTCTTGGCCTCTAAATTCCTCAGAGACCTGTGCTCTCGCACCTATGCAGGATGAGCTCTCAGCTGACTGAGAGTGTCTGCTCCCCAAATTTCCAGCCAATAACCATACCCTTGTTTCAGATTTGCCTGGGACATTAGGGTTTTCTAAGGAAAGTGTAAGAGTGGACAGTGTCTTCATTAACACCTTCATTAACTGTAGCTTCTCTGAAAGGTTAAAAGTCAACAACAGAAACTCCCTACCCTGAGTCATCAGCCCATTTTGCCACCCAGGTAAGGACACCACATTTATTAAACTTACAGCATCACGTAATTCAAGGGCTGGTAAGCACTCTAGAAACCAGCTAACCTCAGAGATTCAGAAGAGGTTCAGATTGATAACAGAGAAGGTTCTAGAAGACAAGCCTGTCAGCTGTTTCTCCACTGTGTTCTTTCCATGTCCCTATGGTAATCATTCTTGATTGTAACCAGGTGTAAGATGGGCAAGACAAAATTGTGTTGTTTTGTTGTTTAAACGAAATGACTTTCCGATGGAATTTTAACAACCAGTGTCTTTCCTTGACTGTTCTGAAATATCACAGGAAGTGAAACAAGTATATTATGATTTTTTTAAGCTTATTTATTTATTTTGAGAGAGCAAGAGAGAGCACGAGCATGGGAGGGCCAGAGAGAGAGGGAGAGAGAGAGAATCCTAAGCAGGCTCTGCACTTTCAGCATGGAGCCCAATGCAGGGCTTGAACCCACGAATGTAAGATCATGACCTGAGCTGAAACCAAGAGTTGGACGTTTAACTGAGTGAGCCACCCAGGTATATTATGATTTTAAGTTAAAGCTGTCCAGAAACATATGAGTGCCTGCTATGGGTATGTGCCAGCTGTGAGTTAAAGGCCACCATCATTTCTTCTGTATATGGCTGCTTTTCTGGTCCCATTCTTGCCCCCCACTCCCTGCTCCTGCCACAGACCATTCCTTGCAAAAAGCTGGTGATCTTTAAAAATCTAAATCAGATCATATCTTCCTTCTCTTTTAAATTTCCCTGCTATTTGCTACTGCGGTTGGTATAAGGTTCAAATGTTCTGACCATGGTCTGTAGAGGTCTCCATGATCTGGGCCCTGCTGGACTCCATGACCTCAGCTCATCCCTATGCCTTCATCTTTCAGCCTCATCTTCCTTTCTGTTCCTTGGAAATGCCGAGCACATTCCTTCTTCAGAATGTCTTGCCCTCAATGTGTTTTTCTCCATATCTTCATGTGACTGTTTCCTTGGCATCATTCAGACTTAATTTAAAATATTACCCCGTCAAAGAGGTGGGTGATGGGGGCAGATGGGTGGCTCAGTCAGTTAAGTGTCCGACTCTTGGTTTCGGCTCAGGTCATGATATCACGGTTAGTGAGATTGAGCCCTGCATTAGGCTGCAGGCTGACGGCGTGGAGCCTGCTTGGGATTCTCTCTCTCCCTCTTTGTCTGCCCCTCACTGGCTCGTGTGTACACACATTCTCTCTCTTTATCTCAAAATAAATAAACTAAAAAAAAAAAAAAGAGGTGGGTGATGACTTTCACCCTGATGACTATTAAAAGTAGCCTCTGGTCACTCACTATCCTATGATTGTGTTATTGTCTTCATGGTATTTATTACTGTTTGAAATTATTTTATCCTTATGTTCACTTATTTATTGTCTCTCTTTGCATGCTAAAATGTTCTCTCAATGAGGACAGGAACTTTGTTTTGTGAACTACTATGTGTTTAACACCTAGAATCATACCTGGTACATGACAGATGCTAAGTTAATGAATGAATGACAGACAGCAAGCAGTTGGTGTTAGAGAAGATTGCTTTACAGATTCAGTCCTATGAAATTCCTGTATTTCTTACCTGTTGGCCTTTATTTTATTTTTTAAACTGAAACTAGAACACTAGTTTATTAATACATGAGAATTGGAATTGTTAAGCAGACTGGATTCTTTGAGAACTAATGTACTTGCTTCCTGTAGTAAAACTCCATGCAGAGCAAATATAATAGAAGAAAGCTACTTGGTAAGCACAGACTCAGGGCACAGGGACTTAGAAATCAAAAATATCTTGCTGGAAGAGGCCCGAAAGATCACCGTGGTAATGGTTCCTCACAACTGGCTGCCTGTGAAGATCACACAGGGGGATTTATTAAAACATACTCACACAAAGCCACACATTTTTCAGTCTCTCCTTTGGAAATACTGATTCATTAGTTTGCAGTCAGGACTGAGGAATCCATGTGTCCTTTAAAATGCTGCCAAAATTGGGGTTCTTGGGTGGCTAAGTCAGTTAATCATCTGACTTTCGCTCAGGTCGTGATCTCCTGGTTCATGGGTTCAAGCCCTGCATTGGGCTCTGTGCTGACAGCTCAGAGCCTGGGACCTGCTTTGGATTCTGTGTCTCCCTTTCTCTCTGTCCCCCTCCTGCTCACACTCTGTCTCAAAAATAAATAAACATGAAAAAAATTTTAAATGCTGCCAAAATGATTGATGGTATATGACCAGGTTTGGGAGCTAGTGACTGAGCCCACCCCTGTTTCCAGGTAAGTAAACTGAGGCTCAGAGAGATCAAGTGCTTTACTCAGGGTCACACATTGGGTGAGCAGGGAGATGGCACTCAAATCTCCCAGGCTTCTCTCCTTGCTGTTCGCAAAATATTGCAGCAAAGATTCTCAGGTTCAGAGGCAATACCACTTCAGAAATTGCTGGTTTATTACTTTTTTCTTTATTTACTTGTAACTAAGCAGTCTGGTGTCACACAGGAAATGCATACAGCATAGTTTTCCTTTTTTACCACCAAGTGTCAGATCAATTTGATTTCAGATTCTGGGGCTGCAGAATGACCATCAGAGTGTGGTTCTGGGACCAACACCATCAGCGTGACCTGGAACGTATTAGAAATGCAGATTCTCAGTCCAGACCTACTGGATCTGAAACTCTGGAGGCAGGGCCCACAGTCTGTTATTTTAAAGCCATCCAGAAGATTCTGACACACACTCAAGTTTGAGAACCACTGTCCATAGGTACATTTTGTGGTCCAACCTCTAGTTAAAGCAGCTGGCCTCAGCCTTTTAGTTGGTGACTCTTTAACATCAAGGCCTCAACTAAAACTAGTCATCTGCTTTCTTTGGTGACATTTATTCAAAACAGGGCCTAGTGTTATAAATCTTCATCAGAATGACATACACAAGAAAGGAGGGGGAGCGATTAATTATTGAGCACCTGCTGTGTGCGAGGAACCATGTTTGAGGCGATTACTTATCTCATTTAATTCCCACCACCATTCTGCTAGGTCGGTATTATTATCCTTATTTTACAGATTGGGAATTTGAGGCTGGTAGAGGTTAAACAAGATCTTCCCTACAGGTTGACACAATTATAGTTATAATTGTGCATTTTGCTCTCTGTTGTCTCCCTAGAACAGCTGCTCTCAAACTTTATTATAGATAACTGGGAATCCCCTGGGAAGCTTGCATTTATAAATGTAAATTCCCTAGTCTCTTTCTCAGATCCTAATTTAGAGGCCTGGATGGAAGCCAGGACTTTGGATTTTCATGAAGTACTCTAGGTGATTCTGCTATCAGTGGGCTGCAGACCATGCTTGGTGAAATCCTGTCCTGGCTCCAACCCCAGTGGTTGGAACTGGGTGCTCCTCAAGGTTTTGGTGAGATTGTGTGGGTCTCCAGCGTTTCATGCACTCACAGGCCTTGGGCACCTTGTTAGGGATGTTGGCAGAACAATATGAGCATGGGAGGAGGGAGTTTGGGAGCCAGTATAAAGTAGTGTCTTACATTTCTGCTCTACCTCTCACAGGGTTCACAGGCCATGTTTTGGTTTGGTGTAACTTGATCCTTCCTGTTATCTACCCAAACTGTGCAACTTTTCTCATAGCAACTTCACCCTTGTGTTGATGGGGTGCACAGTTGTGAGCAATTTCCTCCAGGCTGTAATTAATATCTATCGAATAATGAGTTGCTTCAGCTTTTGAGGTCAGAAATGGTGTTTCATCTGTTTGATGATAACATAGATCCCTTATTTTTCAGGGATGGAGTTGGCATATTTAATGAATGAGTTGTCAATCCATTAGGACACTGAGTGATTTGGTTCCATTATGAAGGAAAAAAGTAAGATGCAAATTAAAAAGAATGTCAGCTGTGATGCCTGATGGCTGTCTTGGTGGGGTGGCTTGCTGATTGGTCCATAGGTTTGGAAGCAGCTACTGACATAAATACCCCAGGTCTCCCATAGTATAAAAAAGATGCATGTGTCGAAACATGGCAAGAACCTCCTAGGACTTTGCCTAGTGGAGAAATTAGCAATATTGAAATACTAAATTTCTCTAATATGTCTTAGTTCCTAAAATAAAATTGTGTAGGGCAAGGGCAGAAGGAAATTCACAAAAGCACACATTTCAGTCTCCTGAGATCTACTGTATATAAGGCAAGTTATTTTTGCCAGTAAGAAAATAACCAAGTTACAGGGTAGGTATCTAAGAATGATTTGCCACTGATATTAGAGTGGATAATAATATGTAACTAGTACAGTAGCTAGAGCTACCACTTATTGAGAGCTTGTTATGTGTCAGGAAGTATACAAACATTCTCTCATTTAATTCTCACCAGACTTTCAAAGTAGATACTATATTTTACAGATGATGAAGAAAGCTCAGAAAGATTAGGTAATCTTCTCAGGGCTGGGACTGAAGTGTGCAGGGGTACAAGACTGTGAGTGCTAAAACTAAGATAATCCTGGGGAAACTGAGGTGGTTGGTTACCCTGAGTGTCACCCAGCGCACTGACCCACAGTTGATAGTTAGGAAGTAAGCCCAAAGGGTTCTGAGGGGTCAGATAGATGGCTCATATTGAAACTTGCTGATCTGCCTCACAGAGAGGTTTTCAGGACATTTCTGGGCGCCCAGTTTCCTCCATTTTACATGCAGTTTTAATAAGCTTGATTATTTGGTTTCTAGGTGCCTTGTCAATTAGAAACTGAACACTGGAAGGAGAAGGGGTTATTCTAGAAAGGCACAGGGATTACTATGGTGAGGGACACCTGGCTGAAGGTGGGAGCAAGGAGAATGAAGTATAAATGAGTAAAAGATGAAATCAATGCAGTGGTCAGGAGACATTTATTACAGGGGCAAACATACCTTAAAAATAGCTATTATTGAGCACTATGTGCTGAACACTAGTTTAAGCACTTATAGGTATCACATAATTCAGTTTTTGCAAAATAATCCCATTATTATCTGTTCCACAGATGAGGAAACTGAGGCACAGAGAGGTCACACAGCCAGTGAGTGGTAAAGCTGAGATTCAAAGTCTCCAGAGCCCAGATCCTCAACATCCTGCTTCATTGTAGGTCCTAGATGCTGAGGAGATAGCACAAGTCAGTGGTGTTTATTGTGATGTCCTGAATTATCTAAGAAAAAAATTAAAGCATGGACATTACATTTTATAGTAGTTCCCCCCCTTATCTGTGGGGAATATGTTCTAAGACCCCCCCATGGATGCCTGAAACCGTGGATAGTACTAAACCCTATATATACTATGTTTTTTCCTATACATATATACCTGTGATAAAGTTTAATTTATAAATTAGGTACAGTAAGAGATTAACAACAATAAGTAATAATAAAATAGAACAATTATAACAATATACTGAATAGAAGTTATGTGAACATGGTGTCTCTCTCTCAAGATATCTTATTGTGCTGCACTCATCCTTGTTGTGATGATTTGAGGTTATAAAATGCCTATACAATGAGATGCAGTGAAGTGAATGACATAGGCTTTGTGATGTAGCATTTGGCAACTATTGGCCTACTGACGAATCATTAGGGATCATCTGCTTCTGGGCCATTACGGACCCCACATTCCTGAAGCCCTGGAAAACAAAACCATGGATGGGGTCTGTGTACTACTGTATTTTGTATTAATTAATTTTTTTTTTAATTTTATCAAGGTTATACATGGACATAGTGCTATGGGCCTGTTACAGAAAAAAAACATCAGTTCCTCCTCACCCCACCAGCTCATTTCCTGCTCCCCAGAGATGACTGCTTTCAATTCTTGTTAGTAAGATGACTCTTGCTGGTAGTTAATCCCTTGTCTCTAAATGACATACTGATATTTCTGTGGTCAATTTTCAGTTTTAGGCATTATTTAAATGCCTATGCCTAGACACTTTACCATGGAAGAAGAGAATGTTAACTCATTTCCCCACCTCCCTCTACCACACACGCCTGCCTCTACCACACGTGTACGCCATTTCCGTCCCTCCTCTCAACAGTTACGAAATAGTTTTAGTCAGATCAGTATGCCCTGGGCTTGTTGTCTTTATCTTTAGGCCTTCCCTCCGGGGCTGGGCAGATTCTCCAGAGAAGAACATTTGAACCCCTGCCTGTGGAGAATGCCTGCCATTCTGGAAGTTCCAGCATGTAGGTAGGGGTGGAGGTATATCAGTATTTAGAGGATTAGGACCTAAGTAGACCTCCACTGTTTTTAGCCTTAACTTTACCCTCCCTTTACCTCCGGGAGTGTTTCTACAGAATCTGTGATGAGTTCCTTTTTGGCTTTCCCTAGTGGCAGATAAGGGGCCACCTTTCCCAGGTCTGCTGTTCAGTTACCTCTTATCCATTTACTTTCTAGCTTCCACATTTTGTAACTGTTCTTTCCACTCACTTTGTCTTTGTTTGTGTCTAAAAGAATAAAACCCAGCTTTTTTTTTTTTTTTTTTTTTCCAACATTTTTTATTTATTTTTGGGACAGAGAGAGACAGAGCATGAACGGGGGAGGGGCAGAGAGAGAGGGAGACACAGAATCGGAAACAGGCTCCAGGCTCCGAGCCATCAGCCCAGAGCCCAACGCGGGGCTCGAACTCACGGACCGCGAGATCGTGACCTGGCTGAAGTCGGACGCTTAACCGACTGCGCCACCCAGGCGCCCCAAAACCCAGCTTTTTATCATTATGTTAATGAGATTTGGGGAGGTAGCAGAACTAAGGTGTGTGTTTAGTGTGCCATCTTTATCCTGATGTCAAAGTCATTTCAGAAAGCTTTCAATGTAGAGGAGGTAAAAAAAGTTTGTGTTGCTCTAATGGGAAGACCAATAGTTGTATAAAAAATGGAAGCTTTACTTGATACTCAAAGTGTATTTCTGGGACTAGAACCATCAGTATTACCTGGGCATAACCTGGGTGCTTGTTAGGGAGAGTCATGGGCCCTACCCAAACTTACTGAATCAAAATTAGCATTTTCACAAAATCTCTAGGAGAGTCCTATGCATTCTGAAGGTTGAGAAGTGCTAATATGAAACTTTACTCAACTCCTACTGTAGTTAGGATAAGTTAATTCTAATGAGTTTTAATCTGGGATTTAAAAGTCTTGGTACATTACCTTAATAAATTATTCTCTGAATTCTAGAGGTTGCTGTAAGATAATATAGAGGAGTAAGTTTTCATGAAAATGTACCTTTTCTCCCTTAATAAACCATGTCTGTAAATCTGAGTCAATATCAGATGTGAACCAAAAATTCCATGCCATTTGCCACGAGAGATGTCAGACTGATTATGTTCAGGCTTTTTTAGTTGCCCACAGTTCTTGAGGTTGGTGATAAGATTTTATAGATGGGCTAGGTTGAGTTTTCAGTCACACATCAAGCTGCCAAAGTGAGAGGGTGGCTTCCCCTAGAGGCAAAGGATAGATTAATTAGTTTATGCCCAGCATCTGACCCAGTGAAAGTATATGCTCAGCAAGTGACTGTGGGATGAGTGAACTAAAGAAGATACAATTCTTGTCTTCAAGATATTCACCAACCAACACAAAATAAATTGGATGTCACCATACAGGGTTGACCAGCTCTAGGAAACCATAAGCACAGAGAAGAGGCATCTAACTTAGCATTGCTGGCACAAAGAGGCAAAGGGCTATATGTCTTGATGAACCAAGCTTGGATGGTTTAGAGCAGTGGCTCCCAGTTTAATGTGTATTAGAATCACTTGGTGGGCTTGTTAAAACACAGACCCTCTGGCCATCCTGACAATTTATGATTCAGTAGGCCTGGGGTGGGCCTAAGGATGTGCATTTCTAACCATGTCCCAGGTGATGCTGATGATACTGATTTCACATTTTGAAAACCACAGGTTTTAGAGAATTATAAATAGTTCTTGTGGCTGGAGTCGGGGGACCAGGAATTGTAGGTGATACTGAAAGCAGAAGTCTAAGAAGTAGGGATTCCATTGTGGAGGTTGTGGAGAGTCATTGACAGGTTTTATAGAGGAGAGTGATGGTTACCCATTTGCAGTTTGGAAAGATCATTTTGGTGTGGTGTGGAGGATGGATCAATGGGGCCAGAAAACCAAGTAAGTGGTTGATCATAGCCATCCAGATGAGAAAAAATAAAAACTTGGAATAAAGGTGGGATGAAGAAAGATCCCTGGGACTTGGTGGCCAGATGGAAGTGGGAGGGGAAGTGAAGGGAGGAGTCAATTCAGACCATCAGATTTCTGGCTGGGTAGGTGTTGGGATTGTGTTACTCAAGACACAGTCAGAGAAGGCTGCCTAAAGCAGAGTCTGTGAAAGAAGAGCAAAGGAGGTAAGTTGAAGGAAGGACATGTTGAATTTGAAATGCTAGAAGAAATCTGGGTGGACCCTTCAGTAGACAGTTTTATTTATGAGTCTGGAGGCCAAGAGCCAGAGGCTGGTAAATCATCCAGCCCCATACTTTCTGCCACTTTGATTTGATCTCCTGTGTTGCTTGTTTGGATCAGGCATTGAATTTGTGAAGAAACAGTGTTAGTATAATTTTTAAGGGCCTGGAGAATGCAATACTTTAAAAGATTCTTTCTCAAGAAAACAAATGTTCTAGTCTTTTGACTGGAAGAAAACAGAGTTTGTACTAGTCTTCTTACATTAGAAGAGGTTAATACAGCTGCCTTCTGCTGAAAGGCCAGTGGAATTGGGTTTTAGTAAGCTTGAAAGGAGCAAAATCACTTGACTGGTCTGCAGGCCATATGACAAACAGCTGAGACTAATTAGCTGGATTGTGGGTTTTTACAGAGATGCCTGATTTTGAAAGTTGATGGAGCAGACTGCTTTTCAAAAGATTCTTTTGAAAAACTTTTATAAGTAGACGATTCTGACTTTATTATTTCTCTTTACATCACATAGACAAAAAGTAATCTTTTTGAAGAGGACATGTAATTGGAAGTTGTCTAATTGTTGAAGTTTGGGAACAGCATTTCTAAAGTTTTAGAAGAACACCCAACGATTTATACTCCATCAGGTATAGTTTTGTGTTTATCTTTGTTTTTTGTTTTTTGTGGTTTTTTTTTTGGAGAGGTTTTGAAAATTGCCAGGCCAATTTTCCTGTACTTAGAGTATATGCAATTTGACATAGAATACCATTGCACATATTAACTTTTTTTTTTTTTTAACCGAAGACTTCAAGACACCTGCTAAATTTTGGGGGTGTGGTTTGAAACTTGCATTTTCCATTACCAGAGAATGGGTATGAATACTGACTGCATTTTTCCTTTCTTTTCTGTGCTTCAATAAAGTAACAAAGGTTTATTTCTCAGTTAATATGTTGAATAAGGGAGCTGATTAAGGACTTGAATTTGCTTCCAGAGTCTTGCTCATCCTCTGAGGGTTTTATTCACAAACATTCATGCTTATTGGGGTTTTGTTGTTAATATTGTTAATAGCTTTAATGGAGGAAAGCCTTATGTAAGGACGTGTTTTTGTATAAGGTATATTTCTTCTATAAATTAAATTTGCCCCCGAATGTTAATTTTGTTTGATTTGGCAGTGGCATTGTGGTTATGTAAGGAAAGGTCCATATATTTTAGAGATGCTTAGTGATAGTATACAGGAGTGAAAGATCTGGGGACGGGTCTGCTGGGAAGTTGCTTACACAGTTCTCTCTACTTCTGGATATGTACTAGTTTGCAAGGACTGCTGTCACAAAGCACTGCAAACTGGGTGGCTCCAACAGCAGACCTTTATTCTATCAGGTCCAGGTGTCAGCAGGGGTTCATTCCTTCTGAGGGCTGTGAGGAAGAATCTGTTCCAAGCCCCTCCTTGGCTTATTGAAGGCCAAGTCTCCCTGTGTCTCATCTTGTAGCCTTCACTCTGTGTGTCCTTCTGTGAAGAAGGAACCTGGATACAGACATGCAGGTCATGCAGCTGATTGGTATCAAGGCAGTCTCCTCACCTCCGCTCCAGGGTGCTGACCATCACCTCCTTTTGTTTTCTTTGCTGCAAGTTCAAGCTTTTCTCCTAGCAGTGAATCCAGAGCTCCTATGATCACACATCACCGTGGGAAAGAACCTTGATTAAAAGTTGACTTTCTCTGTCTAGATTCTTGGATTATAAATACAAAAAAATAAAAAAATATTTTGGGGAGGAGAGTTTATTCATGAGGCGTCTTATCCATAGAACATCCAGGTTGGATTTAGTACATTCCAAAGGAGTTTATCCCCATCTTGGTTGCTTTCTGTCTCTTACTGCTTTCTCCTTGTCCTTTCCAGTGTTGAGTGACCCAGAAGCCATTAGAATACAAACAACAGTTTTTTTCTTTTTCACTTGCTGCGCCCACAAGACAGGAACTGTGGCAGAAAATGCTGATGAAACCTTGCGGCCTGCAGGATGGCACCATAGCAACCAAGATCTGTGCATGTGTTAGCAGGTCCCAGAACCCAGGGCTGGCTCTGCTGATGTTCCAGCTTCTGCCCTCTCTAGACCCTCAGTACCTGCGAGCTCAAAGAGGAGATGCTTGCCACTTCCCTCTGTTTCTGTTTTCTCTGTTTAGGATTAAAGCTTCCTGAGATATCTGTTCACTTTTGCTTTCATTCCTTTCCTCTTCCCTCTGAACTGGGTTGATTTATAGATAGAGCTCCAGGCATAGCATACCTGATAGCTGATGAGTCACATAAAGCCCGTTAAAAACAAAAGCTGATTTTCGCAGAAGCCTTAATTCATTTGTTCTGTCTTTGCAAGAGGACGTCTTCCTGCTTGCTTCTGTGCTCCTGGTGTTGCTGCGGTATGGCTGGGGCCCTGTCCTCTCAGCAGTGGTGGGTTCCTTGAGGGTTGGAGGGTTGGGAGAACATGAGTGAGATCAGGGTGCTGCTCATGAGATGAGTTTGCATCACTGCTGGTTCTCTGGAGGCAGGAGTCACTTTGCTGAAATACAGATACAGCTTATCCTTCCAAGAGCTGAGTGCATCATTTTTTGTTTGTTTGGTTGGTTTTCCCCACTTCATACTCTATTAGGCATCTCTTCTCTCTGATGTAATCTGAGCAGGGAACATTTAGCTATGAATGCTAGATTGGATGGATCCCTGCTTTCACAAGAAGGAGGAAGTCCAGATTTCTATAAGCTGGCACCTCTGTACTTTGGTGACTATGGACTACTGTTGAAAAAAATCTCCTTCCTAGTGTCCTTCTTGGTCTCTCTTGATTCTCAAGAGTCGTCTTCTCTCTCTTATGGCCTTAGGAAATCAATTCTGTTGATCACTCTAAAATCCATATTGTTAACACTGATTTTTCTTTGGAACCTTACTCTGTTTTCCAAATGCCAATTAAACACAACTCCCTGGAAGTCCATCATGTCTAAGGGACATTTAATTGGTCCTCTGCAATGTAGTAGAGTGTGTCTGCGTTCAAATCTTGGCTCCACCGCTTACTGGTTGAGTGACCTTGGAGAAGTTATTTAACCTTTCTGTGTATCAGTCTTCTCATCTGAAAATTAGAGCCCTCATAAGGTTGTTGTGAGGATTAAATGAGTCGGGATTTTAAAGGGCTTAGAAAAGTGCTCAGCGTTAGTTATCATTTCAAATTGTTTTTGCCTGTTTTCGTTAATGATTATAGCATTCATTCTGTTACCAAAGGAAAAGTTTGGGTTAACTCCTATACCAGTCAATTGAGAAGTGAAACTGATTTTTCTACTTCATAAATATATCTTGAATTAATCCTTGCCTCTTCATTCCCACTGTCACTGACAGAAGTCAAATCCCTACCTCTCCCATCCCTTACTGACCCTATGTTGTATATTCCCAGTTTCCGCGTGGCTGTCCGAAAGATCTCTCTAAGGCACACACCTCATGCTCCTCCCCTTCACAAAAGTCTGCAGTGGCTTTCCATTGCCCAGATGATAACACAGACTCTTTATGTTATGGAAGACTCCTTTCAGGCAGGCCTAGGGGGTTGCAGAGTCTGTCCCACCTTTGTAACCTCTGTCTGGGCACCTCCTCCAATCCCCATGCACTGGTCTAGCCATCCATTTACTTAGGTCCCCTAAGTGCACCATACCCTTCTCCTTATACCTCTGCAAGTACAAATGCCTTCTACTCCACTCCCATCCTCTCAGACTGTCACCCAGGACTTGCTCCCATTTCATGGCTGTAGGCCTTGTCTGGTTTTGTACTTTGAATGCCAGACAGCCCTTAGCTAATTCCATCAACAGTGATTTGCACCTTTCAGATCGGCATCAATGATCATTTTGTTGATAGTTTCAGTTATCTTTAAAGGGTGATGCTTATTTGCCATGTGAAGTCCTTTACCACATCCTTCTGTGAACTGTGTGATTTTTGTCCCTTCACTTGTGTCACTTGTCCCTTTGTGTACCAATTTTAGTCCTTGGCTTGGATGCTGCTCTGCGAAGTTTTCCCGATTCCCCCACGAGGCATTCTGGGCTCTCCTTCTAGCCCTTTCTGCCCCAGCCCTCCCACCTACCCAGCATACTGTGCATATTTCTATCACAGTTCTTGTTTCACTGAAACATTGCATCTTGTTCACTGAATGTTTTA
Organism: Neofelis nebulosa; assembly: GCF_028018385.1. Classification (NCBI taxonomy): domain Eukaryota; kingdom Metazoa; phylum Chordata; class Mammalia; order Carnivora; family Felidae; genus Neofelis; species Neofelis nebulosa. Next base: position 49,847,938 of record NC_080788.1, read on the forward strand.
CTGTTCATTTCCACAGAGTGCTTCTTTTAGACTATTATTCTTCCAGAGCAATGTTCTCAGTCCTTCACATAGTGGTGAGCACATGGCATGTTCTCAGTGCTTGCTTATTAAATGCATGATGTTTAAACTGAGGTGCTTATAGGCTGCTGCCTGAATTTAATCATCAGAACCAGGCTCTCCCTCCTCAGTGACTTCAAGCTTCTCTGGTATACCTTTTGATTGTTGCCATAGGCCATTCTATTTATCAAATTTTGAGATTATTAACACCTTTTGGGTTGGTATGTATGTCATTTTTCATTTAATTTCAGTTATATGTAAGGGACATTTTGTGGAGTTTCTTGGGAAGTACTTCCATACCTGACCCAAGTAGTACTACCCTTCCCCATATCCTCCTGTGCTTTGTAATTTTTGTCGTTCACGTTTGTCAGTTGAGCCAAGTTTATTTTTCTCTAAAACACTTAAATGTTCTGTTTAAAAAAAAATAGATTTTGCCCTTGTCTAGTCTTTAATAGTTCTTAAAAATGTGTAAAAACTAAAAGTGATTAAGGGTTTGTAGAAATCACCAAATGAAAACCCACTTTTTTTTTTTTTTTAATGCTGTTGTAAAACTTGTTCACTGCTGGCAGTGGCTTGGGAGCTCTTTAGAGTCAGGTATAGACTCCAATACTATATTTTTTTGTGATATTTAATGTGCTTTTATTAGAAATAAGACTCTAGAGCTTTGTTACAGAGTTGCTTGCTGATTTCTATTTCTTTTGCATAAGTGTCCCTTTTCATTTCTAGATATACCTTGTCTAACATCCTTGGTCAAATAGATGCACTTCATGGAGTTAAATGAAAGAGATGTTAGGATAATTGCATAGGCCATCCTAAATAGAGTTTAGAATTTGTAGAATTTAGAAATGTAGTTTCAAAGTGATATGATCACTCATTTACTAGCAGAGGGAGATGGCAGATTTGGGTAGGGCCTCAAGCATAGCCCGAGGCAAGAAAGATGAGGAACCTGTTTGATACTCATCTTCAGTCATTTCTCCAAGTATCTGGAAAGGACCTTGTCTTTTTTTTTTTTTTTTTTAACTGTAGCCTCCTGGGTTGTATGTGTATATGGGCAGTGGGGTAGGATGGGGGCAGTGTATGGATGGGGGTCCATGGATCCTTCAGCTTTTTTTTCCCTCTCCTGTTCTACACCATTGGACTAGAGTGCTCTTCCCCAGAGAATGCTAGCCTTATATGTACTGTTTAGGACTGCACAGTACTTAGAGAACTTCTGCATCCCAAGTCCCCAAACCCCTCATCTACTTCTCGGAAACCTCCCCTAACCCACCTGATCCATATCAGGGTTAAGTGTTAATCTCATGGGATCCTTCCATTATGCCTACGATAGGAAATAACCATACTTAGCATCTTGTTTCGGTCGTCCCTGTCTTCTATTAGATGGTAAACTCTCTGAGGGCAAGTGCTGTATCTGTCTTATTTGCATTTCTATCACCTTGCACAGCATGCAGTGGGTACTCACCTATTAAGGGATTATAGGATTCTTTATTCATTTGTAAAGATAGAACGTGCTCTGACTTTTCTAGAGGTACAAACCCTCTTGATGCAGCCTGGCAAAAAATCAGGTTTGCTCACCCCACCTTATTTATTTATTTTTTTTGTAATTTAAGAGTGAGTGTAAGAGAATGTGAGTGGGGGAGAGGGGCAGAGAGAGAGAGAGAGAGAGAGAGAGAGAGAGAGAGAATGAATGAATGAGAATATCCCAAGCAGGCTCCATACTCAGCCTGGAGCCCGATGTGGGGCTTGATCCCACGACCCTGGGATCATGACCTGAGCCAAAATTAAGAGTTAAACACTCAACCGACTGAGCCACCCCAGCTTTGAGCAAGAGGAAATGCCAATATTTTCCCCTCTGTCTCCACATTGTTTGTACTATATCATCATTGGGGCTAGTCTTACTTAGATTCTGAACCACGGTTTTGAGGCATGGCCTGACCCCTCTGACTGATAATGTTGAGTTATAGAACGTATATAAGTAGCATTTTGTATTTCTCTAAAATGCCTATTTTTGAAATGTTATACCTCTAATTGGTGTGTTATAATGGGGGAGCTTGAGCTCTAGTGCTTAAAATCAATAATAGGTTTGAAAAGAAAATTTGAAAGGTAGCTAATGACTTTCTGATATTTCTGTAGGGAGTGAAACACTATTTCACTTGAAAAACTTTCTATAATAATTACTTCTGCCTCTAAGACACTGCATCTTAAGTAACCTTTTTTTATTTAGCTTCAAAAGAGCAACTTTATATAAATGTAATGTGTTACATTTGAAGATTAGTTTTGGGTAATCACTTCAAATACCTGGTACTTACTAGATATTTCATTTTTTTATTCTTTCAAATAAATATGAGTGACTCTGAGAACTATGGCCTTTCCTGCACCCCTCCCAGGATGAGAATGACCTGGGTAGAGAGTATAAATTTAAAAATCAGGAAGGTTAGAGAAGAAAAAAAAAAACAACTAGAAAGATCAAAGTCACAATAAATGCAAAAGCTTGTCAATTACTTGCTTAAAAGAAGCATTACATAATTTGCATAATTACAAATAAACACCAGATTGAAAGAAGCATTACATAATTTTCCCAATAGATGCCAGAACAAACCTGATAAAACTGATACTCATTTGTAATACTTATTCTTAGAAAACTAGGAATAGATGGAGAACTTCCTTATCCTGATCAAACATCTACCAAAAATCTATAGCAAATGTAATTATTTATTTATTTATTTATTTTGAGGGAAAGAGCAACAGCACCTGGGAGAAAGGGCAGAGAGAGAAGAAGAGAGAGAGAATCCTAAGCAGGCTCCCTACAGTTAGCACAGAGCCTGATGTGGGGATGGAACCCATGAAGCGTGAGATCATGACCTGAGTCAAAATCAGGAGTTGGATTCTTAACTGACTGAGCCACCCAGGTGCCCCAGAAAATGTTATTCTTAATGTAAAATGTTAGAATCAAGACAGGACTGTCTATTAAATACTTTGGGACATCCTAACTGGAACATATAGAAGATATATACATTTTTAAAAGGTGTCATAATAGTGACAAAAATATAAAATATCCATAAGTCTGAAGATTTATAAAGTCTTTATGAAGATAATTTATTTATTGATAACATTTTTAAAAACAAAGAAGGCCTAAATAAATGGGAACAGTAAAATGTACATGCACAGGTATGTTCAATATTGTGAATATGTCAGTCTTCTCAATTTGATCCATAGATTTTTCATGCAGTACGAATCAGAATTCCCATAGGGTTTTTGAGGAACTTAGATAAAAGTGTGAGAGGTTAAGAATGTCCACAGTAAGGTGGAGGAGACTGGACCTCCCAGATACTAAGTTGTACAGATGATCCTTGACTTAGGATGCTTGGACTTAGGAGTTTTGACTTTATAATGTGAAAGCGATACACATTCAGTTGAACTGCACTTTGAATATTGAATTTTGATCTTAGGCTAGGGATGTGGTAGGAAGCTCTCTTCTGATGCTGGGTAGCCAGAGTGAGCCTCAGCTCCCACTTGGCCACATTCACAAGGGTAAACAACTGATACACTTAAAACCATTCTGTACCCAGATAACCACTCAGTTTTTCACTTTCAGTACAGTATTCAATTACATGAAATATTCAACATTTTATTATAGACTAGGCTTTGTGTTAGATGATTTTGCCCAATTGTAGGCTAATGAAAGTGTTCTGAACATGCTTAAGGTAGGCTAGGCTAAACTTTTTTTGTATTTAATTTTTTAAATGTTTATTTTATTTTTGAGAGAGAGAGAGAGAGAGAGAGAGAGAGAGAGCGAGCGGGAGGGAGGGAGGGGCAGAGAGAGAGGGAGACATAGGATCCAAAGCAGGCTCCAGGCTCTGAGTTGTCAGCACAGAGCCTGATACGGGGCTCGAACCTATGAACTGTGAGATCATGACCTGAGCCAAAGTCGGACACCCAACTGACTGAGCCACCCAGGCACCCCTAGGATAAGCTTTGAAATTCAGTAGATGAGGTGTATTAAGTGTGTTTGTGATTTGAGATATTTTCAGTTTGCAAGGGGTTTATTAGGACATAACCCTATCATAAGTTGAGGGATACCTGTTTAATGAAATCATAGTGATTAAGGCCTTGTGACATTGGCCCAGGGATAGTAAAAATGATCAAGGAGCAAAAGAGCCCAGAAACAAGCCCTTATAGAGTGAATCACTAGGGAAAGGATAGTTTTTTCTTTTTTTTCAGTGAATGGTACTATGACAATTAGATATCCTTCAGGGAAAAATAATGAAATTGGATCCCTACATATACCTTAAAATGTTTTCAACAGATTACAGACTTAAATGTGAAAGGTAACATGTTTAGGAAAATAATGTAGAAGAACATCTTTATCACTTTAGGCAAAGAAGGATTTCTTTTGGCCAGTTAAAGAGCCATTAAAAAAGTGAAAAGATGAACTACGAACAGGAAGAAGATAGTTGCAACATCTGTAACTGACAAAAGACTACTATCTGGAATATGTGAAGAACTCTTGCAAGTCCATAAGAAGATAACCCAGAGGAAAAATACGGAAAGGACATAAATATGTTTCCAGAAGAAGAAATTGAATGGCCAACAAATTAAAAAATATGCTCAACAACATTTGCAGTCAGAGAAATGCTAATTTAGATAACAGTATGTTACTATTTTGAAAAGTCTTACAACAAACAGCAGATCTTGGTGAAGATGTGAAGTTGGGAGTGTAAAACAACTGCATTGGACGATTATTTGGCATTATCTTGTATTCTTGAGCAGGCACATACCCAAGCCCCAGGAATTTGACTTTTTGGTGTTTACCCTAGAACAGAGCTTCCTCTCTGATACGCCCTGAATTGGCTGAGATGGGTTCAGATATTTGAAGCCCTCTTCCCCCAGGATGGGTGAGTAGATTCTGGCATTGCTGGAGCCCCCAAATCTGTTGCCTTTGATCATGAGCATTTGCTCCAGCTTGTCATACAAATAGCAGGGAAAAGGTTGGAAAACACTTTTCTAGACAAACTCTTGCTAGCATGTATCAGGAGATGTGCACACACATATTTATAGCAATACAATATTGTTCCAAATGAGAACAAAAACATGGAGGATATGGTTTAGTTCCTCTAATTCTCATCTGAAAACCCACAGGCATTAAGTAATTAGAGAAGGGTTTTGGCATGTCATTTCTTAACATCAGCGGTAAAAGCGGTAATAATTGCAAGCCAAGTGACACAGGCAGAGAAAGAAGCTGAAGGAAAATTATGTGTTTTTTTTTTTTTCTGGCCAGTGTGTGTTTTCATCAACATGTAGTCAGATGAGTGGTATATGATGATGGGCAAGGTCTGAGTTTTGAAACTGAGCAGATTCCTTAATGATGGCTCCCCGAAGGAGAGAAAGTGGTGGAGGCAAAGTGATATCCAGCTGTCTTCCCTGATATTTCCCTCTTACTCCCTGCCAGATAAAGTACCATACAACAGGAGCATGATGTCTGCAAACAAAATTTTGTCAGAACAGCAGGGACTGGCCATCATGTTCCATGTAATTTTCTTTGGCTGAGAATCCCTGCTGTGATCCTTGGTCTTATGTGTTCCCTCTCCTGTGGTGGGTACAGGCCTGGCCTTCTTTTTTGACCTTTCACCATTGGTTCTTCTGCCTCTATACCAAGGACAGACATAAATGTGGGACCATAGGGAATGGAGAGGGTTTTTGGCATTTCTCTGTGGTGCAACTTTCCTAATCCAAATCTCATCATCTTTCCCCTCCAAAAACCTGATCCCCACCACAGAAACCTTATGTCCACTCCAACTTTTTCCCTTCCCCCATTTCAATGGCCTCTTTCTGTCTGCAACACTACTTCACCCACTGTGATTCTTTGGAGTGCTTTGTCTGCTGCTTTCTCTTCAACCCACTGTGGCACTGCATTATATTTTTAAATTAATGTCTCTTGGGCTCCTTCCATCTCATTCCCACTGCTGGTGCCTCTATCTAGGCTCTCATCTTTAAAGAGTGAGAAGTGATACAAAGGACAGCTGCTACCATGAGTCCATTTATCTTTCTCATTTGTCATGGCAAAACCCTGGACTCTGAACCTAGAATCAGAGAATAGAATGTTTTCTCAGAGACCATGGAGTTGAAACCTTATTTGATATTTGAGGAAACAAGGCCTAGAGAGGGATGGTAGTAGATAGTATTAGAGATAGTAGCAGAGCCAGAACTAGAAACCCATCCACTGACAGGTTAGTCGTTCAGCCCTCTTCAACTTGACACATTACCTCTTAAGCATTCCTTTGAATTCATAATTACTTGTCTTCTGTCTCTCTGACTAAATTTTTAGGTGAAGAATTATCTCTTAGTCTTATTTGTAGCCTTTTCAGTATTTAACAGGGCTTCTCAATACTTGTTAAATTGAAGTCAGACCATGCCCTTGTACCACACATACGGTCTTCCCTATTCCTGACCACCTCACTAAATCCTTCTTGGCTTGGAAGGTATTCAGCTCAGGCCCTGGTTCCTGCTTGAAGCCTTGGTCAGATAATTTCCCTGCCTTTTCTGACCTCCCAGAGTCTACTTGTCTTGTAAACCACCATCTTACTGTACCTAGCAGTTTATAGTTTATAAAATACATTCATGTAATGTATCCTTTAATACCAACAATAATCTTGCTAGATAAATATTCCCATATTGAGGAAACAGTCTCGGAGAGGTTATGTGACTTGCCATAGGTCATACAGCAAGGAAGTATGTAACAGAGTTCAGGTCTTCTGACTTTATGCCCTTTGCACTTTTGATGTCCTGTGCTGGGTGGTCTATGTGGCATACTAGACACTTTGCTTCCTGATAATCTCATTTTTCCTGTGTTGAAAATGAATTCATTTTATTTCCTCACTCCAATACCAACTTCTTGAGGGGAGTGGTTGGGTCACATATTTCTTTCATGCCATTCATAGTTGCTAGCACAGTACTGGGCAACATAGAAGTTGTTTAAGTATGGTTAAGTTGAAAACAAATACAACTTAATTTACCAAAAAAGACCAGCTTTCACTGGAGTTCCAAGACCCTTTTTGAGTCACCCCTGAATGAAATCAGCAATGAACAGAGGGAACCAGAGGAAGGAAGAGGCTGTTAGAGAAAGCCAGATGGTAGACATAATTAGCAGTTGGGTGACAGCTGGCCTGTTGTCAGTCTGGTGATGAGGGGTGGTAGACCAGCAATACACAAGACCATCCTCAGGAATTGTGCAATTTTGCTGAAGACTTTAGACACTTTCATGAGAAAAGAGAGAAGTACTTAGAAGTAGCATAATACCCATACAAATTAAGCAGATGGAGCACTCATACATATTGAGAAAATGTTGGTTAAAGAAATATCCAGAGTAGGATGTGGCTTATGAAGACAGGTTTCCAGGGTGAGAGTGGAGTGTGTAGAGAAGCATTTGGCTTGGTTTGTGATCATTCCTTTACTACCTGAGGCTGTGAGAAAAGGGACATATAGGTAAGCATGTTTCCTTTAAAACAACTTTCCTTCCCTTTTCCCTTCTATGGCAATCAGTAGGGCCTCACCCCTGAGCCCTGGTGTCAGAAGAGAAGCGAGCTCAAATAATCACACATCATCTGTGCATAGAGATGTGTTGTGATGACTAAATCCATGGATATCTTTGGGACTTTCTCATTTCACATAATCTTGTGCATTTGCCCCATAGATTAGTGAGATGGTTCAGAAATTCCACTACTTGGACAACCTAACTATATTTCTAAACTATATTAATTTTTCTCAAAAGGATCACAAAAATGCACTAACATCACATGCCCCACATTTTGGTTTGGAAATCACACTGCATCTCCTGAGTTCTGTAGCATTTTGCATCTGAATAAAATGTAAAACCTCTTCTGCTAGAATGCATATGAAAGATGTCCAATGTCCTAATGGTAGAAGCCTACACATGTTCTTTTATGAGCTTCTGTCTCTTAAGGGAACATAAAATTAAATCATTTTAGATTAGTAGTAATAGAACTTTAACATCTGTTCCTTCCTGTGTCAAAATGTCCACAGTGTAGAATTACTTAATAGGAGCTGAAGGAATGTGTATGTCAACTACTCAGAGATGCCAGCAATTAAGGGAAATTATTTCAAATCAGAAATTGTAATTTATATGCAGTAGACTCAGAAATGTAAGTATGTAAAACCTTTTCTGTGACATTCATATATGAATTTTTAAGGTAATTTCTCATTAAAAATTGATTAATATCATTGGGGTTTACTGTTAGAAGTTTTAGTTTATTTTCAATGCTTGATACCTATACAGCAATTGTATTTTTATGTGATGTGCAAATGTATATGGGAAAGTTCTAATTTAAAAAGGATACCAGGGGCACCTGGGTGGCCTAGTCAGTTAAGTGTCCAAGTCTTGATTTCAGTTCAGGTCATGATCTCATGGTTCGTGAGTTGGAGCTGCAAGTTCAGGCTCCTCTCTCTTTGCTTGCCTTCCTCCCTCCTTCCCTCTTTCTTTCTCTCAAAATAAAGTAAAAAAAAAAAAAAAAAAAAAAAAGGATACCATTGGTAACACTGTTTTTTGTCTTTTTTCTTAATGGAAGCATAATTCCTGAGGTCTAAATATTCAACTTAAAAACTTTTACAGTCAAACTTGTGGGTATGTGGAAGTTAACTTTATATTTAAAAAGTTGACTTATTAAAATATGATTATGGAATTGTGAGATTGATTGTCATGGTGGCTTATAAAAACTTTTTCTTACTACTTTACAGTTACCTCTCATATATGTAGAATCTCATTTCATCATCATTAAAAATTTTAATATCACTTGTTTCTTTTTTTTTTTTTTTTTTTGGGACAGACAGAGACAGAGCATGAACGGGGGAGGGTCAGAGAGAGAGGGAGACACAGAATCGGAAACAGGCTCCAGGCTCCGAGCCATCAGCCCAGAGCCTGACGCGGGGCTCGAACTCACGGACCGCGAGATCGTGACCTGGCTGAAGTCGGACGCTTAACCGACTGCGCCACCCAGGCGCCCCTCACTTGTTTCTTTAATGTCCTCCAAGCACTCAAAAAAATTTCTAAAGTTGTTGCTTATCAATTTCTTAAAAATTCATGGATACTTACATTCTCATGGTATTTTGTCATGTGCTTTATGCTCCTCTTTAATTCTCTTTACCCTATTGACTTGTTCTCTTGCTGATTCACAGTCAACATTTTTATTTTGTGTTAGTAAATTTATATTGAGTTTTTTTTTATCCATTCCTTTTTAAACAAGGTCTTCTAGATTTTTTTCTGAGTGACCATCGTGCCTACTCACTTTAGCCCCTATATATTTAGACTCCTGCCTTAAAATATTAGTGAGAGAACAGAGACTTGGTTCCCATAGTGCCCTTAGGCTTGGCTGATGACAAAGACAGGTATGGCTTTGGGGAACCAAATGGTAATCTGGACGCTTGGCCTTCCATATGCCCAAGGTAGGAAGAGGAAACTTAGTGAAGGAATCTGGTTGGAACAATTAGGGAGCCTTTGAAATTGGATGGGCTAACAGGAGAGAGCAACCAGATGGAAAAAAATTGCCCTGACTTAGAAGGTAATCTCTCAGGTTTTGATAAAACAGCAACTACTGAAGGCCTTTTCTAGGTGTTGTCCCTACTGTCTGTAATTAGCTAAAATGTCTCTCCAGTCTCTAGGACTACATGTTCTCCTGAATTCCTGGGACACTCTTCCACAAATCCATAAACCACTTCTCTCCTTTTTGATCTGTTTCTTACTTTGTTGGTGTTTGACTTTGATGTGACCTTGACCACCTGTCTGGGAACCTCCATTTGTATTTAGCCCCTTGTGTCTTGAATTGGTTCTGTGCCACCTACACAAGAGCCTGTGTGCTCAGGGAGCATAAGAAGTTGTTCTTTTCCCATTTTCCCACCACTCCTTTTTCCTTCCCTGGAACTTTTGAATAGTTTAAAGTAGCAACGTTTTCATGACATAGCCATTAGCTGGAACAAAGCATTTTGTGGATAAAATATAATACTAGCAATTTTTCCTGAATTAATAGAAAAAAAATAAAGTTAGAGAGAATTTTCAGTTTTTCTCTATCACTATTAAAAATAAACTTTGTGCCTTTTTATGCTACTCTGGTTATAGTTTAGTATAAAGTGGCTTTGGATATAGCACAAAATAATACATGATCAGTTATTTTAAGTTTGCCATTTCATTGTTTCATTATGTTCCTCTAAACATATCTTGACTTTTTAGGGTTCCACCCCAAGCATAGCTTCTTGAGTCTGTTGAGACTAATCTGTATATATTTTCTGATGGCCTCAGTGTGTCCAATTAGTCCCATTAGCAAGGGATCACCAAGGTAGCTGGTTATAAACATCCATCTAACAATTCTCATTTTCAAGGACACTGGTACCTGTCCCAAGGTGGGGTGTGACGGGGTGCTGCCTTTTTGTTCACTTTTGGCCAGTTTGGTGTGGATTTTTCCAGGACTATTTAGACTTAGACCCATAGACCTTCATTTCCTGTAAGTGACCCAATGATCATTGTCTCCAAGACTCTATCTTACCGGCTTTCCTTAATTCTCTCAAGCTTTAAGTACCCCTACTTGGAGTTCTCATCAGGGACACCCAGTATATTTTAGGTTTTCCCTCCCAGGTGAGAGGAGTCCTAAGAATGTGGTAAGTGGGGGAGATTTGAGAGGTGGCATCTTAAGGAGATGTTCAGTAGAAAAGCCTAGCAGGCCTTACAAAAATGTGTTGTCGATCTAAGGTGTTTAGGCAGACAGGAAGTGTTTGTGTACAAAGGCAAATGAGATGATTCAGTTGGGTGGAAGGTAGAGCTTTCCTCACTGGTTTCCAAATGTGTGCAAAGGGCTCTTGATAGTCCTTGTGGGGGCCACAGGCTTTGGAGGTCAGGTATCATGTTCATCTTATTAGAATGGTTCCACTTTCATTGGTTTTGTATATTGGAGTGCCATGTAAGATTTCATTTGAAGAAACTTGCTAAAGACAGTTTGCAACTGGCTGGACCAAAGCAATTTTCTGAGGAAGTGAAAGGTTTACTGCAATGACCTGATGTAGGTTTTCTGAGACCCTGTGCAGGAGTATCCAACAGGTTGTGAAGATACTAATCTGCAATAGACAAGAAGTAACCCAAACTTAGAATAGCTCAATCATATTTATAGAAGTCAAACAAGAAGCTCTCCAAACATAAAATCATCTCTACAGTGATCTGTAATCAAATGTTTTGATGCAACATATTGTGTTCATTCTTTATTGCTCAATTGACTGTCGTAATGGGTTGGAAGCAAACATGCTAAACAGATGTGCCTCAGCCTTGCTGTCATGTACGGAGAGTGGCTCACATATGCCTCTTTAAATAATTTCACAAGAGTGGACCCAGGGATCTACTCTGAATTTTAAAAAAAGAGAAAGAAAAAGGAGAGAAAAGCCTAGTGCAAATTACAGCCTTCTCCATTAATAACACATTTATAGATATTTCAAGTAACATATATGCTCTAAAGACAGAAGCAAATAACTTAGGCAAGCAGTATAAATGAATAATTTGGATGTCTCTAAATCTGCTATATAACTTGTGTGACTATACGAGTTTTTATTCCAAATCAAAAAAATAATGGTAAAGGTAAAACAGACCTTTGAATAAAAATTTACAGAACTCTTAAAGTACCTCCATGGATCTCAGTGTTCTACATAACACAAAGGCCACAGATTGAATGCCTCATGAATAAGGACTTCAATGCCTTGTTCTTGTATGATGCTTTATATTCATCTTCTTTAAGATATTATCTTGTACTTATTTTATAAGAAAAATCCAGTTTCTTCACACACCTTTCTCAGAAACAGATAAAGTAGTAAAATGTAAATAAAGGTAATATCAGATTGAAAAACATAACTAGCATACAACTAACAGGGTATATAGATCATTTTCAAACCGTCATGGAACATTCATAAAACTTAAGAAATCCCTCAAAATTTGATATTATGCAGAACAATTTTGCTGACCCAAGATGCAATAAAATTAGAAATCAACAGCAGTAGCTAAACAGCCAACTGTGATGAGACAGGTTAATTTAGAAATTGGCTGGATGGTTGCAAGTACATTGTAGTTTCTCGGTCCTTTTGCATAAGTAAATCCAAGGCACACCCCATTCTATAAACAGCTGCTGACAGAAATGCAAACAGTCCTTTCCAAGACTGCACACTGAATGGGTGGAACAAGGAAAGACTTCCTGAGAATCCATAAGAAGTATATCCGATTAGACCTTGTCAATTGGGTGAGTTTCTTTCCTTTCCTTTTGATTCAGCTATTAAAGAATATGATACTTTTTAGGGAACAATTGAACACATGTTCTAAATATATTACTGTAGAAAGTAGACTTGAGAAGGACCCAAAAGACCTATAACCAGCTGTCTGTAACTTACTGACACCCAATGGGCAAGGCTGAGAATCCTCGTGTCATTGTTTGAGTTGTGCTAAACCATCAGGAAATAGCTTGATTTTCTGAGCCTATTTCAATATTCTTTTTATAATTTTTTATTTAAAAAATCTTTCAAATTGAGGTATAATTGACATTCATTGTATTAGTTTCAGGTATACAGCGTAACTTTTCAATTTTTGCATATGTTGCAAAATGATAACCATGGTATGTCTTGTTACCACCTGTCATATATGGTGATAGAATTTTGTGTGATGAGAACTTTTAAGATTTATTCTCTTAGCAAGTTTCAAATATGCAATACAATGTTATTGACTGTATTTGCCACGCTGTATGTTACATCCCCATAACTTATTTATTTCATAACTAGACATTTGTATCTTTTGACTTCCTTTACCCATTTTACCCTCCTCCACTCCCTGCCTCTGGCAGTCACTGATCTGTATTCATGAGCTTGGGGTGTTTTTTTTCCCCACATATAACTGACATCATGCAGTATTTGTCTTTCTCTGTCTGACTTATTTCACTTAGTATAATATCCTCAAAGTACATTCATCTTGTCACAAATGGCAAGATTTCCTTTTTTGTAGCTGAGTAGTATTCCTTTGTGTGTTATATTTGTGTGTGTGTGTATCGATATCATTTTCTTTATCATTTATCTTTTGACGGATATTTATGTTGTTTCACTATCTTAACTGTTGTAAACAATGCTGCAGTGAACATGGGGTGCATATATCTTTTTGATTTTGTGTTTTTATTTTCTTTTGACAAATACCAGAAGTGGAATTATGGGGTCATATGATTTATTATTAATTTTTTGAGGACGCTGTATATCGTTTTGCTCAGTGGTTGCACCAATTTACATTCCCACGAACAGTGTACGAGGGCTTCCTTTTCTTCCTATCCTCATCAACACTTGCTATGTCTTAACTTTTTGATAATAATCATTCTAAGAGGTATGAGGTGATATCTCATTGTGGTTTTGATTAGCATTTTCTTTGATGATTAGTGATGATGGACATCTTTTCATGTACTTGGTGGTCATCTCAATGTCTTCTTTGGCAAATGTCTATTCAGGTCCTTGGCTCATTTTTAAATCGGATTATTTGTTTTGTTTTGTTTTTTGGTGTTTTGTTGTAGGACTTCTTTATATATTTTGCATATTAATCCCTTAACAGGTATATGATTTGCAAAAGTTTTTTCCCATTTAATATGTTGGCTTTTTATTTTGTTGATAGTTTCCTTAACGGAGCAGCGTTTTTTAAAAGAAGAAAGTTGGTATATGGTAGGAATATTTACAGCTGTTTAAACTCAGGATGGACTTGTATCAGTATGTTGCCTGTTCATTAACATTATGGGAAAACCAAAACTAGCGCAGTACTGAGAAGAATTTATGTTCCTGAAATGGCTCTATTCCCAGGAATAGATGGGGCAAATCTCTTTTCCTTATTGCAAAAGTAGAAGTCCTTGAAGACACAGCAGCACTTGAGCTTACTGAGAGGGTCCAATACCTTGAAGTTAACATGGCAACTCACTGTGTTATAAGGAAACGTGCATTCGTTGACTGGCATTGTTGGTGTAAGGTCAGTTTTTGCACACACAAATTGGTGTTGGGGAAAAGTACCTGAAAATGAGAGACAGGAAAGCCAGAAAGGGGAAAAGAGAGTAGAGAGGTCATGGCACAGGGGTAATTATTAGAAACAGGGCTGTTAGAACCCAACATGGGGGGTGGTTGAGGGTGGATGTTAGACTGTGGAAAAGAAAACCAGTTATGAAGTGATGGAATCCTGTGTGTGTTAATAAGCCACCATGTACCCAAAGAGCATATTCCTGGGGGCTGAGAACAACCAAGCTCTGATGTGGTCAGCAGGGATGAGGATGTGGGGTAGGTAGGACAAAGGAGAAGTGGAACCATATCTGGAACATCTTAGTAACCATTGTAAGCATCTGTGTGCCAAACCAAGGGTTCACTTTAGCCTTTGGAGTAGGGCATGTGGGATGGGAGCTCCCAACATTCACAGTTCCTGCAAGTATGTAGGTCATCACAGAAAAGTTAAAGTATGGTCCCTGTCCTTTAAGAAATCAGTGAAATGTTTTCACTATACTGTAAAAATCACCCTTATAAACAACATTGAAAATAATATCCTAGTGTGTAATTGGCTGGATCTGGAAGGGCAGAGTGGTATTTATTCTGGACACACTTTACCTACACGGTGAATAATACAGAGTGCTCACATTCTCATTTTTTAAAAAAAGGCAATGATAATGGAGCTCTTCACTTCCCCAGTTATTGTCAACTCAGGGATATTTATCTAATTGTTTTTATTATTTGGACAGTGATCCTCAACAGGTCTTCCTTCTTCTAATTCCTAAATTTTTTTCTATCCTAATGTTTTCCTTGGAATGAAAGAAGCATCATTGCTACTTCACAAATTAAAGTTGTTTGCTCCTTGATTTGGCGTGTTTCTCCTGACAGATTAACACCTTTGCTGTGTTGCAGTACATGAAAAACTTGCAGCAGGTGAGAGGCGAGAGAGCCAGGCTGTGCTGGTCAAAGGCCTCACCACACATGTCCCATGTTCTGGGAGGACAAGTATTGGGAGAAGCACCACTGACTCCATTTCTAGGTGAAAAATGTAAAGGTATTGTGTGTTTTGTGACCTTGGAAATGCATATTCCAATATCAACTCCTGCAAGTCTACGTGATTTTTTTTATCCTTGCAGTCCTGGCTGGGGTAGCAGTACTGTCATTCGTAGTATTTCTGCCTCTGAGTCCAAGCCCAGAATTTGGTGGCACTCCGACACAGCCAAATGCCATCATTTAGCCTGCGACAGCAGAATTCCTTCTGACAGCCAGTTGACTTGCAGATAGCCCACCTTCCAAGTAGCTGAAGTCACTCCTCCTTTTCTATTTTTGGAAAACATTTTCACTCCATTCTTGGAGAGTTTTATAAAGTTTTCAGTGTCATTCTTAAGGTGTTGTGGAAAAAGTACCAGGCTTAAAGTTGTAAGATCATTGTTCAAGCTTTAATCTGTTGTAATCATACGAGAGCTGTGACCTACTGATAGCTATTAGGCATTTTGCTACTTATTTTACACAGGTAGGTGGTGGCATCCTGTTGTTTGAATATAGGAGACCCTGACTCCAGTGTTTGTTAACATCATCTTCTATGTGCTTTTAAAAAGCAGCCTCTGTGTCAGAGTAGACTTTACAGATTTTTCACTTCTCTCAGAGTCTTAATTTCCAGCTTCATGGTGTCATTAAGAAGCACATTTAGCCATGGGTTGGACATTGCAGTGACATATGGTTGTGTCCATTATGGGGCTGCTTTCACATTGTTTGAGATATTACTCAGCAAACCAAACAGCCACTCCTATTGCCATAGTATGGCCTATATTTTACAAACGACCTATTCTACAGTGTGCCCTTTCCTTGTTACCTTGTATCTCTATAAAACAAGAATTACTTATCACAAACTATAAGTAATATAACACCCAGTATTTACTTTCCATAAATTCCTACAAACACTCATATTTTGATCCTAAAAGAGATTCAAGCAATAAACTCTTTTAAGTAAATGAATCAATGGTCTCCGTAAATTAAAAAAAAAAAACAAAAAAAAAACCCCAGAATTTCATTTGAATCATTCCACAATGGTCTTCCAGAAGAACACTCTCCACTTTCAAGAATAATTCCAATGTCCCCTTCTTTCCTAATGTGTAGTTGCTTGTATTTGTTTACTGGGTTACGTTGCTCACATACTGAAATGATGGTAACATTTCAGAAATGGGTCAACGCCTGGATTGAGACTGTTTATTCTTTATTTACCCTAATACTTCTCTTTAATACTCATAAAGAATTTGCAAATATCTAGAGGAAGATTTTACAAATGAGGAAATGTTTGGATGTCCTGCAAGTTTTTGGAAATGTATATTTAATCTCATGGTATTTGCAGATCACTTTATTTTTTCTTTGGATAACTTGCTATGCCGGAATAGTACCATCTGCTATAAGTCAGTCTTTTCACTTTGTTTAAATGAGGAGAATGGAATATTCCTATGTAGCAGGTGCATCTATAAATATTAAGCCAAATGATATGCAAATTTAGATTTTTAGCCAGGGACATCTCCCGTTACTGTTAAGGATGGATCCATGATATTCTACAAAACACTGTATTGATAGGAATGTATGTATGAATCATAGGTGATAGGTGAATATCTAATGCAGTTTATAATATTCTGAATTTAGATAAAATCAAACTCATCCTTCAATAAAGTGTCAAGGAAGAGCTAGATTCCAATTTCCTTCTGTTTTTCAAAGCTGTTAGATTTCTACTTAATTCTCTCTACCAAGATCTTTTCACAAACAAGACCAGCTACTACTCAGGAGGGCAGAAACCTATCTCCTCATACTTAGACAAGGAATTGAGAAGAGGAAGCCTACGTACATGGAAGGCAGAGGCTGTCTTCTCTTGTGGAAATGGAGCAGTACACATGTTGTTTCTGTAGTGAGAGTGGATGTGTTTCATTCCAGGATGTAGGAATTGCAATGGTCTGAGACTGTTGTAGCCAGGGCTTATTTGGTAAACACAAGTTGACCCCACTCATATCTTGGTACATCTTAAAATGCTTTTTCTACCCTGCCTCACTCTGTATGATTTCTCTTTCCTTTTTCTGCTGTTTCTATTATGTTTGTGCTTCAGAATGCCAGGAATGGGTCAACAGTGGTTCCATAAACAAAACAAAATAAGACAAGCCTCCTGATTTTTAACATTAAAATTTAAAAACACTGATAGACTTTATTGTTCTATGCCAGTCATTGGTACGTGAACATTTTTATCTAGATGAATGCTTGGATAAGGGGATATTAATATGTACGACAGAACATGAGGCGATAGAGTTCCCCAAAATGCTGATGTTTTATGCTTTATCAGAAAAATAGTTACATTCATATGCTCCAGTTTCTACGTAGAAATCACTTTGGGCAAGACAAGTGGAATCCATAAGCTCTATAGCAATACTGTAATATTTTATTAACCTAAGAAGTTCAAAATATTTTCCAGTAAAAATTCTGTACATACACCTCGTTTCTCTTTTAAAAGTTTTCTCTTTATTGGCACACCTAGGTGGCTCAGTCAGTTAAGCATCCAACTCTCGATACTGGCTGAGGTTGTGATCTTGTGGTTGTGAGATGGAGCCCTGTGTCAGGCTCCATGCAGAGCATGGAGCCTGCCTGGGATTTTCTCTCTTTCTGTTGCCCTCTTTCCGTCCCTCCCCCCTCTTTCAAAATAAGTATATATTTTTTTAAGTTTTCTCTTTATTCTCTATTGAGCTTCACATTTTTCTTCGTTTTGCATCTTTATATGCATGCCACACATGTGGCTTGTGCACATATCGGCAGGGAAACAGTACTATGGGGATATGAATTTTGATGTCATATTGTGTTATGTTTAGAAAGGAAGATTAAAATATTCACGAAGATTGGCTTTTTTGAAAAACCATAGAGGTGGGTATAGTCATTAGAAGAATATACCTTAGGATGTATCTAAAAGTGTAACATTTCCATGGTGAGTATTGGCTCTCCATTGTGCTCAGGCACCAAGCACAGAAAAGGCAGTCAATAAATATTTGATGAATGAAAGAGAGAGTGAATGAGTCAGAAGTATCCTTACAGAGAACTTAAGGCAGCACTACAGAAAATAATCTTGATTTGAGAGAAGAGTACTAAGCTCAAGACCAAACAAGTTTGTAAGGAAATGAAAAACTTCATGATTTTTATGCTCTTTCCACTTTGAAACCACAAGGAAGAAAGACCTAAAGAAAGGATTTACAGGAGATGGTACAAATATCAAGATACTTAATTGCTTGGATTTACTATGACCAATAAGAGGCAGACAAGCCCTCAGTTTCTGACTTCTCTTCTTGGGGGAACCAATCAGAAGGAAGGGCTTTGTGACAGAGACGCAGAAGTACAGGCCTTTTGTCCCAACTTCTCTGAGTCTAAGCCTTGGTTATAAAGCAATTCATCTCTGTAAGAGCTGGCACCACAGAAGACTTTGGTTCCTGAATCAAAGCCACTATAACTGAGGTTCCTGGCTTTTAAGGAAGGAAAGGAATACAGAGAGAACAAAAATCATGATATGTTAGAAAAGGATACAGTGCTAGAATTTAGACTAGGGATCTAGCTCAGTCCCACATCTAACCTGCTGGTTGATTTTATATTATTCACTTGTCTTTTCTGAGCTTCATTCAGTTTCCTCTTGTGGAAATTAAAATATTCAACTGACGAACACTCCAGCTCTGAAACTGCCAAAAATCACATAGATAAAACTTAGTGTTAGTTTGGAATGCCAAGATAGATTTTGTGATGGATGAAGACCTCATAAGTGATTGTACCTAAATTGAATGTTTCCTATGATTTTTCTAAAGGTTCGGGTACTGGGTTAAATAAGAATAGATTGTAAAATGACATGCCTTGCTGAAAACTTGATGAGACTATTTGGAATAGAATTGCTAAAGACAAGTTTCAATTATTGAACTCTTAACACAGACCAAGCAATATGCTAAAAGCTTTCTGTAGATAATGTCACTTAATAGCCATTATTATCTCCACTTTATGGTTGGAAGAATGGAGGTTTAAAGAGCAAGGAGTCTCACACAAAGAGTCAAAATTTGAACCCAAGCCTACTTCCCCTCATATTAAGAAAATATCACTCTTTATGTATTATAACTCTTATACAGACCATTGAGTTTTCTTTAAGGATAATGACCTGATAAAATCATGTATGTCTAGTACTGTTTGTGGCACATGGTGATTATTCAACTAATATTATCCTTCCCTCTTTTTTTTTTTTACTTTCTATACTAAATATGGGTGATAGAGGGAAAATTTGGCTTTCAAGAAATGGCTGACCTATCTGGAATAGTTTTAGAATGATTCTGCCAAATGATAGGAGATCCTAAGGTTGGAGTCTATGATTGACTTTAATAGGAAGCTTTATGGAGAATTTGGGTAAGGTTGTGTGTGTGGTGGGGGGCAGGGAGAGAGGGAGAGAAATGGATCTAATTCCTTTGCTCTTAACTAAAACCACTCTCCTATCTTATTCCCTGAAAAACAATTAAAGTATGTTTTCTTTTTTAAATAAGGAAGAAGACCATTGACTTTCTCTCAGAAGGCAATTATCACCACTTAGTGAATGTTGAGGAAGTGGGTGTTTCTTGCTTTCTATTGTTAATCTGATGAGAGTGAGGGTGGAGAGCCCTGTGAAAAAATATTTGTGTAGGGAGGAGAGGTAGAAGTGAACTGAGTAAGAAAGTCTTTTGCAAGTCCCAAATTAGGGTCATTCTTGACTTTTTAGAAGACACTTCCTTGAGGTATTTCAGATTCTACTTCCTGAAGGAGATCTAGAGTTTAAAGAAGTGAAATTTTTGGGTTCAAGTGTTCTTCATACATAGATCCTTGTTTTCTTTTTCATTAATTTTTAGGGACATAGTTCTTTCTTACAGTTCTAAGAAAGGAATATTGCCTGCATATTGACTGTTGGAAGTTAGATTGCGATATGATGACGCTAATAGGAGTTAATACTAATACAGGATTTACTCTGTGCCAGACATTGTTCTAAACTCTTCATGTACACATTAGCTCAGTCCCCACAATAACCCTCTGAGATAGGTTTACTGCTTCATCAAATCTAAAATGTGTTGATGGTGCATTTGTGATGTTGCTAGAAGATGCTAATGAAAGGTTTTCACACAATTATCTCCAGTACCACCTCATTTAGTAACAATCGCAAGATGTCGTGGGTTGTAAGACTGTAAAATGTAAGATGCACCCCAATTATAAAGAAATTGAAATAAGAAAGCATATGCATGATAGAATTAATAAAATAAAAATTAATTTAAAAAAATCATTCCTAATTTTAAAGCTGCAGAGCCTGAGGCAAAGGGGTTAAATTTTCTAAAGTGAAATGACTGGATTCACATCCAGGTAGTTTGGTTCTAGATTCCATGCTCTTAACCTCTACTTTTTCCTATCTCTCAACAATGTGCTGTAATTTAGCCCATGTTAGCATGTAGATAGACTGCCCAAGGCCCACTTACTCATCTTCTCATTGGGACATCCATGACAGAATGGCACTGAGATCCTTCTGAGGGAAGAAGTGTGTGTAGTATGTACCACCTGCCTTTAGGGCTGTGATAAAGATTATAAAATACTTAGTGTGTGGGCTTCCAACCCATTTTTAGCAAGAGCAATTCAATTGGAAAGAGCTTTCATGAACTGGCTTCTGAAGCATCCGTAGTTTGGAATACTGACTGCAAATAGTTTGCACAAAATGTTGTTGGGGTGTTCCAAATGTAAAAATCTGCACTGTATGTTTTCAGCTGAAACTTAATGTTAAGTTTTCTTCATCTGGTGGTAATAAGCATTGGTGAAACACACACATGTGTGTTTGTGCTTGTAGTTTGCTAAGCACTAGAATTATCTTCTGCTGAAAGATGGAATGGTTCCATTAATTCTAGGCTTTAACTAAATAACTGCAAACTCAGAGAAGAATCTTGTTACCATCAATATACCCTGCCCAAACCCTGAAAAATCTGTTACCAGTTTGAAGGTCTGCCTCTTTTCCTGAGTCCTTTTATTTCCTTGCAGCTTCCTTCCTTTTTAGAATTCTGGTCTCTGTTAACCCAGACTAGCCTAGTCATTGTGACCAATTTAGGGCACACTTTACATAGTCTCCAAATTTGATGAAGGTTTTCCTCAACTTGAAATCTCTATTTTATTGTTGGATCATGGATCACTGTTTTGCTGCTAGGTCCCTTAGATAAAATGAAGGGTGAGTTCTCAACCAAGGAAGACTCTGGCACTCATCACACCTCTTCCTATTGTTTATCGTATTCTCTGCCATTGTGCCAGTACTCCTTTCTCCCAACCTGTTCTCTATTCTCCAACACATACAATTGAGGTAATTATAAGTAAAAATTTAAGTTTGTTGGTTCAGTGTAAGTGTAAAGCACCAAACCATTGCTTTTTGTGCTTCTGTTTATCATTTTACATTTCTAGCCTTAAACTGTTTGAACATCTGATAAATCAACTTGGACTAGTTTGAGCCAGTTTTTAATCCATCTAAGACCATAAAAAACATATTATAGGGGCGCCTGGGTGGCGCAGTCGGTTGAGCGTCCGACTTCAGCCAGGTCACGATCTCGCGGTCCGTGAGTTCGAGCCCCGCGTCGGGCTCTGGGCTGATGGCTCGGAGCCTGGAGCCTGTTTCCGATTCTGTGTCTCCCTCTCTCTCTGTCCCTCCCCCGTTCATGCTCTGTCTCTCTCTGTCCCAAAAATAAAGAAATAAACGTTGAAAAAAAAAATTAAAAAAAAAAACATATTATAGATGACATGAACTAATTTACAAGAAGTTTGATAAAATTAGAGCAAGTATGACTTAGTTGGAGAGATTTAACTGATTAGCACTAACTTGATTCAGTAAAATACACTCTGAAACAATCAAACCTAATGTGAACCAGTCAGAACATACTTGTCCAGCTCAGAACTTACAGAGCTAGGTAAAACTAGTTTGAAGCAGTGTGAGCCATTCAAACCAGACCCAAGTAATGTTCACTAGATATACCTAATTTTAGCCAAAGTGGCTTTAGGTCAGTAAAAAGGTGGACTCTGAACTCAACTCTTTGATTCTGAACTAGAATGAAGCATTCATATTTTTTTAGAACAAGTATGAGCTTATTAGAATGGGTTGCAATGTCTGATACAGATTTGAACCTGTTTTTAAGCTGGTCATAACTCTTTTGCAATAGACATATCAATTTACAATGAGTTGAAAATGTTTTAAACCAGCCAAAAAAGATCAGAATTAGTTTGAAAGTGATCTATGTTGTGAACTAGATCTAAGTGATCTAGTTCAGCAAATGACTCTGAACCAGTCAGAAATACTTTGTGCTAGAAATATGTCTTGAGCTGATCAGGGGCAATTTCAGAGATTGTTCTTGGTCTTCAGAGCCAATCTGATCTGTCCAGAATGGGGTGAAGAGATGTCTGAATATCTGGCATGTGGGAGACTTGGGATTCAGCCTGGCTCTGCTGGACTTCAGAGGTCATGTGTTTCCTATTGGGCTACCTTATACAATATCGTACCCAGTTGCTGTTAAGCCCAACATGCATTTGTAGAAACTTGATTAACAACAATAAGCTTGGAGATAGAGTGGACTTTGGACTTGGAGTTAGGAGATGTATATACTAGACTGTGCAAATGAGTTAATCTCTATGGGTTCTAATTTTCATCCTTTGGAAAACTGAACCCAGAGAGTGAAAGGTCTGGATCTTTATCTGCCTTGTTAATCTGAAAATAATTACCTAGAGGCATGATCTGAAGAGTGCAAACTATGATTAGTAGTGATGGTGGTTTTTATACCTTTAGTTGTGGTATTTGGTTTGTTAATACCTTCATTTATGATGGCTTGGTTTGTGAATAAACTGTTATGTATTGCTGTCAACATGAATAGAAAACGAAACCCACAAAGAGCATTTGTAGACTTATCTGTGTGACTGTTGTCCCATGATAACTAAACACATTAAATTTTGGTGCAACAGAGGTAGTTTCATCTGTCTTTGAATTCCGTTTAAGTGGATTTAGAGAATTACAGAAGAGTGATGCCATTGATGACAACATTTTCTTCTGTACCTTAAATGATGTAAAAACACAGATATAGAAATGAGCAACCTTTGTTCAAATTAAAAATAAAGAAGTAAGATAGCTGTTATCATTGCAGACTTCGGAGTTGCTTTCTGCTTGGTCATTCATTTTGAGGGGAACCTCTAAAATGATTAAACACTATCTAGACCTGCTTTTCAATTCTTAGCTCTTACTAATGAATCACTGGGAGCCAAATGAGATGCTGTAGTGTGATAAACTATTTGTACCCTATTGGTCATCTTCTGGAGAGGAATTCTGTTATGTACCATTAATACTGGCAACCAACCTGTACATACTGAAGCTATAACATAGGAAGGTCATCATCTGTGAAGTACCATTCTTTATAGTGTGCATATAGAATTATGAATGTTAGTGGAGGCTCTGCCCTTATCAGCTGACCAGCCATATCTGAATATGAGGTCACAGTCTTTGCTAAGGCATGATGAGGAAATAAATTGCAGTGGCTCTTGGGGGTCGGCATTCAGGATTTTTGACCATAAGGTGAGTCATCAAATTGAGGATAGGGTGGGGGAGGCACCCTTGAAAATCAATAAATGTCCTTGCTTAAGCTTTTATGAATCTTATGGATCTATAGAAATAATTCCATAGGAAGCATTGAGAATTGTGGTAAAGTTTCTCAATGTGAGGCTGGGTGAAAGTGGATAATGAGAGGAAAATCAGCACCTAATGTAGGCATTTGATGTGTGTGTATGGGTAAGTATGCATGTTTGAATGGGCAGGTAGAGTGGTCAGTGGTAATGGTATAGCTGATTATTTTTCCGATTTTCAGAACGGTTTATTGGTATCATAAATGCAAAGATAAAAAGAAATAAGCTTTCCCTGGAGGCAGACTACATTTTCAGTTGGACTGGTATTTTGAGTAGTTTGAATCTATTTAGAGAATAAAAACAAATCATGAAGAATGCTGATTGCAAAGGATAAAAATAACCATGTTTAGGTCTTGCTGGTAAAAACAGAATTTTTCTTCTGTAAGGTGGACTTTTGTTTTAGTTACTATTGAAGACCTGAATTGGTAGCATTTCTTGTTCAAATACCAAGGCAAGTACGGGTAGGTGAACCCTTTGTAATGGAACTATGGTCTCTAAACAGTGACTGCCCAAATCTGGAACTCAGTTCCCAAGGGAGAAGTGAATTCTAACAAAGCCCTGACCTAATTGCAATATATAATAACAATAAAATAAAAGAAGCTGCAAGCCAAATTTTACTTGTGAATTTAGCATTGTCTTTGAAGGAATTAACTATAGTGACATTTGAAAATGAATAGGATAAATGAAATTGCCTAGATGTCCACATAAAAAAGAAAAGCCAAGGATCTAGTGCTAGGAGACTCTGAAAAAGAAGGGGGTGGTGGTGGTTAGAATCAATTGCACTCCTAATTTTTATTATTTCTGTAACATTCTCCTTTCTCTTTTCTTTTTAAAATTTTTGTTTTATAGGATCTGTATGTAAGACTGAGTGGTTGGGGGCGCCTAGGTGGCTCAGTCAGTTAAGTGTCTGACTTTGGCTCAGGTCATGATCTTGCAGTTTGTGAGTTTGAGCCCGGCGTCAGGCTCTTGCTGAAAGCTCAGAGTCTGGAGGCTGCTTTGGATTCTGTGTCTCCCTCTCTCCCTGCCCCTCCCCCACTTGTACTCTCTCTCCTCTCAAAAATAAATATTTTAAAAATTAAAAAAAAAAAAGACTTGGTAGTGGTTATCTTGATTTTCATTCTCACTTGGAATTTTTGTCTTGATAGTACTATAATGTGCATGTTAAATTTAAATTAAAATGTTATTTCAGTAGCACCTCATCTAGCAAAATATTAGGTCCTTGGGGGCAGTAATATCTAATCCTCTTCACAGAACCCTTAGGCATATAGGTGTCA
This sequence comes from Neofelis nebulosa, assembly GCF_028018385.1. NCBI lineage: Eukaryota > Metazoa > Chordata > Mammalia > Carnivora > Felidae > Neofelis > Neofelis nebulosa. The sequence continues at coordinate 49,873,020 of NC_080788.1, forward strand.
CATAGTACTTATTGAGCTGGATATTAAAGTAACTCACTTTATTCATGGAAGAGTCTAATATTTCCTAATGGCTTTTTCGTAAATATGCATTTGTTTGTATTTTGCAGGTGAACTACTGAGTTCTTCATTATGTCTGATGGAGATTATGATTACCTCATCAAGTTTTTAGCTTTGGGAGACTCTGGAGTGGGGAAAACCAGTGTACTTTACCAGTACACAGATGGCAAATTTAACTCCAAATTTATCACAACAGTGGGCATTGATTTCAGGGAAAAGAGAGTGGTAAGTTCTATATAAAAATATCTGAGTCAACATTTGCCTTTCTGTTTAGTCTACTTGTTAGGAATTAGAAAGACAAAATTTGGAATATACCAGTAAAGGGTGCATATGAAAATGCATTATGTTCAATCTAGGCAACGTGATTTAGAAGGTTGTGCTGAAAAACACTTAATATAAAACCAAGGAGATAGGCGCCTGGGTGGCTCAGTCAGTTGAGCATCTGGCTCTTGATTTGGTCTCCGGTCTCGATCCCAGGGTCTTGGGATCTAGCCACAAGTCAGGATCTGTGCTGAGCTTGCAGCCTGCTTGAGATTCCCTCTCCCTCTCCCTCTCCCCCTCTCTCCCTCTCCCCCTCTCCCCCTCTCTCCCTCTCCCCCTCTCTCCCTCTCTCCCTCTCTCCCTCTCTCCCTCTCTCCCTCTCTCCCTCTCCCTCTCTCCCTCTCTCCCTCCCCCCCTCCCCCCCTCCCCCTCCCTCCCTCCCCTCCACCCCTCTCCCACATTCATGCACTCAACCTCTTTCTCTGAAAACAAAACCAAGGAGATGAAAGTGAAGATTTCTTTTAATTTTCCCTTGAACACCCTTTCGGCTTGTGTCTTTCCCTGGACCTTCACAGTTATTTGTCTAACTTTGTTATGAAACCTACAAACCACCCTGACCCTGATACTCCTGTTTTGTGAGCTATGCTCTTCCCCCTTTGATGTCATTTTTAATGGCCTTTTTCTTAATTCAACCCCACTAAGTGGCAGAATTCATCACTGCTGCCAGAAGGGTGAGGTTGGGGTTGGAGTGAGAATGCCAGTATTGCGTTTTGATCTGGGAAGTAACCAAGGGAACAGGGAGGTTCTACAGAACACTGAAGGAGGGGGCTCTTTCATTTAAGGAACCACAGGACTGAAAGTTATTCTGGTGATGGAGAGGAGGGCAGGAAGTCACTGTGTTAGAGTTGCAGAGAGAAGATGGTCTTCTCTGTGAACTACATTTCTTGCTGAAAAATCAACCCTTACCATGAAGCAGGTCCACAAGGGGTCAGGAGATTAATAACAAAGATCTTTGAATGGGGAATATTCTTCCTGGAAAAGATACAGGGTCTCTGTCTTCCAGGGCAAATGAATTCATTTCCTCCTAGTCACCCTAGGTCTTTTTTTTCCACTGCTAGAGTCTTAAAGGCCCACTGAGTAAGAACAGGATTTTATAAAAATTTTAGTATTGACATGTAATTGGTAGAATCAGCATGTGTATATGTGATTATATCTATCAATTCCCATTTTATAACCTTGTATTTTAAAAATGACTTTATTGAGATATAATTTACATAACATAAAATTCACTCATTGAAAGTGTACAACTCAGTGTTTTAGTATATTCACATTTGTACAAACCATCACTGCTATCTAATTTTAGAACATTTCACCACCCCAAAAGAAACCTCATGCCCTTTAGCAGTCTTTTCCAATTTACCCTCCTTCAGGCATTAATTCATTCTCCATAGGTTTTGAGTTAGTTTTGTGTATGGTGTGAATAGGGGTCCAACTTCTATTTTTTGCATATGGGTATCTAGTCCCATTAGCATTTATTGAAAGTTCTTTCTCTTATGTATGTTCTTTCTCTTATGAATGATCTTGGTGCTCTTGTTGAAAATCAGTTGACCATAAATAAAAATACTTATTTGTGGACTTGAAATTCTATTCCATTCATCTAGATGTCTATCCTTAAGCCAGCACTATCTTGACTACTTCTGCTTTGTACTACGTTTTGACATTGGGAAGCATGTCAAAGTCTTCCCACTTTGTCCTTATTTTTCAAGATTATTTTGGATACCTTGCAATTACATTTGAATTTTAAGGTCAGCTTATCAATTTCTACAAAGAATCCAGCTGAGATTTTGGTAGGGATTGCACTGAATCTGCAGATCAATTTGGGGAATATTGGTATCTTAACAATATTACACCTTCTGATCCATGAACATGAGATGTTTTTCCATTTATTTAGATCTTCTTTAATTTCTTTCAACAATGTTTTGCAGCTTTCTAAGTATTTTTTTTGTTATTCTTAAGCATTTTAATTTTTTATGCTATTATTTTTAAAAACTATTACTATTTTAATTTTAGAGAGAGAGTATGAGTGGGGGAGAGAGGTAGAGGAAGAGAGAGAGAGAATCTTAAGCAGGTCCCATGCTCAGCATGGAGCCCTGACATGGGGCTTGTGCCTGGGATCATGACCTGAGCCAAAATCAAGAGTTGGACGCTCAATGGATTGTTTTTATGCTATTGTAAATTGAAATAATTTTTTAATTCATTTTGAATTGTTCATTGCCAGTGTATAGAAATACAATTTATTTTGTAAACTGATCTTGTACACTGGGTACTTGTTGAAGTTGTTTATTAATTCTAATTGTGTGTGTGTGTGTGTGTGTGTGTGTGTGTGTGTATGTATTTATTCCTTAGGATCTTTTATATACAAGATTGTGTCATCTTCTGTTTTACTTCTTTTTTTCCACTTTGGATAAGTTTTAATTTTTTCTTGCCTAATTACCCTGGCAAGAACCTCAGTAAAATGTTGAATAGAACTGATGAGAAAGAACATCCTCATCTTGTTTTTGATTTCAGGGAGAAAGAAAGCATTCAGACCTTCACCATTACATATAATGTGAGTTCTTGGGGTTTCCATAGATGCAGTTTTTCAAGTTGAGGACATTCTCTTCTATTTCTAATTTGTTGAGTGTTTTTGTCATGAAAGGCATTGGATGTTTTCAAAGGTTTTTTTTGCACGTATTTGAGATGGTCATGTGATTTTTGTTCTTTATACTACTATGGTGTATTGTGTTGTATTGAGTGATTTTTGTAAGGCCAATCAACATTGCTGTCCTTGTGATAAATTTCACTGTGTCATGGCATATAATCCTTTTTATATTTTGTTGGATTCTGTTTGCTAATATTTCGTGTCTATACTCAGAATGGATGTTGTCTGTAGTTTTTTGTTTTTGTTTTTTCTCATGATATCTTTGGTTTTGGTATCAGTATAATATTGGCCTTATAAAATGAGTCAAGTATTTCCACCTTTTATCTATTTTGGAAGAGTTTGGGAAAGATTGGTGTTGATTCTCCTCTAAACATTTGGTTGAATTCATCAGTGAAGACATTTGTGCCTGGCCATTCCACAAAAACTCTATTTGTCTCCTTATTGGTTATATGTCTATTTAGATGTTCTATTTCTTCTTGAGTTAATTTCTGGTATTTGTGTTTAAGAATTTCTCAATTATAGATTATCTAATTTTTTGGCATACAGTTGTTCAGAGTATTACTTTATAATCTTTTTATAAATGTAAAGTTGGTAGTTTTGTCCTTTAAAAATTTTTCTAATTATTTAAATTTTTATTATTTTTTAGTGTATCTGGAGATACAGAGATCTTTAAAAAAACTTTCTGATTTTAAGAGTTTGAGTATTCTATTTTTATTCTTGGTCAATATAGCTAAAGGTTTATGAATTTTGTTGACCTTTTTAAAGAAAAGACAATTCATTTCTACCAATCTTTATGATTTCTTTTCTTCTTTTTGCTTTTGGTTTAGTTTATCTTATTTTTCTAGTTTCTTAAAGTTGAAAGTTATTTATTAGAAATCTTTATTCTTTTTTAATATAGGTGCTTACTGCTAGAAATTTCCCTCTAGGCAATGCTTTAGCTTCATTTGATCATTGTTTGTTGTTGTGCTACAACTACAGTAAAAAAGTATTTTAGTAAAAATACTAAAAGTATTTTTTAGTTTCCCTTGTGTTTCTTCTTTGACCTATTGGTTATTTAAGACTGTGTTGTTTATTTTCCACATATTTGTGAATTTTCCAAATTTTGGTTTACTGTTAATGATTGCTAATTTTACCCATTGTGGTTAGAGACACATTTTGTATTATTTGACTTTTGAATTTATTGAGGCTTGTTTTATGATCTAACATATGGCCTGTCCTTGAGAATGTTTTGTGTGTACCTGAGAAGAATGTATGATCTGCAGTTGTTGAGTAAAGCATTCTGTAGATGTCTGTCATGTCTTTGATTTATAGTGTTGTGCAAGTCTTGTATTTCCTTGTTCATCTGCCTACTTGTTCTATCCATTACAGAAAGTAGAGTGTTGGAATATCTCAATATTACTGTCAGCTTGTTTTTCTCCCTTTTTCTTCATATATGTTCTTAATGGAGTAACCTTTTTATCATTATAAAATGATAAATAACAATTTTTGCTTTAATTTTATTTTTTTCTGATATTAGTATAGCCCTTGAGCTCTTCTTTTAGTTTTTGTTTGCATGGTATTTTTTCCCCATCCTTTTGTTTACAGCCTCTTTGTGTCTTTGAATCTAAAATGTGTCTCTTGTAGACAGTACATTGTTGGATCATGTTTTCAAGTCCATTTTGCCAATATCTGCCTTTTATTTGGAGTATTTAATCCACTTACATTTAATATAGTTACTGAAAAAGTAGCATTTATGTTTGCCATTTTGCTACTTGTTTACTATGTATCTTTTTCTGGTATTTATTTATGTGTTTATGCATTTATGTATTTATTTTTGAGAGAGAGGACAAACGGGGAAGGAGGAGAGAGAGAAGGGGACAGAGCATCCAGAGTGGGCTCTGCGCTGACAGCAGCAAGCCTGATGCAGGGCTCTAACTCATGAACTATGAGATCATGACCTGAACCCAAGTCAGACACTCAACTGACTGAGCCACCCAGGTGTCCCTGTTTTCTACATGTCTTATTTCTCTTCTTGTTACTCAATTTCTTCATGACTACTTTATTTTGTGTTCTATATTTACTAGTATACTATTGTAACTCCCTTGCCATTATTTTTACTATATTTGAGTTATTTTTTAATAGTTCCACTAAGCATTACAATTATCATCTTAATTTATAACAATCTAGTTTTGATCAATACCAACTTAATTTCAATATTATAATGAAACTGTTCTTATATAGGACTTCATTTCCTACTCCCTCCTCTGCACCATTATTGTCACACAAATTACAACTTTATATGTTGTGTGCCTATCAACAGGTTTGTACTTATTCATGAAGTTGTACTTAAATCAGATGGAAGAAAAGAATTACAAAAAAGCATTTATACTTTCTTTTATATTTATGTAGTTATCTTTCTGGTGCTGTTTGCTTTTTTATGGACTTTATTTGCTTCCTAGTGTCCTTTTATCTTAGCCTGAAGCATTATCTTTATTATTTTTTATAGGGCAAGTATGCTAGTGATGAATTTTCTGCTTTTGTGTATCTGGTGATGTCTTAATTAATGATTCAATTTTAAATGAAAGCTTTGTTGCCTATAGAATTGTTGGTTGATTAGTCTTTATTCTTTCAGCACTTTAATTATGTCCTCCTACTGCCTTTTGGCCTCTATTGCTTATATGTGATGAATCACTTTTTACTTGCTGCTTTTAAGATTCTCTCTTTGTCTTTGGATTCTGACAGTTTGATGATGATATGTCTAGTCAGTCTCTATGAATTTATCCTTCTTGGAGCTCACTGAGTTTCTTGAATGTGAAGACAAACGTTTTTCATCAAATTTTGGGATGTTTTTGGCTATTATTTCTGCAAATATTTTTTCTGCCTCTGTCTTCTTTTGATATGATTGCTAGTTTGCATATGTTGGTATGTTTGATGGTTCCATAGGTCTCTGTAACTCTGTTCATTTTTCTTTACTCTATTTCCTTTTGTGCCATGGCCTAGATAATCTCAACAGACCTGTCTCTTCAAATCAGTGGTTATTTCTTTTGCCATTTCAAGTCTGCTATTGAGCCCCTCTAGTGAATATTGCACTTCACTTACTGTATTTTTAACTCCAGAATCTCTATTTACTTTTTATAGTATCTATGTCTTTATTGACATTCTGTATTCAATGAGGCATTATTCTCATACTTTATTTCTTTAGATAAGATTTCCTTTAGTTCTTCGAACATGTTTATAATAGCTGATTTCAAGTCTATGTCTAGTAAGTTCAACATCTGGCCTTCCTTAGGGATGACTTCTGTTGATTTTTTTCACTCCCTTCCCCTGCCCCCCACCCCCCACCCCGTGTATAAGCCATACTTTCCTGTTTCTTTGTGTGTCTCATAAACATTGTTGAAAACTGGACATTTTAAATGATAAAACCTGGCAATCAAATTCTTCCCCTTTCCTAAGAGGTTCTTGTTTTTGCTCTTTATTTTTTTTATTTTTATTTTTTTTAAATTTTTTTTTTCAACGTTTTTTATTTATTTTTGGGACAGAGAGAGACAGAGCATGAACGGGGGAGGGTCAGAGAGAGGGAGACACAGAATCGGAAACAGGCTCCAGGCTCCGAGCCATCAGCCCAGAGCCTGACGCGGGGCTCGAACTCACGGACCGCGAGATCGTGACCTGGCTGAAGTCGGACGCTTAACCGACTGCGCCACCCAGGCGCCCCTGCTCTTTATTTTTATAGTTGTTGTTCCTGCTGTTTATTTAGTGACATCCCGGGACTAATTCTATCCCAGCACTAATTCTAGTGCTGAAGTTAACTGAAGTCTCTGTTCAGTTAACTTAGTGATAAGCCAATGAGTGGACAGGTTTCTTTGAACCAGTAAGTCTATCAGCCTTTTCCAACAGATTGTGTATGTGCATGCATGCACCCATTGTGGGACATGTGCCTAATGTTCCTGCAGGCAGTTTACAACTCTGCCTTAGCCTTCATTTCCTGCTTGAGAGAGTCTCAAAGTCAGCCATAGAGAATTGGGTCTTTTCAAGTCTTTTCCAAGCATATGTATGGTCCTATACATGAAAGTGGCCTAGTAGATTCCAAGGAACATTTTGGAGCTTTTCAAGTCTCCCTATGGACATCTCATTTCCTGTTTTTTGTTTGTTTGTTTGTTTTTTGTTTTTGTTAGATTTAGCCCCAGTTGGTATTGCTGCCTTTGGTAGCTGTGATGTTAAATAATTACTGCTGATTGTTTTCAACAAATGTCCTAAGGGTAAGGTTATCATCATAGAGCAAGCTTTGAGTCAGGCAAAGTCAAGTGAAGGCCTGGGAATGGAGATTTACAGGTAACTTTCAGACAGTTCTCTGGGGATGAGACTTGGAGAGCTCCAAACCTGTTTTGCCTCCTTTCAGTGGCTACTATGCTAATGGTTTTCACAGCTACCATAGTTATGCATCTGTTGTTTTTCAAAGCTACTAAGGAGCTGGGGAGATTGGGATGGGAATAAGATAAATTGAAACAGCACAAAGTTTACTGTTTTTACTGATATTCAGCCATTTTTATGGAATAGATTCTTCTTGGGATGTTGCAAGCCTTTGTTAATTCTCAGAGTTTAGAAAAAGTGGATTTTGACATTTTTGGCCAGTGTTTCATTGCTTTAATGGAGGAAGAGATCTTAAGATGTCCTTCCTATAAAATTGCTTTAGAGTACTTTTTAAAGATGGGATAGGGAAAAATCATAGAAAGGTAATATTTTCTGAAACTAGTGACCTGAGGGAACTTTGAGGAAAGGTGAGTGGATTAATGTTTTGTTTCTTTCTTTAATATTTATTTTTGAGAGAGAGGGGAGGGAGGGAGAGAGAACACGTGCATGCACAAGTGGGGGAGGGTCAGAGAGAGAGAGAGAGAGAGAGAGAGAGAGAGATCGAGACAGAGGATCCAAAGTGAGCTCTGTGCTGACAGCAGAGAGCCTGATGCGGGGATCAAACTCATGAACGGTGAGATCATGACCTGAGCTGAAGTTGGACGCTCAACCAACTAAGCCACCCAAGTTCCCCAGATTATTGTTATTTATACATACTATGTGATATTTATATATATTTCATAATATACTTATAAAAATATATAACGTGTATATTTATGTTTTATTACAAATTACTGTATTACCCAAAGATAATTGTTTGGAATAACATACAAACAAGAATACAATACAAGAATACAATACAATACAATACAAGAATATTGTATTCCAGAGGGTTTTTTTTTGAGTCTAGATGCTTATGGGAGTTTTACTGAATAGAAAAGTAAGTAAGAAGAGTAGTGTTCTCAAAAGTTTTCTTTTTCATTTTGCTCTTTTAGGTGTACAGAGCCAATGGGCCAGATGGAGCCATTGGCAGAGGTCAGAGAATCCACCTGCAATTATGGGACACAGCAGGGCAGGAGAGGTATGAGACCTTCAGTTATGTGTTTGTTACTGGAGGAAAGGGAAAACCAGCTATGCTCTTCATACAGTGCCTGAGCAGGAAAAGGCCAGCTGATTGGTTGATTTGTACTTAGATAAGACATACTTCCAAATTAGCAGGAAATTTATCAATCCGAAATGGTAATGATGTGTCCTTTATACAACGACAGAAGAAAAATGAATCCTTTTCAAAATAGACCATCTTATTTACGGTCTTTCTTCTTCTTCTTCTTCTTTCTCTTCCTGCTTTCTCCTCCTCCTCCCTCCTCTCTCTTTCTTCCTCCTCCTTTCTCGTTCTACTCATTTGCTTAGACACTTTCCACCATTTACTTTTGCTGTTTACTCAGCCACAAAGACAATTGTAGAATTGCATGCATTATTCTTGATTGTTGAAACCTCATGGAAAATCTGATTGGAATTAACTCATATGGTCAGAGGTTGCTTGATCAAGATAAGTCACATGAAATCTTGATAAAAATTTCTTTAAGTTAGTTAAAAGCTGCTGTTTTCTCTAGTTTTCTTGAAGTATTCTTTTGTTTTTTAACTTTTTATTCTGGAAATATTCAAATATATACTAGAAAGGATAGTATAATAAAATCATGTACCCATTTCCCAGCTTCAACAGCCATCGATTTGTGGCCTATCTCATTTAATTTATACCTCTACCTCTTTTTACCCCCACTCCTAAATTATTTTTAAGCAAATTCCAAATATCAGATTTTTTCATTTATAACTACTTTGGTAGGTATTTCTAAAAGATAAGGACTCTTTTTTTTGTAAAAATGTTCACTAGAAATATTTGAGAAAATTTAAAATATATTAGATGACAAATTCATGTCAGTATTCTTTTCTGTAGAGCCTATGCCTGTCAGTTGCAGGCTTTGCATAAAAGTAAAATGGAAACAGACTTGAAACGGAGAGAGAAAGGATATAGCTGGATAAAACCTTGGAAGAGAGCACCAAGAAAGGCTAGGGACTGAGTCAATAGTACTCCCATCTTGAAGCCACTCTTCTTGAAGCCATTCTGTAGAATAACTCTACAGAAGTTATTAAACTTCTGTAGAGACTGAAATTAAAAGGTTATGGAACCCATTGCAATGTCAGGTCAAGTTGAACTTTCTCAGGACAAGGAAAACCTACACAGCAGGCACCATTGCTTTTGGCCTAATTAACTCTTAATTGCACTGTGCATTCTTGGCTCAGACTAATGTATCATGAGCTAGTTCTTGTGGTCCCTGTCCAGCAGACTGTTTTTTTCAAATCACATGCTCCATTAACACATAAACTTATGTAAGTGATAAATAACTGTAGTATACACTTTTGGAATATCATTATCTTTTTTTTAATTTTTAAAAACTTAAACAGATTGTTTTTATTTTATTTATTTTTATTCATTTAATTCCAGCATAGTTAACATACAGTGTTAAATTAGTTTCAGGTATACAATATAGTGATTCAGCAATACATTATACTGAGTTCGATACATTACTCAGTCCTCGTCATGAGAAATGTACTCTTAATTCCTTAATCTATTTCACCCATCTCTTCCCCCACCTCCCCTCAAGTAACGATCAGTTCTCTATAAGATTGTTTTTATTTAAATTTTTTAATGTTTATTTATTTTTGAGAGAAACACAGAGACTGCACGAGCAGGGGAGGCACAGAGAGAGAGAGAGGGAGGGAGACACAGAATCCAAAGTAGGATCCAGGCACTGAGCTGTCAGCACAGAGCCTGTTGCACGGCTCAGACTCACAAACTGTGAGATCATGACCTGAGCTGAAATTGGCCACTTAACCGACTGAGCCACCTAAGTGCTCCAAGATTGTTTTTATTTTAAAAGAAAATTCCAAATATAATTTTTGGAAAGTATCAGTATGTTTTGAAATATTCTTTCTAGCTCTAGATATCTCTTTACCATATTTTATAAGATACCCAATATCATTGATTATATATATACCTTTATACTGATAAAATGATCTATTATAGCACACTTTGTTAAGTCTTGTATAGTTAAGAGGTACCATATGCATGTATAATGTGAAGTTATTAGAAATTATGGCACATTATTAAACACCTAATTTGTTGTTGATGAATTATTGGAAGAGCTGAGGGAATTGCTGCTAGTTTTATATTTCAGGAGTGAGGCCATGATTTAGATGACCAATCTGCTTTTATGTTCCTAGGTTTCGTAGCTTGACAACAGCATTCTTCAGAGATGCTATGGGGTTTCTTCTGCTTTTTGATCTGACAAATGAGCAAAGTTTCCTCAATGTCAGAAACTGGATAAGTAAGTGTTACTGTTTCCCTGTCTCCCACTGCCCACTTCCCATAATAAAATGCCCTCTTATATTCTACTTTTGGTGCAAGTTGTTTTGGAGGAGCTCCTAAGGTTTTACTTTAGGAGCAAAGATAACTAACATACTGTGCTTTTCCTGGTAATGTTAACTTTGATTTGCTCACCACTTCTTTTTTTTTTTTTTTATAAGTGTTTTAAAGAAATGTTTATTTATTTTGAGAGAGAGAGCGCGCGAGAGCAAGCAGGGGAGAGGCGGGGAGAGGCAGAGAGAGAGAGGGAGAGAGAGAATCCCAAGCAAGCTCTGTCAATGTGGAGCCTGACGGGGGGCTCAAACCCACAAGCTGTGAGATTATGACTGAGCTGAAATCAAGAGCCGAGGCTTAACTGACTGAGCCACCCAGGCACCCCTTTGCTGGGTACTTCTTATCCTATAGGCACATGGCAGCACTTTGCATGTAATCACTTTGGCTTTTCCACAGAGGATGCTGTTAGCCCCATTTGATAGATAAGGAGACAGAAGCCCAGAGAAGATAAATCTTTAAGTATCTGCTTGCCTGTCGTATACTGTGAGGACTTGTATCATCCCAGGGCTTAACACATACATCACATAGATATAAATATGTTTTGAAGGCTTTGCAGATCATACCCCCAGCTCCATGTCTCTTCTGTACTCAGAGGTCCCTTTTCTGCCTTTAGGGCCAGAGCATTGGGCAGGAGGATCCCATGATGGAAGACTCTAGAATTACATTTGCAAAAATGGTCACCAGTACTACACACACACACACACACACACACACACACACACACACACACACAGACCCCTTCATCTTGGCTCTTTGCAGAGATCCTAATCTCTTAAATGATTGGTTAGTAGCCACTTAAAATCCTGCTACTTGATCAAATAACAGTTTGCAAATGTACACTTTTATCTGTTGATGGTATTAGTGTAAATTTAGACTAGAAAAATCTATTAAAGAATACTGTGATGTCAAATTCTTAACATCCAAATATTTAAAATAAAAATGGTTACTTAAAAATACCTACCATTTATGGGAATGCAAGCTGGTGCAGCCACTCTGGAAAACAGTATGGAGGTTCCTCAAAAAACTAAAAATAGAACTACCCTACAACCCAGCAATTGCACTGCTAGGGATTTATCCACGGGATACAGGTGTGCTGTTTCAAAGGGACACATGCACCCCAATATTTACAGCAGCACTATCAACAATAGCCAAAGTATGGAAAGAGCCCAAATGTCCATCGATGGATGAATGGAGAAAGAAGACGTGGTGTGTGTATATATATATATATATATATATATATATATATATATACATACATATATACATATATATACATATATATACACACACACACACACACACATATATATATATACATACACACATACATACATACACACACACACACACACACACACACACACACTGGAGTAGTACTCAGCAATCAAAAAGAATGAAATCTTGCCATTTGCAACCACGTGGATGGAACTGGAGGGTATTATACTAAGTGAAATTAGAGAAAGACAAAAATCACATGACTTGACTCATATGAGGACTTTAAGAGACAAAACAGATGAACATAAGGAAAGGGAAATAAAAATAATATAAAAACAGGGAGGGGGACAAAACAAAAGAGACTCATAAATATGGAGAACAAACTGAGGGTTAATGGAGGGGTTGTGGGAGGGGGGATGGGATAAATGGGTAAAGGGCACTAAGGAATTTACTCCTGAAATCATTGTTGCACTATATGCTAACTAATTTGGATGTAAATTTAAAAAAATAAAAAAACAAGTTAAAATAAAATAAAATAAAACCAAAACAACAACAACAAAAATACCTGATCCTTGTACTTAATATTAATATTAATGAATAAGATCTCTTGAAAACTATCCTAAATCATTAATATACATTAACACTTTTAGCTCCATTTTCAGACAAGCACAATGAGACAGAAAGATACTGGTTTATCCAAGATTATGTGGCTAGTAAGTGAATGTATAGCTCCTGGGACCATGCTCTTAAGCATGACACCCATGGTTCACAAGTCTATCTCTGACAGTTTCTAGACTAGATTTTCATTATTTCTTACCTGACCTAGTCTAATATCGTAATTAGTTGTCTTAACTAGTTTCATCTCCCTCAAATCTACTCTCCACATGGCTGCCAGAGTTATTATTCTAGAAGATAAATATGATCTCATTAAAATGTTTCAATGGCTTCCTGTGGCCCATGATAAAGTACCAGATATTTTACATGCATTACAAGATGCTTCAAAATGTGCCACTGGCTGTCATTCTCATCTTCAGCTGATGGCTCACTGATCTTTGCTTCTGTAATTTTACTTTCGTTTTTACCACTGAGTTGCCCTTCTCCTATGTCTCATGAGGAAGCATCTCCTTATTTTCAGAGTGTTTGCTTAAATGTAAATTTCATGACCCCCATGCAATATTATGCATTTCTTCTTTAAATTGCCGTAATAGTTTGTACATATTTTTATTATGATGTATGCTAAATTGCTATACTTGTTAACATGTCTTTCTTACATGAATCTGTTAAACTCTGATTTGTGTATGTCTTTTTAGCACCGAGCATGTTGCCTAGAATACAGTAGAAATTAAATGTGCTTTTTATGTATTTATGGAAGGAAGGAAGCAAGGAACAAATGAACTGAATTCTGGAAATATAAATCAATGTCTTTAATATTGAATATAGCAGAGTTTTAGAGGAGGTTATTAAATATGTTTCTAAATGTTAAAAAATACAACATGACCATTAAATCAGAATACAAAAAAAAAAATACCTACCATTTAAAAACAACTTGGTGTTTTGGTATTATAAAAGGGTCATTGGCTGTGATTTTGATAGTAGAAAACCTTGTTTTTAAGAACAAGTTTTTGAGTAAGTAATTTCTGTGGTGCATTGTGATTTTAAAAGGTTTTTCCCATACTTTGTATCTGGTCCTCACAAGCTCTGGGAGAAGATTCAGGCAGGTGGCATGTCTTTATTTTAGGATGAGGACTCTGGGCCTTAAATAGTAGTTGACTTCTCTGAGGACATGGAATTTTTGCTTTCAGATCAATAGGCTTTTTAAAATTTTTTTCTTTACATTTATTTATTTTTGAGAGACAGAGAGAGACAGAGCACAGAGAGAATGAGACGCACAATCCAAAGCAGGCTCCAGACTCCTAGCTGTCAACACAGAGCCTGACGCGGTGGGGGTGGAGGGGCTGGAACTCACAAACCATGAGATCATGACCTGAGCCCAAGTCAGACGCTTAACCAACTGAGCCACCCAGGCGCCCCAAGTTCAGTAGCCTTTTATGCACTTTCTCAACTAAATTGATCATTACCAGTTGAAGAGCTATTTAATATTTTAAGTATAGTTTCCCCAAATTTAGTTATGCTTCCTGGACTTGATTTTGTTAATGCCCGTGTTGCATACCTCATTATTTCTCTTACAGCTGAATGATGGTGGCTATTTTTAGTCCTTTATTTTCAGACCTTGCTTCTCATCTTCTTTTCAGTATCGTTAGAACAAATTCTGGGGCTGCCTGGGTGGCTCAGTTGGGTGAGCATGTGACTTCAGCTCAGGTCATGATCTTGCGGTTAGTGAGTTCAAGCCCCACGTCGGGCTCTGTGCTGGCAGCTCAGAACCTGGAGCCTGTTTCAGATTCTGTGTCTCCCTCTCTCTCTGCCCCTGCTCACTGATAGAAATGGAAACTCTGAGACAGATAAATCTTGTCTATCTGGATTTTTTAGCTAATTAGGTAAATAACAAAGTTATGTGAAATTATGTGTAATGTATGCATGTTATTTTGTTTTCCTTATAGTGTAAAAGAATTCTTACAGGTAAAGAAAACATATACATTTTGAGGATTTCATATCTTCAATGGAAAATATTCCCCCCCCCCAACCCATCTTTAAAAAAAAGAAAGTTATAATGTTCAGGGTCAGAAGTAATAGTATCAAATCTTAATTGGGAATAAAAATTTATTATGTATACATTTTATTTTTCCTCCGTTAGCATTTTGAATATTACACGGATCATTCATTTCTTCTTTTTGGGGGGTGGGGTACATATCAGAACAAAGGTACTGTTGTATTAAACAGCTGATTCCTGGACTCTGATTAGCCTGGGGAGAGGAGGTCTGTGTCCTCCCTTTGATTCTCCAGACCTGTACTGGCAGTGCCTTTTCTCTTGACTCCAATTCTCTCCATGCCCTTTTGGGAAGGGGATACATACAAAGGTGAGCCCTGCTGAATCAGGAGACTGAACAGAGAGCTGAGTCCTCTAAGCCTAAATCCGAAATCTGAAAGGAATCAGGCAGTGTTGGATCCACTCATCTGTCTTCCTGGACCTCAGGGAAAAGCCCCTTCTACCCACCCCCCCCCCCCCCAACTCCACCCTTTTTTAAACTGGTTGGAGTTCTACTTATTCTTTAAAATCTGGGAAATTATGGCCTCCATGAAATTTTCTGTGATAACTGTAGTTGTATTAAACTTTTTTCCTCTTAGCTTCTATTTTGTACTACTTTGAGGATTTTTAGCATAGTAGGTTGTAGTAGGTTTTTATGTATTTGCCTTTTTCTTCAGTGAGATTTTTAAAAGAATTGATAACTTTACTTTTTATATAAGTAAGTCAGTGTTTGTAGAAAAATCAGGAAGAAATAAAAATCGCCAATAATCACACTTACCAGAGTCTCCAAAATAAACACTATTAAACATCATTACTGGTAATACTCACCTAGCACTTCTAAATGCTTTAAAGATTAACTTAGTGGTCCTCAAATGTGCATCTGGATCACCCAGAGGGCTTATGAAAACGCGGATTCTGGGCCCCAGATCCAGCATTCCTGATTCAATAGATCTGGGGTGGGTTCTGAGAATTTGCATTTGTAGTAAGTTCCCTAGTGATGGTGAGGCTGCTGGTCCATGGACCTTTCTTGGAGAATCACTGAATTAACTCATTTAATCCACACCTTAACCCTATGAAGTAAGTACCATTATTATTACCATTTATAGATGGGGAAACAACTTGGTCAGGGTCACACAGCTAGTAAATGGCGGGCCAGGATTCAACCTTAGACACAGTCTGTTCTGAGTTCATGTTCGTAATCATGACACTGAACACATGGGTTAATAGAACACAGAGACTCTCTGGAGACCAGAAAGGTTTCACAGTAGAGGTAACTGAGAGTCAAGTCTTAAAAGAATGGTCAAGATTCCTGGAAGGAAGGTTGTGGCTGGGTGTTCAAGCACATGGGGACAGAATGTGTACCAGCCTGGAGGAAAGAAAGGGCATGGCAGTCAGTGGAAACACAGTTTGGTTTTGCCTGTATAGGCCTTGTTGCCCGATTGTCCCTTGAAGGCAAAGGCCAGGGCTCTGAAATTCTGCACCAAGTAGCTGGCCTATGTTAATGATCAGTGAATGCTTGCCGACTAGATTTTCTCTTGATAAGATATAATGAACATGACTTTGTAATGAGGAACTAAAATGTCAACACTATTCTGGTTAACCATGATAAAAATAGGCCATACCAACTTTGAGGTATGTCTTAATGTGAAAGTTTGGGCTGCTTTAATTTTGTTATGGGGTGTGACGAATAAGAAATAAGATTTGTTTAATTGCTTTTTAAAATTATGCCTATTTACGGGTTTTCAGGTGAAAAGAAATAAAAGCTGTGGAATAAGAATTATAGTCTCCTGTTTCCTCTTGGTTCTGGTGACAGAATCATTTATTATTTATTCTAAATTTTCTCTCAATCTTGTATCTTGTTTATTTTAATTGAATCGATTCTGCTTTAGGATAATAGAAAAATGTGAAAAACATTTCAGAGAGAAACAAGCTAGTTTGTATGAAGACCGTTCTCTTAAAAATGTTGTTGCATGGAAAGAAACCATAGGAAAAACAGAGCTTTAAGATTAGCAATAAGTACTAAAATTTTCCAAGTATTTTTCAAATGGCCTTCAACAGAAAGATAGCTTCATGGGTGTATGCCCGTGGTTGCCACATGCACGTACATACTTTTGGAGGGTTAGCAACTTATCCCACTCCTCTCTGATATTTAAATAAGGTGAGGTATGAACTTAAGGATAAGTTTTACATATCTGTCCCATCCATTCAGTTTTGTTGATTAGGTTATTAATGCTTTTGAAAGCATTATATCATTTATGTCTCTCTATCCATTTACAGTTTTGAAGCACTTTTGCATATATTTTCCATTGACCGTACACTTATTTTCCTATAATAATTTTTCTTATAGGCCAGCTACAAATGCATGCATATTGTGAAAACCCAGATATAGTGTTATGTGGAAATAAGAGTGATCTAGAAGACCAGAGAGTAGTAAAAGAGGAAGAAGCAAGAGGACTTGCAGAGAAATATGGGTGAGTGTTTCTGTGGAGAAATCTAGAGAAAACATTTCCAATTCAAACATTAGCACATGAATGGGTAATAGAAAATACAAAAGCAAAAAATCAGCACACTCGGATGTAAGCCTTGGGAGGTATAAATACCTACTTTGCATATTAATATGTGAAAATATAGGAAAAACACTGGGCGAGGGCTTTAATTTACTCTTTCAGTACCATTTTCTCAATCTCATAGTGTTTGAAGAAAGACACATTTGAGTGCAAATGCCCTAATTCTATAAGGCTGCTTTCCCAAGACGCAAGTAGGAGATGCATGGGATAAGAAAATTATCTCTATTCAGCAAAAAAATTGCAAAGCCAGTTCATGTGCTGCTGTAGAGAGCCCCAGAATACAAGCAGGCCTATTGGCTTTGAAATTTCTATGCTGGGAGAGGAGTGTGAGGATCCCCTTGGTTTAGGTTGTGGTTTTGTTGTAGAGAATCATCTAAATACTGTCTTCCTTTAGCTCCGGAATAGGATCACAGTAGCAACAGCATTAATTGGCCATGAAAGAAGGGGTTAGCCTCTGCTTGTTAAACATGTCAGGGCACCTCTACAAAGGAATTTGTGCTCTACTTTGTTTCTCCCTCTAATACAATGAGAACTCAAATGTGTATGCATTAATTACCCTTGATGTAAGCAGGAGGCAGCAAGTGGAGTTGAGAAGGAAGGGAGGTTAGAGAGAGAGGTGGTGTGGTGTGCAGGAGATGCTACTGGTCCTGGTTGTTAGGCAGAATCCAAGGAGGCCAGAGGAGGCACTTTCTCTTTTTACTTGTGACAACTGCTTTGTTCTTCCTTGGATTGATGGAGGACCAGAAAACACTGGAGGATAGGGTTCACATTGGGAAGGGAGTAGAAAGATAGTTTGGCCAGGCGGGAAGAAGCCAGAGTCTGGGGACAGTTTTGAATACCAGATAAGGAGAGTAGACTTAATCTCCTGGGGGACAGGAAGTTGCTGAAAGCCTTTGAACATGGAAGCATGTGATAAGTACTTGTCTATATCAGTCTAGGGTGGTGGGTGGGTGGGGTGAAATGGAGGGAGGAAAGATTAGAGAGGGTGGGGCAGAGCAGGATTTTAAGTCTTTCTTAATTCTAGGGGTGGGGCAAGGCAGGGTGGGGCTGAGGAGCTGTGTGTATTCCCATCAACTATATTAGCTTACCCTGGCACAGATTTGCAGTAGGGTGTGGAGGTTTTCACTGTAGGATAGATGGTGCTTAACTGTGTTAGAATCACCTGAGGAGCCAGGCACCTGTGTTCGCTCAGTCAGTTAAGTATCCTGAGTCTCGGTTTTGGTTCAGGTCATGATCTCATGGGTTTGTGAGTTCAGTCCCTACGTTGGGCTCAGCACTGCTGGCACAAAGCCTGCTTGGGATCCTTTCTGTCTGCCCTTCCCCTCTTCCTGTGCGCATGCTCTTTCTCTCTCAAAATCTTTATTTAGATACAAAAAAAAAAAAAAAAATCTGAGGAGCTTTTAACAAATGCTTGTGTCTGGGCCTTACCTCTGAGCTTCTGAAATAATTGGCCTGGAGCAGTTTATTAGGCAAGATTCAATCGAAGAAAACTATAGCTAAAAAAATTTGTTACAGGGATTTGTGGGAGCTGGTTAAACAGTTTCTGTAAAGTGTTGTTTCTAATGCTGAAGCTTGAAGTCCACAGGACAGGAAGTCAGGAAGGGAAGGTGGGTCTAAGATGAGAGAGAGCACAAGGAAACACCATCTAGGACCCATAATGACACATGAAACCCATGTCAGTACTTGCTGCCTCTGACCTGGATGGTGTGGATAGCTTAGAGAAGCCAGGGACCTTTGGCACAGAGCTAGGCACACTCACTTGGCCCAGGAGCTGGAGAAACTGAGAGGATCTTGGGGAAGGTGAAGCAGGTAGAGGTGTGTTTGCTGGTTTACGCCAACGAGATGAGCCAGAAGGTGAGCGACAATGTTTGAGAGCTACAGAGTGGCAGCTGCTTTACTTCCACCCCCCAATATCCCCCAAATCTCTCCTGTGATCTACCCTAACTAGAAAGGAAATTCTGGGGAATGTTCAGCCTAACCAAGTTGACCTTTTACAAAACCACCACAGGCAGGGGCCTGGACATTGATGTCTTTTAAAAGCTCTCCACTTAATTGTCATGTTAAAAGTACCTCTGGTGCTATTAACAAATACTCAGATCTGGGCCTCACCTCTGAGCTTCTGACACACTTGGTCTGGAGTAGTGATTCTGAGGTGGAGGCTGGCAGAGCCCCACAGGAGATTCTGATATGCTCATCTATTCTTGGGAGGCACTCCTGTAATGAATGTAGTGCAAAGGAAAGGGGGAGGGCCAGATACCAATGAGAATACTGAAGTGTCGAAACTGGGACCTGGAAGCTATGTTGCAAGTAGGTGAGGAGGAAGTGAGCGATGAAGCAATGGAAACCATGGACCTAGACCATGCTCTTGAGAAGTATGTGAATGAAGCCAAAAGAGGTAGGGCATCTAGGGGAGCTAGCTAGATCCAACAAGTATGTTCTCAAGTACTGGAGGGGAGCCAGGATTGACTTCTCCCCCCTCTGGGCTTTTTCAGCCTTTTGTTTATTTCCTCTGTTCTGGTTCTCAGGATTCCACATCCTCCCTGGTATCAAAGAGCCCAACATTGCCTTCTGTCTGTAGGGGGAATCTGGGATTGTAGGGAGACAGGGATTGTCTTTCATCTGTGTCCAGCTCACAAGCTCTGGGGAGTACTTCATAAGAGGGACTCAATCTGAAGTTTCTGAATTAAGTTAAAATGAGAGAAGGGATTAGCACATAAGATTATGGAATCTATTGGAGAAGAATGGAAAGGAATGGAAACAAAATTTTCTTAGGAATTAGGAAGCATAAAATGTAGTTCTGTAGGCTTTTTGGCAATTTCAGGAGGAGCTATAATGAAACAGTTTAGTGCATATGCATTTCATAAATTTGACATCTAAGTTTAATGATTATTTTCACAGAATCTTTTTTTCATTTTTAATCATTAACATTTTCATTGGCTGTACTAAAGGGCTATGTTGGTCAGTTTATCTCTATGCTAAAAGTCATAAAATAGGGTACAGTTTATGATACATCTTGATATCAGTTGTATATTTGATATATTTGCATTTTCTGTTCCTATTGTGCTACCTTTTCTCCCCAGTTCCTGAAAAAGGATCATTGGCTCACAAATGGTTCTCTTAAATATACATGCATTTGGAGAAAGACTTTGTCTTAGAAAAACTTTGAAAACGTAATAAAGACCATGTTACAGTACAAATATGGAACATAAGTCTGTGTCTGCGAGGACAGTAGATCTGAGAATAAGGATTTCATGGGGTAGCCAAAAATGGAAAGGGTGAATCGAATGCATGATGAAGAATATCAGAAGTTTTATTTTTAGTAGATTAATAATCCGTTTACCTGTAATTCCCTATAATATTTAGGTTTGTCTAGAACAAGTGCAAAATAATACTTTCTAGTATGTTATATTGAATAAAATTGTCAATGCAGTCAGAGAAAAGAGTAAAGCAGGTTTGCTCAAACTTGTACTGCTGCCAGTCAAAACAATTACAGTCTACAGTTGCTGAAACACTTGAAAAAATAGCTACAAAGTCAAATATGTTAGAAGAGGAAGCAGAATCCAGTATTGGCAACATTCTCTTTGAGGTGATACTATGGGATTTCAAGCCTTAGTGTAGTGCGGTTCAGAATCACCTGAATGCTGGGTCCCAAGGAGTTTCTTTATTTTATTTTTTAATATATATATATATTTTATTTTTGAGAGAGGGAGAGCTAGAGAGAGAGAGAGAGGGAGACAGAGCTTGTGCGTGCACGCGCGCGCACACACACACACACACACACACATAACGCACACACAAACACACACGCGTGCGCGTGCGCGCGGGGGGGAGGGGCAGAGAGAACAGGGGACAGAGGGTCCCTAGTGGGCTCTGCATTGACAGCCTGATGCTCGGCTTGGACTCAGGAAATCTGAGGTCATGATGTAAGCTGAAGTCGGATGCTTAACAGACTAAGCCACCCAGGCACCCCCCACAAGGAGTTTCTGTTTCAGTAGATCTGGGCTGGAACCCAGAAATTTGTTTCTGATCCCCGGATGCTGCTTCTGCAGGTGGCTGAAGATAGCACTTTGAGAACCACTGGCGTCGATGTCAGGTAACTATCAGACGTGCATGCTGGTGGATATTTTCCTTGACAGTATAGTTGGACAAATCATTATGCACAGAATGTGAAGCAGTTGTCTACTGTACCATGGATGGGTGAGGGAAATGTGCTCAATGACGCATCATTGGAAAATCCATGTTTTAGAGAGGAATGTTTTTCTTTCACAGTTGATTAAATCAGATGTGGTATAGACTGGGAAGGGACTCTGGGGTTGGTACTGAGAGAGTATCCACCACAAGTGGGCAGGCAAGGACTTTGTGAGTAAAAATGGCTGCATCCAAATACCCTCCCAGACTCTTCTTTTTTCACACAGGTTAGTTGGTGGTCATTACAACCCTTTTGTTCGTGATTCAGAGTTGAAAGAAATAGAAAAAAATGTGACTACAAGAAGGAGTGAAAATTGAATGTACATATTTCATGTGTCGTACAGAGGAACGGGTAGCAATATTTTTAAATTGAGTAATAATTGACATATAACATTGTATTAGTTTTAGGTGTACAATGGGATGATTTGATACATGTGTTGCAAAATGAGCACCACAGTAAGTTAACATCCATCACCACATATCATTACAATTTTTTTCATCTAATGAGAACTTTTAAGATCTACTTCCTTAAAGGCAGCAAATTTAAGACAACTTTTTCCCCACTGGAGGCTGTGAGCTATTGATGAGGAAGTTGCTCAAGAGTTTCTGGATTAAAAGATGTGTTAAAAACATTTATTTACAACATTATTGAGTACAGGCTATTTCTGGGGTTCAAGTGGCTTAGCTCAGGAGCATACTTAGTGTCCTTTGTGCGTTGAACTAGATGAAATGTGGTATGAATAGCTTGATGTCAAATAATTTGATTCTTTGCATACTTCATGACATCCTTCCTTTATACAAGAAATAATGATGTATTATTGGGCATGTTTAAAACCACACACATAAGCTGAAACTAAACATGCAAACTTTTTCAGAACCCCACACAACTCATTACAGGATCTAGATTTTATTTGGCACAACCTCCTAGTTTGAAACAGTCCATAAACCAGCCCTTTCTTATACATGGTTGTTCATTTAGCATTCAACAGACTTTGAAAAGTAGTGAGACTAATTATGTAATTTAGTAAAAAATTTCTCCATAATATCTGGATCCATACTGGAGCCAAATAACTAGAACCATTTGAAAGAACCCTCAAATATACTTGCTTTCATTTTTGACAACCTCTAACTGTAATCTAGGGTCTTCTAGTTATGTGGAAATAAGTAGTAGAAAGGAAACCAGCCTGATGTGGATCCTGATCTATGGCATGAGCAGGATCTTGATATCCTGGTGAACAACTGTAAATGATCATAATACCTTCCCTCATTGATTTGAAGTAGTTAGCCATTTTGCTCATTTTATTTATTTTAAAATTTGTGATTAATCTATTTCTTTTAAAAAATATACCAAAATTGGATTCTGCATGCATTCCAAATGACTATTGAGTGGTTATTTTTGGACTGATATCACAGGTAGCTGCACAGGGTTTTTTCACAAGTTTGGTTATACTGCCTCTAGTAATGCTACATTAGCACCACCATGTGGAGAGAAGGGACAATATCACTATTTCTGTGGTTAAAAGGGGAATTGATCCTCTTGAATTTAAGCTAATTTAAAAAATTTTTTGCCTAATAAGTTTTCGGAAAAGCAGAATATTATTCTTAGAGTAGAAAAAACCCATTAGATCATCATTTATTGAGCACTTTTTGGATGCTAGGCTTGTGCTAAGTAAGCCCTTTACATGAACCACGGTTATCCTCTTTACAGATATGGAGAAGTGTTTGGATAATGTAGCCTGAATGCCTTCTAAAAGTGAACATCAAGAAGATACGGACATAAAAACAGTACTAACTGCATCCACTAGATTCATCTTTGCCCTTAGGACAAGCAAGACAGTCCAGTTTTCAAATGTGAACTCAAAGGCACATGTCTGTTTCTGGAGCACCACTTATTGTGGAAAGATAGTCTTATTTCAGGGTCTTCTCTGTGGATCTCATTTGCTTCTCTGGCAGCGTAACTATCAGAGAGCAGAGAGGAGTGAATTTTAGCAGTCATTTATTCCTGTAGAAACAAAAACCGCATTGCCCCAGAGTCTTCTAAGGAAGACTCTGAATGATTAGTCTAAAGATTAAGGTTGTTAACCAGACTCCTGGTCCCATGACCTGGAGCTTCACAAATGGCAAGAAAATATACTTGACTGAGATGTTGTTGCTTGAATTTGGAATTAAAATTTAAAGTACATCTTATTAAAAGATGTACTATATCAACATGAGTTACTTGAAAGTTTGTAACCTAATTCATATACCTTGAAGTTCTACCAATTAAATATTTAAGTTAGCAACTATATTAGACAATAGCTTATTGATCTGCTAGAGGCATCAATCATTTCTATCTTAGTATTAATCAGTGAAATAAGGTCCAGTTCTCTCTGCATTTGGTGAAGATCACTTGGAGGAATTAGGGATCTGATGAGGACTCAAGGTAGGCAGATGCTTTGGGGCATGAAGAACTCCGGCAAGGATGGATCCGAGTGAGCCATCCCTGATGTAGGAAGGAAGCATAGCATGGTCCCAGGTACTAGGATTTAGGGTAGTTCTGTAGATCAGGTACATTGTGGATTAAATCAGTAGTTTTAAGATAGTTTGAGAGTTTAATGTTGATAATGCTGCTCAGGTCTCTTGGAGTTATGACTGTCTCATGACTCAGTGACAGTGTTTCTATGGGATGATGTGTTCTTAGTGTTAAACAACAAAATTACAAACAAACTTTTGTAACCTAACCTATTTCTGCCTTAGAAATAAGAAACATTTATCAGTGACACATATATCAAAAATGACACATTTCTTGTGTGTCAGATTATGATATAGATGCTTTAAATGTTAACTCATTTAATCCTTATAAGACAATGCTGATAGTGTTTAGTTTTATGGATGAAGCAGGTAAGGCACAGAGTTTAATTGCTTGTCAGGGTTCCATAGTTGGTAAGAGGTTGTACTAGGATTCGAATCCAGGCAGGCTGGCTTCAGAGGTTATGGCTCCTAACCATTGTCAAAGATGTTTGCAACTTCCATGCATAGATTTTATAGTTCTTAAAAGTATTTTCAACTATGATTTTCATGTATGCCTCAAAAATAACTGTGAAGCAATTTTCAGGAGCAAGAGGGAAAAACTGTGGAAAGTAGAAACAGCTTAATAGATTCAGTTGAATTCATTGGAGCTCAGGACCTGAGTTTGAAAGCTATTTACATTGGATTTTGAGGGGATTTCAAAAAATTAGATGTGCATTATGATGACAAGAAAGTTCTTCTGTTCAACCAGTTTTATTCCCCCTTCTTTGTTTCTTTCCCTCCCTCCCTCCCCCTCCTCCTCGTCCTCCTCCTCCTTCTCTCTCTCTTTTTCTCTTTTTGTATTTCCAATTTCAGCTCATTATTCTTGGGGGGAATGATGAATTTTTCAGTTGCTTTTCCATGAAACAGTATATTTCTGAATGGTGGTAGAATGATTAAGCCTTCTTTTATTTTTATTTTAATTTTTTGGATGTTTTTATTTATTTTTGAGACAGAGAGAGACAGAGCATGAGCAGGGGAGGGGCAGAGAGAGAGGGAGACACAGAATCTGAAGCAGGCTCCAGGCTCTGAGCTGTCAGCACAGAGCCCGACATGGGGCTCGAACTCACGTACTGTGAGATCATGACCTGAGCTGAAGTCGGACGCCCAACTGACTGAGCCACCCAGGTGCCCCAAGCCTTCTTTTAAGTATGAGAAATTTTCTGTAGACATTAAATGATTCTTCATGGTATAGTTAAGAAGAAGCATGATGAAGAAAATGTAAATATTTGAATTTTGAGAATTCTCAACCTATATTCCATTCTTACAACAATGGCAGCATCACACACTGTCCCCGTGATTCAGCTCAATAACATAAGTGCTCAATAAATAAATACTTGTTGAATCCCCACAAAGGATGCACTCCTCCCACTTGGTCATCAAATATTGCATGTGACCAGGGGAGTGGGAAAGAGAGATGCATTATCTTCATTTTATGGATAAGGCAACAGATGAAGATGGAATTAAGAAGACTGACAGTAAGCAAAGGTGTTGCCAGGCAGGTTTAAAAACACTAAGAACATGTAATTTGCCCAGCATACTGTTTCCTGATTAAGGTATGTTAGCATCAGGATACAGAGGGGTATGAACATGGACATGGTTGAATCAGTAGAGTAACTGTGTCTCGTAGTACTCACAGATGGATGGATAAATGTTCATTGGAGAGCTCCTCAACCAGTTTTTTTTTTTTTAAATTTTTTTTCAACGTTTTTTATTTATTTTTGGGACAGAGAGAGACAGAGCATGAACGGGGGAGGGGCAGAGAGAGAGGGAGACACAGAATCGGAAACAGGCTCCAGGCTCCGAGCCATCGGCCCAGAGCCTGACGCGGGGCTCGAACTCACGGACCGCGAGATCGTGACCTGGCTGAAGTCGGACGCTTAACCGACTGCGCCACCCAGGCGCCCCTCCTCAACCAGTTTTTAAGAGCTAGCCTGGAGCAGGAGAGAAGTGCAGAGGTCCAGTTGCAAGTCCTATCAGCTCCTACAGGAAGTGTGCAGATAACAAGACAGCCTCATGAGGAATTATATGGAGAAATAGCCTTCCATTCCTATACATGTACCCCCTACTGTACTGCTGCTGCCCTTTTTTTTTAATAGAGAGGGGGTACATGCAACATTGCGAGGGCAGTGGTGGAGGTGGGGAAGAGGGAGAGGGGGAGGGGAGGGACTGGGGGAGAGGGACAGAGAAGCCCCTGCAAGGAGCCCATGCAGGCTCGATCTCAGATCTCAGGATGGTGAGATCATGACCTGAGCCAAGGTGAAGAGTTGTCAGATGCTTAGTCAACTGAGCCACCCAGGCGCTTCCCCCCTCCCCCACTATGGCATCTTAGTGACATGAGAAGCAAAGCAGCTGTGAGAAGAACTGGAATCAAGCTGGAATCACGCAGCTGTGGATTCAAATCCTGGCTCTGCTACTTTGTATCTTTATGAAACTTGGAAAATGACTTCACCTTTCTGAGCCTCGGTTTAATCATCTGTGAAATGTGAATAAAAATTTCCAGAGGTTTTTCTCTGTTAGGAATTGAGTGTCAATTATTTTATTGTCTTCTTTTGATTTTTGATGTAAAAGCACTAGGAAGTTGAAAAATATATATATTTATAAAAGCTCTCAGGTGGAAGCTGCTCCTAGCCAAGAAATAATAAAAGAGGAACTGAAATTGTAATCAGAGTCACTGATGTGGCATTAACATACTAGGAGAACACAGGAAAACAAAGATATTCTCCAAAAAAAGTAATACTGATGGAGAATTGTAAAGTCCCTCTAAATGTAAGGAACATTTAACTAGACTCAATTGCAATACCCA
Source organism: Neofelis nebulosa (assembly GCF_028018385.1). Lineage (NCBI taxonomy): Eukaryota > Metazoa > Chordata > Mammalia > Carnivora > Felidae > Neofelis > Neofelis nebulosa. The sequence goes on from NC_080788.1 coordinate 49,899,813, forward strand.
CAGAGGTGCTCAAACAACTTTCTTTTGCAGTTGTTATATCTCAGAGCATTTTGGTCAGGTTCCTTACTAAATGGTGGAAATGGAATCGATAGTTTGAGGAAATACAGTTTTATCACTGTTTTCATGGCTTTACTAAGAAGCAGGAAGAATTTGGCAGTTGATTAATCCTGTTTCAAGAACTAACTCAAATGTATACAAGGTGGCCACTGACAGAAGACTCATTTCTCTGGACAAAAGACATGAATAGACACTTCTCCAAAGAAGACATCCACATGGCCAACTGACACATGAAAACATGCTCAACATTACTCCTCATCAGGGAAATACAAATCAAAACCACAATGAGATACCACCTCACACCTGTCAGAATGGCTAACATTAACAACTCAGGCAACAACAGATGTTGGCGAAGATACGGAGAAAGAGGATCTCTTTTGCACTGCTGGTGGGAACGCAAACTGGTGCAGTCACTCTGGAAAACAGTATGGAGGTTCCTCAAAAAATTAAAAATAGAACTACCCTACAACCCAGCAATTGCACTACTAGGTATTTATCCAAGGAATGCAGGTGTGCTATTTCAAAGGGCCACATGCACCCCAAAGTTTAACAGCAGTACTATCAACAATGGCCAAAGTATGGAAAGAGCCCAAATGTCCATCGATGGATGGATGGATAGATAAAGAAGATGTGTTGTATATATATAAGGGAATATTACTTGGCAATCAAAAAGAAGGAAATATTGCCATTTGCAACTATGTGGATGGAACTAGAGGTTATTACGCTAAGCAAAATCAGAGAAAGACAAATAGATGACTTCACTCATATGAGGATTTTAAGTTACAAAACAGATGAACATAAGGGAAGGGATGCAAAAATAATATAAAAACAGGAAGGGGGACAAAACATAAGAGACTCTTAAATATGGAGAACAGAGAGTTACTGGAGGGATTGTGGGAGGAGGGATGGGCTAAATGGATAAGGGGCATTAAGGAATCTACTCCTAAAATCATTGTTGCACTATATGCTAACTAACTTGGATGTAAATTTAAAAAAGAAATAAAAAAAGAAAAAAGAAGACTCCTTTCTCAAGATTATATGAAAAGCAGTCTTAATAGTTTAGAAACTATGTTTTGTGAATTATTTAAAAATTTCACATATATCACAGGTCCTTGGGTAAACAAAGACTGATGTCCTTGAGAAACTCTGAGATGATGTAGAAATCAGAATGTCTTCAAGTTTATGACCAGAGAATACAGGCTAGAATTGACAAGTGGCAAAGCCTTTGACAAACACAGCCAGAGAGCGTGCATTTTTCTCCACTGTCAGTGCATGTGCAGCATGCAGTCGAAGGGATTTGTTTTGGAAATCCTCATACAAAGCAGATTAATTTGGAACCAGTTAAACATAATGGTTGAGTTGGTTTCACTGGAATCAAGCAGCTGTGGATTTAAATCCTGGCTCTTCTACTTTGTATTTTTATGAAACTGGGAAAATTACTTCATCTTTCTGAGCCTCTGTTTAATCATCTGTGAAATGGGGGGTGGGGGACACCTAGGTGGCTCAGTCAGTTGAGTGTCTGACTTTAGCTCAAGTCATGATCTCACAATTCATGGGTTCGAGTCCCATGTCAGGCTCTGTGCTGACAGCTCAGTCTGGAGCCTGCTTCACGTTCTGTGTCTCCTATCTCTGCCCCTCCCCGACTTGCACTCTGTCTTCTCTGTCTCTCTCTCTCTCTCTCAAAAATAAACATAAAAAAATCATCTGTGAAATGTGAATAAAAATTTCCAGAGGTTCTTCTCTGTTAGGAATTCAGTGTTAATTATATTATTGTCTTCTTTTGCTTTTTTATGTACTCTGTTGTGATAAAGCATTTTTATTTTCTTGTATATTTATGTTCCACTTATTTTTGAAGTTGAATTATAAAGTGCAAAGGTCACTTTCTTTTCCCTCCACATGTTTTTACCTGAATTGTCTCTGTCTTGCAGAATCCCCTACTTTGAAACTAGTGCTGCCAACGGGACAAACATAAACCAAGCAATCGAGATGCTCCTGGACCTGATAATGAAGCGAATGGAACGGTGTGTAGACAAATCCTGGATTCCTGAAGGAGTGGTACGATCCAATGGTCACACCTCCACAGATCACTTGAATGAAGAAAAGGAGAAGGGGATATGTGGCTGCTGAAGAGTCCAGTGAGCTACACAATAACTCAAGGGTCTGTGATCTTCTCTGTGTGTAATACATGGCACAGAGAGAGATGAACCGACGTGTACAAACTGCTTCTCACCGTCCCAGTTAGAGCTGTCAATTAAAGCATCTGGTTTCAAAATTAATTTGCTGCAGCTTTGTAAATATTTACGATTCAGCCTGAGAGTTGTGAGAATGTTTCACATTGCCAAAAGTGCCTTATAAAACTTTAGCCCATGACAGTAGATCATTCAAGAATTGAGGATTCTGTGGTTACAGAAGAGTGCATTTATTAAGTAGAATGACTAAAGATGCCATCACCTGCCTTAACATAGATCAGTCCAGAGTCCAACTCTTAAAATCTTAGGTACAATTATAAAACAATTAATCCAAATTTAAAAAACCATACTTGTACTGTAGGTGACCTTGTAAAATGCCATCTAAACCACTTGAATGTTAACTAAGAATATATACAAAATGTCAGTTCAATATCTGTGAGTATTTATATAAATATTATCTTTAAAATGAATATAGGATAAATTATGGTTATGTCTATAGACTCTGGATAAACTGGATTGACCAGTTATACACTCGCTTTGACTCTTTGTAGGTAAGGAATTGGGGGTGAGGTCAGGGGTGTCTTAATATAGCACGAGCAACTGAAGTGGGGCTTCTAGCTCCCTGCTATATTCCCACTGCTCTGAAGGGTTGATCGAAGGATCAGGGAATTAGATTTGTATGGCTTTACTTCACTGTGACCTGTGCATTTATATTTGGCTTATGTGCTGGCCACATTTGGACATAGCTGGTGCTTATGCTGAAGTTATTTGTGATAAGTAAACATTTAGCTTCTTTTTCTTCATATTTATAATGTTGTTCTGGCATCCTCAGACAGTAGTTTTAATTAGCTTATGAACTACTAATCTTTTGTCTCACCATCATGCTTTATGTCATTGATATTTGCAATTTGTTTTATTTTTTACATTGGTGGAATTGAAGGAATTAGTTTTTAATTACATAAAATGTTTGTTTGCTATTTGGTAGATAAAAGATGTTTGTATTTAAGCAGTTATACTATAGCTGAATATAAGAAAAATGAAGCCTTCTATAGCCTGTATTTTTTTATTGAGATCACAGGCATTTATTGCACTTGCTGGGTCTTGCCAAGCTCATGGATTCCTCTGTAATGCTTAAGAGTCTTCATATCAAATTCAAGGTAGTTTTAAAATATGCCTTATGGCAGGTGTTTATAAAGGTCAATAGGGGAAAATTCTTATTTATTAAAGTGGTTTAAAGAAATTAGATTAAAAGTTCCAAAGAGCTTAGTCGCTATTTAGGAAGAAATATCACTCATTGTAATTTAAACAAAGAATAAAAGTAAATGTATTTTGTGGTGGCAAATGCTTGGAAGAACTGTAATGATAAAAATACAGCGGTGATGGAACGTAATTACTTTTATATGGTAATTTTCAAATAGTTTTTTATTGAGTATCCTGTTTTTTTGCCAGTTCCCTCCCACAACTCCTTTAAAACACCTAGCTGTGGTTACTAAGATCTTACATATTTCTAGTCTTGAAATGAAGACTTCTTTTAAATACTGAAGAAGTCATTGAGTCCTGTGCATTTGAACTGTGTTATTTCAGTGAGACGAAGATTCAGACATTACAAGGGCAGGGTCATAATCACAAGCAGTGCCTTTTAAAGTTGCCGTAAGACTTCAGTGAGGTGAATTATAATTTTACTGCTATGAATCAGGCAGCATTTTATATATAGTTAAAAAGAAGACAATATTTGTATGTTTCACTTTTTCAAGAACCAAATGAGCAATTAGCTACATATCCCATTGGCCTTATCTATAATACACAATTAAACATATACATGATAGAGTGCACATGCAGGAACTATCTTTAATTATTGAAATAAATAACCTGTATTCTCTTGGGAAATCACTTGTTTGAATTTGCTATTGAAGTAACATATTTTTTGCATCAATGTATTTTTCTATTTATAAGATTGTGTAAAAGTGAAGTGTATCTTCAGTGAACTTTGTGCCAGTTAAGCTTATAATTAAAAAGTAGTCTAGTCAAGTTTGTGTGTGAATATAATTTCATTTCCTATCACAGTAAAGTTTCAAAGAAGAAGTTAGAATACTAGAGAAAACTAAATTCAGGGATACAAATTTCATTAGATGTTTGATGAGGAGCCAGCCAAGACAACAGGTTCTGGAGAAGGTAATTCAAGTACATTATCACCAAACATTTATAGAACACCTACAGTGCAGACAGTGTTGTACTGGCCAGTCTCTGGTGAGCAAAACAAGGATGGTAAGAGCCTGAATTAATATTATACCTGAGAGATGGATGCAAGAGACATCAGGAAGGGGGTATCATCATTGGATATGGAAAGAATATGTGGGGAGATGGACTCTGACCTTATTTTCTGTCATTGTCCCCCTCACTCACTATCCTGTGGGCACACTGGTCTCCTTGGAGCAGTCAAGTGTGTTCCTGCTTCAGGAATATTTGCTGTTCCCTTGATCTGGAATAGCTAGTCTTCCACATATCTGCGTGACTCTCTCTCCTATCCTTTAAGACGGTTCAAGTGTCACCTTGTGCAAAGGACTTTAGTGACCACTTTCTGTAAAATAGCAGTCACTTGTCCTCATGGCCCCAAACAGATTGTTGCTTTCTTCCTTGTTACCTGCTTTGATTTTATATATGTCACTCAGCACCACTTGATTCAGTTACATGTTTGTCTCCATCCATTAAGACATAAACTCCATGACAAATGAGACTCGGGCAGCTTTCTTCAAAATTGTGTTGTCACTACACAGAAAAGGGCCTGGCACATAGTAGGTTATTGGTGGACTGCATAAAGGACTTAAGCAGCGGCAGAAGGGAACAAGTTTTCAAAAAGGAGTCAATGTTCATAAACAGAGGAGTAGAATTTGAAAATAAAAACAGCTTCAAAAATGTTTAGGCTCATCTGTAAGTCTATATTGGTTATGAGAAATTAGGAAATCTGAGAAGTACATTCTGATCTTTTAGAGTTGATGTCAAGATCACTAACAATCCAAGAAATGTTCCAGAAGGAGTGTTTTGATTGGCATTTTTATAAAATGGAAATTTCTGTATGGTGTTTCCAGGTCTTCTATTTTTGGCAACATTGGTAACTATATAACTGGGAAATTCTTCCACTCTAAAACATTTAAATAATGCTGTATAAAATATAATGAACATATTTTTTCAGAGTATTGTGGTTTATACTTTATTATTTTTTTAATTTTATTTTTTATTTTTTAAAATTTACATCCAAATTAGTTAGCATATGATGCAACAATGATTTCAGGAGTATATTCCTTATTGCCCCTTGCCCATTTAGCCCATTCCCCCCCCCCCACAACCCCTCCAGTAACCCTCAGTTTGTTCTCCATATTTATGAGTCTCTTCTGTTTTGTCCCCCTCCCTGTTTTTTTTTTTTTTAAACATTTTTAAAAAAAAATTTTTTTTCAACGTTTTTTATTTATTTTTGGGACAGAGAGAGACAGAGCATGAACGGGGGAGGGGCAGAGAGAGAGGGAGACACAGAATCGGAAACAGGCTCCAGGCTCCGAGCCATCAGCCCAGAGCCTGACGCGGGGCTCGAACTCACGGACCGCGAGATCGTGACCTGGCTGAAGTCTGGACGCTTAACCGACTGCGCCACCCAGGCGCCCCTCTCCTGCCTGTTTTTATAAAAAATATGGAACGTTTCACGAATTTGCGTGTTGACTTGCACAGGGGCCATGCTAATCTTCTCTGTATTGTTCCAATTTTACTATATGTGCTGCTGAAGAGAGGACTAATGAACATATTTTTTTTTAAATACAGTGTTGGTCTCTCAAAGTAAGGGAAATATCCTGCAACTTTCCCTTTCCCCCACAAAACTGACGAAAACAATGGCAACAACAATGGCAGCAACAGAGAGAATTTAGAACAACCTGATATTGAGTGTGGTTTGCTTTTGGTTTCATTTTGTCAGTATTAGTAGTCAAGGTGCTTGGTTTTTTATTATTACATTTTATTTATTTATTTATTTATTTATATGAAATTTATTGTCAAATTGGTTTCCATACAACATCCAGTGCTCATCCCAACAGGTGCCCTCCTCAATGCTCATCACCCACTTTCCCCTCCCTCCCAACCCCCATCAACCCTCAGTTTATTCTCAGTTTTTAAGAGTCTCTTACGGTTTGCCTCCCTCCCTCTCTAACTTTTTTTTTCTTTCTCTTCCCCTCCTCCATGGTCTTCTGTTGTTTCTCAGGATCCACGTAAGGTGCTTGGTTTTAATGACTACTTGCCATTAGGAGAGAAAGCCTTGGGTATGGTGGAGGTAGGGCACTGGAATGGAGAATGCCCCCATCCCCAAACACACAGAAAGCCAGGGCCCAGTCTATGTTTTAGTATCTCCTGAAAAATTTATAACCTTTTACACAGGTTTGCGGTTCAAGTTTATCCTATTTTTTGTCTGAGAATGGCTAAGCTAAGAAATTAACATAAAAATATGATTTTTGGTTGGTAATTCCTCTGGACTACTTGGTAGAAGCAAAGCAAAATCTTTTCAGAGGGAACATCTCCACCCACACTTTACAGGACTCTTACAGAAAACACTCTACTAAGGATGAACTCACAATTATGAATAAAAACCCATTCCTTGCCCACTCCCTCATCCTCAATCATGACCCAGGGTCAGTAAACCAAAAACAGCAATATTTTACACTTAAGGACTTTAAATAATATAGTAATCAGATGTGGACCACAAAGTAAAAATGTTTAAGATAATTACAAACATAAAAGGAATTGAAACATCTGGAAAAAGAAGTCATTATTATAGCTACAATATTGGTCTGAATGAAAAAAATTTCCATTGTGAAAAACGTAGCGATTGATACTGAAAACTTAATGGTCAAAAGTTAAATGGCAAGTTTGACACAGCTGGAGAGAGAATTATTGAACTAGAAACCAGGTCAGAGAAAATTATATAGATTTCAGAGATAAAGTATGAGAGAAAAGATATAGAGGAAAGATAAAAGCTTCAATTTATGTCCAATGGGAATTCTAGAAGAAGAAATTAGAGAAAATAAAAGAAGAGGCAATACATGCAAAGAAAAGAGCTGAGGAGGTTTCAGTAATGATAAAAGACATCTATTTTCAGATTCAGGAATCATAGGTCTCAAGCTTGATAAATGTAAAGAAGTATTTTAAGATTTTAGCTCAACTTATTGGATGTAGAATACATATCTTTCCTTTCTCATGTTTTCTGTTGTTATAATTTGAAAGAAAAAAAACTTTGGAGACAGGCTACTTGTCCATTCAATCTAATGTGAAACACTGAATATGCTCATAGGTTGAAACGAACAAGTCTCAGATGAAACATTAGGGTATGGTATTAAGAACATGGATGAGGGATGTGGCCTCTGACATTAAAGGTAAGAAGGGGAAGCTGGGTGACCATGTAAGTGAGAAGGGCAGGAAATTTCTTGTTCAAATAGCAGGATAAAACTGAGAGTTGGGAAGGAATTGTGAAAATAGCTTGTGAGGACTGGTGAGGCTCTTCTATAATTGTTGATGGGAATAAGAGCAGAAGATTAAATAAGGATAAAATAATTTTCAGTCTCTTGGTTGAGAGTGAAGTATTGGGTGGGGGGGGCATGGGGGGAGGCTGCAATGAATGTTTTGGTACAAACCTTGTAGGGTCAAAAACTCCCCCTCACAACCTGTGGGAGGAATTTCCCAACTGATTGGAAGCAGCCTCCATTAGAGACCTCTCCCTCTGTGACCTAAGACTGCTTATACACAAAGAAAGGACCCCTCTAGCCTCAGTGCAGTTGCCACCTCTGGGCCATACTGCTCTCCCACCTTAATAAACTGCTGCCCTTAATAAACTGCTTTCCTCTCGCTACATTCCTCCGGGCTATCTTTATTGGAGTGCAGATCCTCAGATAAATATTTCTTGAGGAGAGTCCAAGAACCGAGACCTCCATTCACACAATGCTGACTCTCCCACCAGTAATATAAAGATACTTGTTATGCCAAAAGGTAGGAAACAAATGTCTATCAATAAGCAACCAATTAAAATGATATCTTCATATAATTGCATATTATACAAAATGGTGAAAAAGAATGTTAAATATTCATTGATAATAGAATATATATTTATGTGTCAGGAACTCTTCTAGGTATTGTTGATGAGGAGTGTGGGGCAAGCTGAGGGCAAAATAAAGGCTAACAGTACCCCCTGTTCACTGGTGGAGTATGTGATATTTCTTGGATACTCCTGGTTACCCAAGAACAAAGGAAAGGGTTTAACTACTTGACATGGTAATGTGGGAAACTAAGGCAAGTGAAAAATTAAATTCCCATTGACTAGTTCCTGCAACAGGCAGAGTGACCTCCCAATAGGAGCTCAGCTGCCTTGATGATGACACTTTGCTAGGGGCAAAAGAGAATCTTAGCTTAACATTATTCCAACCTTGAGGATCCTATAAGTCTACTTTAACATATAAAAATTCCTTTGAAAACTTCCTTTATCTCAACTCCCAAGATACATGCTGGCAATCATACTCCAGGCTTATGCCCCTCTGATACACATCTCCATGGTTCCGTGACTCAGGTTTTACTAACCGGTAATAAATGGCATTTCCCTGGCAACAGCTAATCCCTCAAGATCCTGGAAACCCTGTTTCCAAAATACCTTAGAGACTTACTCTATCCCTAACCTCTTCACAACCTGAGGGTATCTAATCAGTTACCTATCGCCCCAGTGCAGCCCTCCCTGCACATGGGTCTTGTCCCCATGCTTTATAATAAAATCACCTTTTTGCACCAAAGACATCTTCGAGAATTCTTTCTTGGCCGTTGTCTCCGGATCACCCCACCATCACCCCAAGACTTCATCATTGTGGGCTATAGCTGTAAACAAAACGACAAAAATCCCTGTCCTCATGGAGCTCTTATTCCAATAATGGGAGACAGGTAACAACAAGGTGCAGAAAACGGGGAATAGGATGCTCATTAGTGTTCAAAAGAAGAAAGAGACACACGCACACAGAAATAAACATGTTTATCTATGCACAGAAAATCTTGAAAAGAAACCAATTGCCACTGTGGAGAAGTCTCCAGGTCTGAGGAGGGAACCTTAGTTTCCTATTAAAATGTTTTTACCACATGCATATTAATTAAAAGGGGGTAGGGAGGAGAAAAGGTTTAAATCACCACAAGTCTTTCAAAAATTGTTGGTAACGTTCTCTGAGCTTCAGAGACTCGACCGCTTGGGTCCTAGCCTTGAGGCCGCAGGTTCTCTCTGCCACAGCGCAAGTACTCTGGGGAAGCCAGTCAGTGGCAGGTCTGGGGCAGGCAGTGCCCCAGTGTTAAGGAGTTCCTAAAGACATCCCAGTGTGTGGAGAGTCGGCCAGGGACAAAGAACAAATCACATAAGATAGGAGTAAATGCTGACGTTACAGGGTATGGTAGAGAGGAAAACGACCCGCTGTGAGAACAGGTTTCTAAGGCGGCGTACCGCCACGTTCCACCTCCCACAGTGAAGGCTGCCAAGCCGACATTGCAGCTCTGCGCCTGCGCAAAACGGCAGCGCTTTTGCTCGCGCTGCCGCTGAGAGGCGCTGTCACGTTCGGACCGCTTCCCAGGGCCCTCAGGGCCGACGCATGCTCACTATTTCCGGGGTCGGGTACTAAAGAGAACCACTTCCTGTGACGGGCTGCGTCACTTCCACTCGAGTTCGGCGTTTCGTCTGTGAGAGCTCACGCGGTTTCAACATGCGTATTGAGAAGTGTTATTTCTGTTCGGGGCCCATTTACCCCGGCCACGGCATGATGTTTGTCCGCAACGATTGCAAGGTGAGGTCGCCAAGACTGGCGCGCGCTCTGCGACGCTCCCGCGGGCGTGAGGAGCGCCGCTTCAGCGCGTGGTTCCTTTGCACCTGGGGCGTTTGGCTCGCGTTTTCCGCGCTGCCCTCACAAGGGGATGATTTTGTGAGGACCTCCGGCCTCGACCTCCCGCTTGCGGAGTTTCTCCTTCCTGGTGTCCCGAACCGAGCTGGACACCAGGCCACCCTTGACCGAAGCTGGCCGCGGTGAGGTCTCCGAGTTATTTTAGCCAGCGCCGATGTAGTCTGGGTGTGTGTGGGGGCTGTTTGGTCACTCTTGTACTTGGGTGGAGTTCTTGAATTAAGTAAACTTTGTTGAATGTATGCCCAGTCAAGCATCATTGCTAGGGTCTGTGCCCCTAGAGATGAATAAGAGTTGGGAGTGTCCGTAACACAATAGAAATGCTGGGGGCGCCTGGGTGGCTCAGTCGGTTGAGCGGCCGACTTCAGCTCAGGTCACGATCTCGCGGTCCGTGAGTTCGAGCCCCGCGTCGGGCTCTGGGCTGATGGCTCAGAGCCTGGAGCCTGCTTCCAATTCTGTGTCTCCCTCTCTCTCTGCCCCTCCCCGGTTCATGCTCTGTCTCTCTGTCTTAAAAAAAAAAAAAAAAAAAGTTAAAAAAAAAAAAGAAATGCTGCATATGGCCTAGTAGTAGTTATGTATTAGGAAGTTGCTGGAGGTGAGTTGGCGAGGGTCGTATTTGAAAAGGCTCAGAAAGACATTTATCTTGGATCTTGAATGTTGCATAAAAAAGTGAGAAGAGGGAATTCTAGGTGGTGGAAGAGTGAACAGTTGAAGAGAGGTACAGCGAAGCAATCTCTTTAGGGAAGTGACTTGTAAATGGTGATCCAGGCCTGGGGTAAGGCTATAAATACACATATATGTAAGTCTACATAAGAAGATGTATCTATAAACATAAAATACAAACATAATTATGAGACCTGGTTGTGAAAGACTTTGTGAATAATACATGAATTTGCTTTCTTATATCAGAATGAATCTCTTTCCTCTAACATATTATTTCTCAGCATTTGGATCTAAGACTTTATATTTTAACAGGTGACTTTGTTATGCTAAGGAATTACACTTTCTGCTTCATCACCTTGTATCTATTATAGATGGAAGATATTGACGTCATTAATTAGGAGCAAGGGGTTTTTGCTGAAAGTGTGGGACCAAAACTAGGTTTGGGAACTTGAAAGAACGTGTAGAAGATTTTGAATACCTGCTCTCAGGAACATGATAAAAAAATTTATAGAAACTAACTTAATGATCGTTAGGTTGGCGTTTAATTCGGAGTGGGCAATATGGCTTTGTAGATCATCTGGTCATTATAATTTTACGGTTTTTGCCCCGCAGGGCTTATCAGGTGGGTATAGGAATGAGAACAAAAGACAATGGGAGCTATCTAGAGTTGTGTGTTGATTTGGCAGACACAGTGGAAGTTCATGGTGATGAAGTCTGTATTGCTAGCAAGGACAGTATTGAATTGGCTGTGAGCCAGCTTACTCTAGGGAAGACAAGAACAGAGTTGGCTGGGGATATAAGATTCAGAGGCCCTGAAGCACTAAGGAAGATAGGAATCTCGTTTTTTCTGTGTTTATGATGTCCAAATCTGTACCTTCTTTGCTCTAGTCTGAATTTTCCACTGGATAGGGAAATCCTGTTTGTACCAAACAGTGAGGTTACTGAGAGTTCCTAATTCACATCTTTTTTGCTTTCTCATTTAATACTACTGTCATATGCCTAGACAGTTTTGCTAGAAATGTGAGAGTCATCTTTGAACCTTTTACCTTTTTTTAATCTAGTTACCAAGTCTTAACCTGGCTCTGCAAAGTTTAGTGGTCTTTGCTTTCTTTTTGGCCTCCCACTCTGGTTTCATATTAGGCACTTGTTACTTTTATAGCTTCCTAATAGTTTTTCTGCCTTTTTTCTCTTAGCTTTTGGGACTGTTCTTCTTTCCTTCCATCCTCTTTCCTCTCTTCCTTCTTTCCTTCTTTAATGTTTGTGTATTTTTGAGAGAGAGAGAGAGAGAGAGAGAGAGAGAGAGAGAGAGGTGTGAATGGGGGAGGGGGAGAGAGGAAGACACAGAATCCGAAGCAGGGTCCAGGCTCCCAGATAACAGCACAGAGCCTGATGCGGGGGTCAAACCCATGAGCAGTGAGATCATGACCTGAGCTGAAGTTGGAGGCCCAACCGACTTGAGCCACCCAGGCTCCCTGGGACTGTTTTTCATAGAGACCTCCCCTTTTACACTTCTTAGGTATTTTCTTAAGGGTACAATTAGTGTTAATATTCCATATTTTTATATACTTTTCAAACATAAATACATGCACCCTTAATGAGTGCTTAATAAGTATTCAGTGGAGTTTAAGAGTTGAAGAACTTTGAAGCTGAGGTATTAGATCATTTAATCTGCCTGTTGAAGACTGAGGATGATAGAGGACTAACTTAAGAGGGAAACTTGAGCCTATGAAGCTTTGCCTCACAATCCATCCACTACTCACCCACCACTTCCTTTTTTTATATTTTATTTTACTTACGTATGACTATTGTATATAGTTTTATCCCATTGTTTATGCCCTACCCTGATCTCAATCTCTTCATTGTAAAGTGAGACTTTATTCCAATGCTGTCCTAACCTTCTCAAGACAGAGTATGATGTTTTAATTATTCTTGTATCCCTAGTACCTGGTAATATCAGACACATAGTAGATCTTTCTTATTGGTTGAATTCCCTTCGTTGCTCCATTGATTCCAGTCTTTTCAGGTACTTTATTGTGCTTTTCAGTTAACATCTATTAGATACAGAGTTCAAATAGACTACTCTATGTATAACTTTCCATTGGCTCAGTTTGGAATTGAGGAGATCCAGGACAAGTTCAAACCTCTCATTAGGTGTATCTCAGAAATGGGGACTTGTCTAGGAGTTATCTAGTAGGCATTAAATGTAGGAGGCTTTTACTGTAAAAGTCCTTTGGGCTAAAAATACAAAATTACTGATATGAATTCATGGTGGGGTACTCCAGGAGATCCATTGTATTCTTAGATTTCTACTTGCTTTGAAACTTATTCAATAATACAGGCATGTTTTGACCCATGTCTCTTAGGAGAGGGCTCTCCAGGAGGTACTGACCCAGATCAGATTAAATTAGTATTGGCTTTTTTTTTTTTTTTTTTTTTTTTTGAGTGAGAGGGAGGGCCAGGAGGGGACAGGGAGGAACAGAGGAACACACACACAGAGAGAGAGAGAGAGAGAGAGAGAGAGAGAGAGAGAGAAGAATATCCCAACAGGCACCATGCTCGGTCCCAATGTGGAACTCCCATCACATGACCCTGGGATCCTGACCTGAGCCGAAATCAAGAGTTGAATGCCCAATTGACTGAGCCACCCAGACGACCCTAGTATTGACTATTTCTAAGAAAACTGTGTTCTAGTGTATATAGGGACCTGCTTGAATTTCCCCATAGAACAAAGTGTACATAAAATGAAAAGTATTTTGGCGGGGCGCCTGGCGGGGCTCAGTTAGTTAAGCATCCGACTTTGGCTCAGGTCATGATCTCATGGTTCATGAGTTTGAGCCCTGCTTTGGGCTCTGTGCTGACAGCTCGGAGCCTGGAGTCTGCTTCGGATTCTGTGTCTCCTTCTCTGTTCCTTCCCTGCTTGCGCTCTCTCTCTCTTTCAAAAATAAATAAAGATTAAAAAAAAGAAAAGTATTTTGGCTTGTGATATATATGCAGGTTTGTGATGTATACACAAAATTTGAAATGTTTATACTTCATTTTGACCTTTTTTATACTTAATTAGACCTAGAAGATAGGTCACATCTTCTAGGTGTGATGATTCACCTTAATTTTCTTTGCCAAGATCCATATACTCCTAAGTAGTACTTTTTCTTCTCAGATTTCCTGTACACATACAAATTGCATTGTGTTTGGAGACATTACAAAGTAACAAAATAGGCATTTTAGACTTATAATGAGTCCTAATTAGCCATTTCACGGGCATATTGAAGCATCATTAAACTTTAAGTTACCACTGTTAAAGGATAATATCTTCTGGGATGAAGGTGGAGAATTAGAGTATTGAAGAATTTCCTACTATGAATACATATTTTAGAAAACAAATCTGTAGCCAGTTAGTTGCTTTTTTGAAATTATTTTGTGGTTTTAACAAAAAGGATGGAAAGAACAAAAAGGGATTCACAGGAGTTGTTTGAAACTACCCCCACCTCCCACATTGAGGTATATAGAAAGTGAATTTTGAGAATTATTATTAAGTGGGCAGGGATTTAAATAAGTGACTTTCCTTGCAAATACCATTTTTTATTTAAGATGACTGTAAGGTTTTACTGTTAATCTATAAACATGACTGGTAGTTTTTTAACCATATTATTTTGGGGGCCCTTAGCCTTTAGCTGTGATATTTGATAGTCAGGTTTTAGTCAAAAAATAGTTCAATTTACATTTAATCTTACATGTCTACATGTATTTCTAAGTGGTGTTGTAAGAAGAAATTGTGAGTACAACCATTGTCATTTTTCAGACTTTGCAGTATATTTTGTCTGGGCAGGGGTAACATCCTACGATAGAAAAAATCGTAATGTTGACTTTCCACTATTTTAACTTTTCTTATAGGTGTTCAGATTCTGTAAATCCAAGTGTCATAAAAACTTTAAAAAGAAGCGCAATCCTCGCAAGGTCAGGTGGACTAAAGCATTCCGTAAAGCAGCTGGTAAAGAGCTTACAGTGGTGAGTATAGTTAGCTTTCAGTGGAATTTTTACGGTTTTTAAAATTTTAACTTTTACAGGGGAGGGCATATAATTTAATTAACTATAACAAGGCTTCCTGTGATGAGAATTGGTAAGTGATTTATTTGGGTTTGGTTCTGTTAATAATCTAATTCTCACATGATCCTAAAAACGATAAATCGGTAGAATTTTGAAAAGGAAAAAAATTCCTAATTCATTTTTTGGACGTTATTTTCCTTGTTCTCAGAAAACCATTTTTTAGCTCCTGCAAACAAAAAGGAAAATCATTTAAATAGATTGAGATGAAGTTGAAAATTGCTACTCAAGGATTTTGAGACAAAGCCAAGAGATTAATTAAAGGATTCATCACCAACATTAAGGGTTCTGAAAAGATTTGTAGTAGACTCATTTATCAGTTTCTGGATTTCCTTACAGGACTTTGAGAACAGAGAAATTAGTTAATAGTGTTGGTAGAAGGAGGAATAGTGGATAATCAAGGGTGAGAGAATATCATGCATGAGTCAGCCATCATCAGGTTGTTGGTACTGAGTTGGTATAAGGGCCTGGTGAAGCTAGGTCACGTATGACCCATGTAAAGGAGGAGGTGAAAGCTGCTGCATAAGCCTCCTTTGAGGGAGGAAGACCTTTAAACTCTTCCTTCCCTCCTTGTTTGACTTTCCCACCTCTCTACTCCTTAAGGGCAGTGTCTAAGCAATTGCAGTGAAGCCTTTTCCTGGCTTCCTTAATACTCCTCGTTTTCCATGAATGAGGAGAATGTATTTTGATAAGATGCAAAGCCAAATCACAATTATTGTCACAAAAATGATTTCTGGTATGGATGAGAATAAACTTAGCACTTCAAATGCAAGTGACAACTGCATGAATGAAGAGTGGATGCCAGTCACAGTCATCTGCTGGTGACCAGTTACCTTGTCATTGCTGAGGTTATTGTGACTGAGTAGGTCACGTGTATATAAATGAAATAGGTAAATACAGAGTTAATGCTGTTCCATGTGCCTATCTCACATAAATTTGAAAACTAAGAAACATACCTATAGTTTTTCTAAGAGAACTATAGCTTTTCTAAAATTGTTTCTCATGTTTTAAGGTAAATAGGATTATTAACTGTCAAAATACCAAGTACATTTAAAGGGCACCTGAAGAATTTCTGGGAGAGAATTATGTCATGCAGAGTAGCACCACATTTATTTGAAGATGTGTAGTTATATAGCTTTATGCTATAACAAAGGTATATAAGTGTTGAGATATATGAACATACATGATAGGTTTTTAGGTTGAACCATATGAAATTCTCAATGTTTGACTCATTTTGATCTTTGAAAAGTAGTAATTCATATGGTTCAGCCTCATAGAAAGTTTTCTGCCTGTGAGTCTCATCTAGGAACTGGAAATTAGGGAGGGCTCTTCAGTTTTTTTATAATCTCCTTGATTGTTATATGCCCCTCTGAAGAATGGGGCTAATACCTTCCTCCTGATGTCCTCTTAAGAATCACTGGTGTACAGATTGGTATTTTCAGTAGGGCTGTCTTATACATCTGGTGTGAAAAGGAGAAAAAGTATGAAAACTTGGGTTTGCTGGGGCCACCCTGGGGAAATCTTAATATGTGTCCATGGTTTGAAATACTTGGAACCCTTGTGAAAAGGAGAATAAAGTTTTAAGTAATGCTTCCTCTGTATCTCCCTTAAAACCATTATTTTTCCCTCTCTTACAGGATAATTCATTTGAATTTGAAAAACGTAGAAATGAACCTGTTAAATACCAGCGAGAGCTATGGAATAAAACTAGTAAGTCACAAAGGAATACCGGGAATTTTAGAGACTTGTTTGGGATATTACCTTGAATTTAATGTTTTATGTTGCTTAAATGTTTTCATTGATTAGCTTTTATTCTTTATCTTTGTTTTACTAGTTCTGTTGTACTTGCATCTTTTGTTATAAACTGCCCCAAATCCTTTTCAGAATTGGCTAATACATGCATTATAAAAATAATGTAATTATTAGATATGATTTGAAGTGCCTACACAGATATAAAAATACCTAAAAATCTGAGAAAAAATAGAAGTGGAGAATAGTTTTTTGGGGTGAGTGTGGCATAGTTAAAATATACACAAAAGTTAACACTTTTTTTTTCATTTATTTTGAGAGAACGTGCACATGCTGTGTGCACTTGAGTGGGGAAAGGGGCAGAGAGAGAGAGAGAGAGAGAGAATCCCAAGCAGCCTCTGCACTGTCAGTACAGAGCCTGATGTGGGGCTTGAACTTACGAACTGTGAGATCAAACCTGAGCCAAAATCAAGAGGCAGATGCTTAGCTGACTGAGCCACCCAAGTGCCCCAACCTAACACACTTTATAAGTTTAGATAATTTAGTTTAGGGATATAAACATTCGGTATACTTTACAAAATGTAATGCTTCTGTAAAATTAAAAAGTGTAGCACCTAAGGTGATAATGACATTTTCTAACAGAACTTCTAAGTGCATGGCTTAGGTATAAGTGGAGCTATAGGCTGCTGAAGTTAAAAGCAATGGTAACTAGTCCTTGTCTTTTTTTTCCCTCTTTTTCCTGAAGTAGGCAGAGACTTTAGTGAAAAAAAAAAAAATCCCATATGTAGTAAAACTGAATTTCTTAAGTTAGCTTGTAGATGACCCTTTGCGTATGTTTGAGGTCCTTGTCCCTGACTTTTCTTCTCCCCATGCCTGTCTTACGTGTTCTTTAGCCATTTATATAGTCTTGGGTGTGGAGGTGATATAGTTGGTTTGTTATTTAGAAGTCTCCAGGGCTTGGGGTCCTGTAGACTTTATCAGTCTTGAATGGATCATAGTCAGGGCATCCTTTTCATCACCTTTTGCCCAGTCACAACACTTCAGGGGAGGAATTGAAAAATTGGGGCCTTTGTAGTAGTATTTGACACTCTCTTAAGCTTTATCTTTCTGGACTATGTGAAGAATTTAGACTCCAGTTTTGGAATTGCCTTTCCACATAACCTTGGTGTTTTGTTTCTTTTAAATAAGGTCTTTCCCTCTGTTTTGCAATTAGAGGAAGAGTTAATTTCTGGAAAGCAGTTGAATATACTGAGTTTATTTGATAAGGAAATAATGCTGATTTAAACTCAAGGATTTCTAAAGAGATTAATGGGATTCTTTTTTTTAATTGAGGTATAAATGACATAGAACATATTAGTTTCAGGTATACAGTGTAATAATGATTTGATACTTATATATATTGTGAAATGACAAAGTCTAGGTATCCATCACCACGCATTATTACAAATTTTTGGTAAGAATTCTTAAAATGATTCTAAAAGACAAACTTGTCAGAGATGTTATTAGAAGGTCCGAAAGCATTTTTATATCCCATTGAATTTTATTTAATTTTGGACTTTATTTTCTTTGTTACTATTTGAGAATAGTAGCTCCAGATCATTTTTACATATTTTATAACTATTACTTGGTGGAGATTCAGTTTGATGTTGAAACAGGTGAGTATTTTAGTTGTCTGTGGATATTCAGTTACTATGACCCTCTGTGCTGGTTTCCTGTTATTAACACTGTTCCTGAAAGATACAATTGTGTATCGTAAGACTTCATGTATTTTAACAATAAGTACTTAGTCTTGCATACAAAGATGAAGAGGGCACATATAGTCCCTGCTCTTCTGATGAACTTCACTGAGTATTCCTATTTTATTGTTTCTCTTACACAGTAACTGGTTCATATGTTATCAGTCACTGCCCCACTTATTTATACATATGTAAATTTTTAAAAAATTTTGTATTTATTTTTGAGACACAGAGACAGAGTGCGAGCAGGGGAGGGGCAGAGAGAGGGACATGCAGAATCTGAAACAGGCTCCAGTCTCTGAGCTGTCAGTACAGACCCCACGAATCATGAGATTATGACCTGAGAAAGGCGGACGCTTAACCTACTGAGACACCAAGGCACCCCTACATAAGTAAATTCTATAAGCAGCAGTGCTCTATTGAGGGTTCCCTTCCCCCCACCCCCCGCATAGATTCTATTATCCTTTCCTTTTGAGATCCTAAAAGTAGACTTTTCGTAGAAAACTTTCTCAGTAGACAGTATGAGTCTTTTGGAACTTAAAACTATTTCCTACTGCACAGTTAATAAAAACTTTTAGTAGTATTCCAAAAAAATATGTTACTCTTCTAAAAGGTTTGTTGATTCCCCACACCCTCTATTTCAGTATCATCAGGTCTGAAGCTAATCTGTTGGCAGTTTTATATTCATTGCTTACGTTTTTGAATTGTGGAAAGGTGTGGACTGAGCAACTTTTGTTAAGATGCTGGTGTCCACAGAAACAGCAGGAGAACTTCAAAAACAAGAATCCTAGGAAGAAAAGTTTGTATTTTATCCTTCAGGTCTTTGTATTGCAGGTCAATTTTAATATCAGGTGTTTCCTGGGGCACCTGGGTGGCTCAGTTGGTTAAGTGTTCGACTTTGGCTCAGGTCATGATCTTGCTGTTCATGAGTCTAGCCCCATGTCAGGCTCTGTGCTGATAGCTCAGAGCCTGGAGGCTGCTTTGGATTCTGTGTCTCCTTCTCTATGCCCTTCCCCTGCTCATTCTCTGTCTCTTTTTCTCTCAGAAAAATAAACATTAAAAAAAATATCAGGTGTTTGTTACATTAAAAATTTTTCAGTCTTCTGCAATATTTGGAAAGGTAGTGTCTTATTCTTTGGAGAGGATTTACCTGCCACTTTTTTGAAAAGTTTACTTATTTTGAGAGAAAGAAAGCATGCATGTGTGTGTAGGGGGAGAGGCAGAGAGAATCCCAAGCAGGCTGTCAGCCCAGAGCCTGAAGTAGGGCTTGTTCTCATGAGCCCTGAGATTGTGACCTGAGATGAAATGGAGTTGGACGCTTAGCCGATTGCACCACCCAGGTGCCCCTACCTGCCACTGCTGTTTATTTCCCTTCTGAGTAGCTTTAAGGTATAGAAATACTTTTGAGTACCAGAACTTGGCCATATTTTTGTTGAAAGTAAAGAAAGAAAAAAGTTACATATTTAGCATGAGCAGATTTAAAGTTGACTCTGTCTTAGATTATTCATGTAGACATTATCTTAATACCAGTGGCTCCATGAGACCTTTGGGGGATCTTGTTAAAATGCAGATTGCGATATAGCATGTCTCGGTGGGACTTAAGATTCTGCATTTCTGACATGCTTTCAGATGGAATCAATGTTGGCTGGTCCCCAGATTACACTTAAATGATTTTATTTTGACATATTTTTAGACTGAACAGAAAAGCTGCAGAATTCTGATATCCTTCATCTTTGATTCCTCAAATGTTATTAAATTTACCATTCTCTGTCCTTTGTTTTCTTTTATAATATTTTGAAGTTTTTAAGTTGCATATGTAATGTTTTTATCCCTAAGTAGTTTAGTAGAAAGAGTATTTCCTGAAAAATAGAACATTCTTGTAAATAACCATAGCATAGTTTTTAAAATTAAGAAATTAACATTGGTACAGTATTATCATTTAATCTTAGACCTGTGGAGGAATAGTACAGGTCATGTCTCTTTGGTCTCTTTGAATTTGAAACAGTTCCCAAGTTTTTATATTTTATGATACTGACAGATTTAAAAAATTTTTTTAATGTTTATTTTTGGGGGAGAGAGAGAAAATGAGTGGGGGAGGGGCAAGAGAGAGGGAGACCTAGAATCTGAAGCAGGTTCTAGGTTCTGAGTTGTCAGCACAGAGCCCAATGTGGGGCTTGAACCCACAAACTGAGATCATGACGTGAGCTGAAGTTGGATGCTTAACTGAGCCACCCACGTGCACTGATATTGATGGTTTTGAAGAGTATGGGTCAAGTGTTTGGTATAAAGTCCCTTAATTGACTTTTGTTTGATACTGCCTCAGTGTTAGATTTGGGTAATGGACGTTTGGCTGGAATACCATAGATGGGATGCTGAGTTCTTATCGTTGTGTCCTATTAGGAGCTACCTCCTGCTGTCCATTGGTCTTATTACTGGCTTGTTAACTTTGATCATTGTTTAAAGTGGCATCTTACAGGTTTTTTTTACTGTATTTTATCCTTTATAAAGTATATTGGTGATGTTTTAAGATTACTTGAATATCCTGCTATTCTTCAGATCCACAGAGTAGAAGTTGTTAGATTGGGAGTGTGTTGCCCAGTCTGGCGGCCACTGACCACAGGGGCTACACTTAAAATGTGGCTATTCTGAATAGAGATTTGCTGTAAATTAAAAAAAAAAAAAATTTTGTTTTTTAACATTTATTTTTGAGACAGCATGAGCAGGGGAGGGGCAGAGAGATAGACACAGATTTTGAAGCAGGGTCCTGGCTCTGAACTATCAGCACAGAGCCTGATGCGGGGCTTGAATTCATGAACTGTGAGATCATGACCGAGTCGAAGTGGGATGCTTTTAACTGAGTCACCCAGGTGCCCTGAAATTTGCTGTAAATGTAAAATACGTGGTTTTTGAAGACTTTATATGAAAACAAGCATAAAATTCCTCAGTAATTTTTGTATTATGTTGAAATGACAGTATTTTGGATATATTGGATAAAAACAAGATACATGACTAGATTTTGACCTTTTAAATGTGGCTGCTAGAAAATGTCAAATTACATGTATGGTTTGTCTTCATCTTAGTGCTAATGTAGATTGTAGAGCATAGTTTGATTTAGCCCCTCCACACATTTCCCAAAACTATTGGATTTTAGTGGTTGAGAACATGGCAAATTGATTGGTTCATTCTACCAATATTCATCATGTGCAGATCATATCCCAGGCACTTAGAGGAAAAAGTAGTATTTATTACTAGAATGGTGCCTTTTTTTTTATTTTTTTATTTTTTATTTTTTTTATTTACGGAGAGGACAAGGTAAGAATGAGATTTGTTGCCCTTAATCCAAATTCTTAAAGTTTGGGCTGGTTTAAAGTAGAAGGAAAATTTAGTTGCAGTAAAGACTTTTGTAAAATAAAAATTAGAGCTGTATTTGTGAAAGATAGCTGACATCACTGATGTTAACTCTAAGAGTACCTACCTTCTTCAGCTATTTTAGTAGGGATTGTTTGTGCAGTGAGGGTTTCATTTAAGCCATTTCTAAGTCAGAATAAAGTGATTATTAAAGTTCTTGCTTGAATGTGCAAAAATATGTAACTCTTATTTTTTTTGTAGTTGATGCAATGAAGAGAGTTGAAGAGATCAAACAGAAACGCCAAGCTAAATTTATAATGAACAGGTATGAACATATGTAGAGTAAGTCTTGAAAAAATAATTACTAGTAGAAATCCAGGGAAATTTTTTTCACATAACTTCAGAAAACTTGCTAGAATACTATAAAGAACTCTTGTGTATTCTGGTAGCATTTTGCCACATTTACTCTGTCCTTGTCTCTATGTAAGTTGAAGACATGATACCCTTTTTCTGAGTATATTTCTATGTATATATTCTAAAAATAAGAACATGTTTCTTAGATACAAATCAGAAAATTAACATTGAATGATATGGTTATATAACCTACAAACCTTATTTAAATTTCACCAGTTCCAGTAGCAACAGAAAACCCTGGATCTTGCATTGCATTTAGTGGTCCTATCTCCTCAAGCTCCTTTAGTTTGGACAGTTTCTCCTCTTAAATGACATTGACATTTTTGAAGAATACAGGTCAGTTATATTATAGAATCTTCCTCAGTTTGTGTTTATCTTATGTTTTCCTCATGATTAGATTCAGATTAGGTACTTTTGGCCAGAGTATCATAGAAATGATTATACATAAGGACACATATAGCAGGAGCTACATATTGTTTCAAGTGATTGATCACTTGGTTAAGGGGGTGTCTGCCAGTTTTTTCCACTCCATTGAAAAGCTCTTTTCTTTCTTTTTGATCAGTACATATCTTAGGGGAAATACATTGACCCTTTGCAAAGTTCCTCAAACTGGTACCTGGTTCAGTAATTTTTTCTTTTATTAGTTGTCTTTCTCATATAAAGGAGCTTTTCCCTTTTCCAGTTTCAAAATGTATTTCTTTATTCATGTATCTGTGTGTATTCATTGATTCTTCTGGTATTCAAGGGGTGATAATTGTCATTATTTATTTTGATGTTGTAAGTGCTCCATATAGGCTACTGGGCATCCCTTCAGGCAGGGTCCCATTACATTGTCAATTTCCTCATCTTTGGGTGCTTTCTTGATTGATGGCTAAGAAGATGTGGCCTCATCTTATACTTGCCTGGCCTGGAATTGGCTATTTCTTTAGAGCAGGGATTTTTTTTTTTTTTTTTTTTTTTAAGAGAGAGGGTCTACTCGTGTAAGCAGGGGAGGGGTAGAGAGAGGAGAGCGAGAATCCCAAGCAGGCTCCATGCTATCAATGCAGAGCCCACGCCAGGCTAGATCCCACGAACCATGAGATGAAGAGTAGGACACTTGACAGACAGCCACCCAGGTGTCCCAGGAACATTTGTTTTTGATCACATTACTGTTTAGTTTGTCATAGAAAAGCATGTGCCGACAGCTTTCTGGCTTTAAAAAAATGTTAAAGTGATATAGAAACAAAAGCTAAATGTTTGAGAACTAGTCTGTTAGCACGTTTGTCTCACATACATGTGTTTTGTGTTCTTGTATTACTGATCAGAAAAATTAGCACAGAGACTATTTCGTTTGAGGAGAAAAGATCTAGGTACTTTAGCATTTGAGAGGTTTGCACTATATCTGTATAATAGACATTGATGTCTGACATTTAATTCTTCAATCACATTTCTTCATTCACTCAGCAAATATATATTAATCCCCAGTTTATTCCTAAGTACTAGGGATACAGTCAATGAACCAGTGGTAGTGTAAGAATTTCTTAAGCTAATTAGGAACTAGAAAATAATTTTGAGTTCTTATTGCTAATCCCTGGCTAAAATTATTTTGATAAATTATGAATTAATGTCTTTTAAAGAAATTTTAGTAACTAGTTTTGGCTTTTATGTGTTGTGTCCTAGATTAAAGAAAAATAAAGAATTACAGAAAGTTCAGGACATCAAAGAAGTCAAGCAAAACATTCATCTTATCCGCGCCCCTCTTGCCGGTAAGTGCTGTATTACACAGAAGTTCTCTTTCAGTAGAGAAATCAAGAGTCAGGATTGTTGTGGTCTGGTTAAGTGGGTGCTAGTCAACTTTTTATGGGCATTTTTTCATGTAAATATCACATTTATGATATGACTTTGTTTATAATTTATTCATTTTATTGCCCAGTTCTAATTTATTGCAAATGGTGTTTTTCTTCCCTTCAGAAAAATCTTGTATTCCATAAGCTAGTCATATTTGAGTATTAATTTAATAGATTTTTGCCTATTTCATACTTTTTATTAAATAACAGTGTTTTTTTATTAGTGGTTTTCCAACTTTGGTTGGTATGGGAATTGTGCAACTTAGGATAAATACAGAGGCCCAGGCCTTTTGAGTCTGAGCTTCTGTTCCTTAGCTTTCTGGGTTCTGATACTACTGTTTGTATTAAAACTTTAAGTTAAATTTTTTTTTTTTTTAACGTTTATTTATTTTTGGGACAGAGAGAGACAGAGCATGAACGGGGGAGGGGCAGAGAGAGAGGGAGACACAGAATTGGAAGCAGGCTCCAGGCTCCGAGCCATCAGCCCAGAGCCTGACGTGGGGCTCGAACTCACGGACCGTGAGATCGTGACCTGAGCTGAAGTCGGATGCTTAACCGACTGAACCACCCAGGCGCCACTATCTTTAAGTTTATATAACTTGCCTATAGTCACTCATTTGGGCAGTTGTTTGTGTGCATAGTTTCTTTTGTGGTGCTAGAAAACCAGTCTTCACTCAGCTGGCACCAAATACCATCTGTTATATGATTTACTTATGCAGATTACCTGAAGGGAGAGAAATTTTGGTGAGATTTAGTTCAAGAGTTAATTCCTGTGAATGATTCCATGTCGAAACCTTAGTAAGGTCAAATTCTGTAACTATATGTTGAATAGATAAGTATTTAACGAGTTAATTTTTGTACCAACTTTTATTAAAATAGGCAAAATCTTGGAGCATTTGTTTCACATATAGACGATGTGAACTTACACCCAGAACAACGGTAATGAACTGTTGTTATGTAACTTTTTAGGTAACCCTCTTAGGGTAGGTAAGTACACTATAAAGAACAGAGACCTTGGAGCCAGAGGGCCAGGGTTCAAATTCTCTCTTGAGCTTACTGGGCTTACTGAATGATCTGGGACAATTTTATCCGTCTCTGGGTCTGTGTTCCCTCATATTTAAAATGCATGTTAGGGTGAAATGAATAAATGTGTATGGAATGCTTATTTTATGTATGACATAAGACCTGTGTGGGTTTGGTTACTATTCTTAAATTTCTTAGAATTGGCTATTTTAAACCATCTAAGATCCTTTATAAAATGTTGGTAAGAGTTCTGCAAGGTTACAGTGGATTGATATTTTTTTTAAATTTATTTTTAAAGGCAAAGGAAAGCAATTGGAAGAAAAAATGGTGCAGAAATTACAACAGGATGTGGACATGGAAGATATTTCTTAAAGATCTCACTATTTCTATTAGTGCATTTGAAAATCTCCTTAGGAGACCAAGAACTTCTAAATGATCTTTTATATTTTACATAAGGTCACTCAAATGAAAGGTATTTAAAAATACATCTCTTCTACGTTGCTCATTGCTGTCTGTAAAATATCAGATATTATGGATGTTAGATTGCATTTCCATTGTTAAACCTTCACTGATACTTACATTTATGTAAGTCATGCAACTTCTCTTTGTAAATATAGAAGTGAAGTGTAGACATAAAATGTTCCTGCCATTTGGGTAATGGCACTATGCAGTGCCATTATGGCACTATGGAAGAACTAATGACAAAAATATATTTTACATATCCCTAGCCATAAATTTTCTTTGCAGTAAAATATTAATTTTACTTTATTAATATTATAGAAGGGGGCTTAAAACAATGAACTAAAACAACCTGTATGTATGATAATTAGCCTTAAGTAATCTTTTATTTTGATTTCAGTATTTGTTTCAGTTTCTTAGAAGAGTATATGAAGCCTAATTATGTTGGAGGTGAGAGCTGAATAGCTTTTTCCTGAAATGGCACTCTATACTTTCATTTTGGAGAACACTCAATTCTGAGATTCCTGATAGAACCAGATTTTTTTTTCCAGCTTAGCAGTGGTTTAAAAGTGGAAGAATCCCAGTGCCTTTTAGGATGTTGTGTGGTTCCATTTAAAAAGCTCCTAATTGTTTTTGGATAATAGAATTTACGGTTTTTGTGTCACAAATTATTTGGACCTAAGTTCATATTTTTTGTTTAAAAGCTACTAAAAAACTATTCGTTAGCAGGAAGAAAATAACTCCCACATAGTACTGAAGTAGGAAATACAATTAAAGAAAAATATATACTGAATAATGTTTTTATATTTCTACATTTTTTGCAACTTTAAGGATATTAAGTAACTCACTTTTCACATTTTTAAGGCAGAACTTAGAATAAATTATAATCTTAGGGTTATAAAATTATAAAGTAATGGCTAAATTTTTACTTCAGTATTAGTGAAAAAGTGATCACTGGACAAAGTGTTCAGGACAAAGATCTGAATTCCAGTGTGATTTTTGCCCTTGTGTTCTTATTTGTTAAATATGGGTCATTGGTAGACAACATTATTGATAAAACAATTAGGGGAAATGAGTTCAAACAATTAGGGGAAATGATACGTGAACTCAAAGACATTTGTTAAATTATTTGAAGTTTGTACTCCATACTAGATTTATGTTTGTTTTAATATCAACATGTTTAAGGGGTGACCAGGTGGCTCAGTCGGTTAAGTATCCGACTTTGGCTCAGGTCATGATCTCACAGTTCATGGGTTGAACCCTATGTCAGGCTCTGTGCTGACAGCTCAGAGCCTGGAGCCTGCTTCAGATTCTGTGTCTCCCTCTCTCTCTGCCCCTCCCCCACTCATGCTCTGTCTCAAAAATAAACATTAAAAAAATTAAAAAAAAATCAACATGTTTAAGATCACATACTGTCAGATTTCCTACCTTGAGACCATCAATTTGGGAAATTGAGCTGAAAAGAGAACTGTTTGGTTATTAAACTTTGAGATGCAGTATCAGTTCTTCCTAACTGTCAGGAATTCATAGTATTTTGAGATCCCAGATATCTTTATAAACTGTATGGATGCAGATGCCACTGTTCCCCCTTCCCTCCTCTGCAGCTCTTTAAGTACGGTTCTATGACTGAGTTGTCCCTTTAAAATGTTGCCTGAGAAGTGGCATGGTACAGTGCTGTTTTTATTTGTCTGATTGAGACCTCTGCTGGGCAGTTAGTGTAACACAAAAGCATAAAATTTTCCTGACCTTTGCTTCATAGAACTTATGTATTCTTCAATTGTTTAAGGGTAATATAACTTTGGAAGTCATAGAAAAGAATTTGCTTACACATTTGCCTTATAAAACCTTGTAGGATAGCAGAAAAAACTCATTAAGGGACACTTGGCTGGCTTAGTAGAGTATGCAACTCTTGATGCTGGGGTTGTGAGTTCGAGCTCCACCCTGGGAGTAGAATTTACTTACACTCATTAAGTCTTATTTCTTAAAAATAGAAAACCTTGAAAGATGTTTATGTTATAAAAATAAGTTCCATAAGGACTGGCCTCTTTCCTAACATTCCACGAAGTAGCACTCTTCTTTTCTAGTTGGAAGAATTTTTAGGTAACTTGCCTTCTTATCACATAGATGGAGTAGGCAGTGTTTTGTATTCATGCAAGTGCCTATGTGTAGAAGGGATTTATCTGGAGCTTCAGATACTGTCTTAAGTCCCAGTGATTGCTCTAAGAGAGGACTGTAGAAGTTACTTGAGTGATGCTCAACCTGTGTGTTGGTTTTTTCATTGAATAAATGGAAATGATAGTATGACTACAGGATTTTTTATGAGGATCCAGGTAATATATGCAAAATAATCATTTCAAGGCCACTCCCATAATAGGTAGTATTGAATTCTTAGCTGTTAGGATTGGCTTTGTGACCACACAAAACTTACAGGCAATGGGCTTTGCCTTGGGAGAAAGGTGGAGGGTATTAGGGTTTGGGGATAGCTGTCATTAAATTGGGTACAGTGCACTTAGTCCACAAAGCCAGAGTTATGTAGGGCTTAAAATGTTAATTTTAACTTTTAATTTCACCTAGAAAAATCAGTAATTTCACCTAGAAAAAACAGTTTCCATTCTGTTAGGAAGATTGGGAGGGGGAAATCCATTTCCGATTTGTCAGCTCATGATTTAAACAGTGAATTGTCACCCATAATATCAAGGGTTAATTTATGTAAGACAGTTTATCCCCCCCACTAATCCTTCTTACATTTTAAAAGGAGATTGAAAAAAAATCAGACTTTAATTATACAGATGTATAGTATACATTATAATATTGAATGAATGCTACCTGGTAAAAATTAGCACAGTAGCCTGCTGAATTAAAAGTGTTCAAAAGATAAGGGGGAAAATCACTATCAAAAAAGAGAACACAGTTTCAAAGTCTTTTGCTTTTGGAAAATTCTTTCTATATTCTTTTTTTTTTTTTACATATAACAGAATTGAAAATATAACTCACACATTTTGCCCTGCATGTTTTTGTTTTGAGTATCAGTTAGCCTTTCGTTGATTTGAATTTTTTGGTCAGCTGAATTTCTTTGTGAAGAAGTGACTTTTTAAGAATATATTCTCATGTTCTGAATGTAAGAATCTCTACTTTCTGGTGCCACTGGTGAGCCTTTGGCTTAAGCTGTCCTGCTCCAAAATTTTCCTTGGCTTTTGTAACTTAACTGAATCCATCATCTAGGGATTGAAGGTGATATTTGTGCTTCGTAACCTTCCCTAAGGTACCAGTTACTGTATCTCATTCTGTAACCTCTAGTTTTGTGGCTGCCCTTTGATCTTGCTAATAGATTCCTTTTCAACATTTGTGATAAAGTCTTGACTAATAGACATCTCCATCCTGTTCAGCAAATCCAGGCAGCTCATTTTATCATAATCTCCAAGGGTCCAGGGATGGTTTCTATCTTATCCCAGGCACATATTAAGTACCTGAT
The DNA here is from genome assembly GCF_028018385.1 of Neofelis nebulosa. NCBI lineage: Eukaryota > Metazoa > Chordata > Mammalia > Carnivora > Felidae > Neofelis > Neofelis nebulosa. Next base: position 49,928,796 of record NC_080788.1, read on the forward strand.
GCCTGGAAGATGCTTGATAATTGTGACTAAGTGGAAAATTAGTGTGTAGCTACATGCTAGGTTTATTGGACGGTTTTTTTGTTTTTTGTTTTTTTAAATAACCAGTAACTTCAAAGGTACAAAAGATAAATTACCAGCAGTGAGCTGCATTAAGAAAGGAAGCATTCTGTGACTTCAGCAGTAATCAAATCTGTTAGGAAGACTTGCTTAAGAGCAGTGTTTGCCTTAGGTGGCATACCAGATTTTGCTTAGGTCTACTTCTTTAGTGGCGGTAGATCAACCTGCATTTCTGGGTTTGGCTGGAGCATTCCCATGTCAGGAAATCCTACGAAGGACTGAACATAAGCTGTTATTGTTATGGCAGTCATAGAGTATAAAACCATAAATAAGGACAATGAATTGGGAAGAATCTATTAATACCTCAAGAGTACTGTTCCAAAGTAATGTTAACCAAACAAAAAATACAAGAGACAGGCTCTTTAGTATTTTGAGGAACTCAGTTTTCAGAATGACAGCTTTTAAATACTTGCTTTAGTCTATTACAGTAAAGTGCTAATATGTTTAGTTTGGTGGCAAGCTGTGGACTCTTAGGAACACCAGTGAAAAGTATGCCATTCTAGTCAATTATTCCACACAGTTTTCTAGTGTGCATCTAATGAGACTTCCATATTTCCTCTTCTGATAGCAAGGAATGCAGTACAGGGAGGGAGTGAGCAAGTATTAAAGGCAGTTTACTTGATTCAAAGAATTTGCCATTCAGAAGCATAGTACAACATACTCCTATTTGTTAAATTTTAGGTGTTTACATTGCATGGTTCACTGAGTTTCTCTTCAGCCCTCAGATTCTTCATGCTGCCAAAACACCACGGCTATTAGCTTTTGACTTTGTACTAATACAGTTTCCCCCATTTCTTAGAATGTACACAAGAAGAACTACCAGAAAATACATTAGAAGAATAGACAACGGAAATAAAAATTGTGTAGGGAAAAACATCTCAAAGGAGAACATATGCAGGTAATAACCTCTCAATACCATTGTTCTCAGATTTACAAACATGTAGTACTACCTAGTTCCAGAGTTGTGAGAATCTAGTGCCAGTTATTACCGACAGGTACATTGCATTTATCTTAGAATATTCACAACCCTTTAAGTCTGTCCTCATTTTGCAGATGAGGAACCTGAGGTTAAGAGAGATTGAATAGTGTGATCCATGTCACTAACAACTAGCAGAGCTTAGAATTAAGCTCAGTGTGACTGAGTCAGTCACCTGCTGGTATTCTGAATAGCATCTAGTATGATGCCTGGCACATGGTTGGTGCTCAATATATGTTTACTCATTCAAGGGAAACAAAAAATCAAGTAAGAGAAGGGGTTCTGGAGAACTGGATAGGTTTTTATGGAGTAGTTTAATTTTTTTGTGTGTAGGACTGACAGGTGATCACTTGTCCCAGCTTGAGTGTAATTAAGACAGCAAATCTAATGAAATGTTTTTGAAATTTATTGTCTTAAAGTAAATTAGGATAGTAATGCCTGTAATTACAGTGTAATTTCTAATTATTGAAGGAAATATTCACCTGGCCCTGAAATGTATGCTAATCCTATCTAAAAAATTTGAAATTTTACCAACACCTGCTTTTATTTATGAGCCATTTCAGTGTTCATCAATTAGGTTTTGAAATGTTTGTGTCTGCTGTGTATGAGGCATTGTTTGCCTCATTTAGCAACAAAATAATTAGTTTATGTTATATTTGAGAAATTTGAATCATTGGGAATTGTCTTCATCTAGTTACAGTTTATAGGACTTTGAAAATTTAATAGGTATTTATTCTTCTGCCAGTTCTTAAAATTCTCCAGGCCTGAAAGTTATGATGCTGATAAGCTTCAGGGTTCATTTGAGGTGAGAGGTGGCTTTTGAAGATACCCAGGAGGCTATTTGAGCTGTCTTAACAACTGAAAGGGAAAAAAATCTTCAGATCATCTTCTCAAAATGTACAGCATACATGGTAACATGTCATTACCACTTTTAAGTGGAATCTCAGAAATAACGTGGGTCCTATCAAGTGATTTTACTTCCTTTGGTTAGATGGGAAATCCCCACTAGAGATTAGGCATCCAGGAAGGTTTGGGTCCAATCTGTTAAAGGACAGCTATAGTAGCATGCAGAGAGTGGGTCTTAAACTTGTTGGCACATTAGAATTATATGGGCCAGCCATAAAATTAACAATGCCAGAGCCCTGTCCCAGGCCAATTAAATGAGAATCTCTGGGATTAGGCCCAGACATTGGTATTTTTTAAAAAGCTACCAAGTTAAGGGTTGACCAATAACAACACCATAGTAGCCTCTTCAACTTTCTTACTCCCACGCACACACAATGTATAGTTACATACAGAGCAGTTACTACTGAAGAAAATCCAGAAACTAGCTAGGTGACTTATACCTTAGCTGAATGAGGAAATGGCCACATTGAAATGAGTAGGAAAGGCTGAGACACATTTCCAGTAAACCTGGTCCAAGACCATGCAACGAGGAAATAACTCCACAACTCCTCTATCTTCTCCCTGAGGAGTGAAGGGTTTGGAATGCACATCTGGTGCCCTAGCTTTTAAGACGCTCACCCAAGGGACAGGTCCCCACAACACCTAGCACTGAACACCAGTGACACTTGGGTACAAGACTGTAGCAAACAAAAGAGTAGTTACTGGTATGTGAACACTTAACAAGGGCTGCCCTTCCTGGGCCCAGTATAAAGGGAGCAGGCAAAATTACCCATATTCAAATTTTTGATGTTTATTTAATTATAGAGAATGAGCCGAGGAGAGGGGTGAGGGAGACTGAGAATCTTAACCAAGATTCACACTCAGTGTGGAACCTGACGTAGGTCTCTAACCCATGAACTTGGCTGGGATCATGATGAGCTGAAATCTAGAGTCAATGCTCAACCAACTTATCCACCCAGGTGCCCCCCACTCCATCTCCCCATTTTTGTTTTTTGTTTTTTTAACTAAAAGGGGACCCATCTGCATACTTTGAAAACTGCTGACTGCCGGTCAGACTTCTCCTTTAACACACATCTAGGAAACTGGTGGACACCTCTCCTGTTGTCTCCCCACAGCCCAAAGTTGCTAATGTCATTGTGGAAGAAACTTGTACACACATTTGTGCCCCAGCTTTTGCACTGCTGTCCAAGTGACCTGCCCATGGATCAACTAGTATTGCGACTTGCATTCTCAAGTTTCACAGGCACAGGAGTAGTCACTTGCAGCTATACATACATGTGGGCCCAGAGTAGAGGAAGCAGGCAAAAATGCCCAGCTCCCAATGTCTCCCTGGAAGGGGCTTAATCACATATTATTCATCTATTGCCTGAGGGTGTGACTTCTCATCAGCCTGCATCTAAGGAATGACTGAGATCTTCACTCTGGGACACACTGGGATAGGTTCTGGTCCCGCTTCAGCTGGAGGCTACCAACAAGGAAGAAGGGAGCTTGGATAATTAGGAAAGCATCCGAGGTGAGACTGATAGATGTTCATCTCTTACATAAGGATACTCTGTCAAGAATGAGAGATGTGGCTATTTTACCTAAGATGCAGAAATCAACATTGTCAATGAAAATGAAAACAGAGAAATATATTTTGAATAATCCTGAAGTAGCTCCTGCTCTGTCTGCCTTATCTTGCAGGCAGCCCTGGCAGAGGCTGGCACTACTCCAAGGGACTCCTGCCTTGGGGAGAGGGAGAACCAACCTCACACACCCATGTGCCTGCTATTCCAGGAGCTGAGCCTCCTAGCTGGCTGTGGAGAAAATAAGTCCTGCCATTCAGTGCCCCAGAACTGTGGCAGAGAGGCTAACTGCAGACACGTAGCCTGAATGGCAGCCCAACCTACCTACAAGCCCATGGCCACCTCATTCGGGGCTCTCAACAGGATAGGGACCAAACCCTGTCCAGTGCCCAAACTGATGAGTGCACCCACATCAGGCAAACAGGTCCTTGCAGCAGTCTGGGCTGAAGTCAGACGCTTTAGCCACAACACTAGGGAACATGCAGCCCTTATAGAAGACATCCCCGGAGTGCTGGTCCTGGTAACTAAGGAGGATTGTGCTACTAGGAACCAGAGGACTTCTACACAAGGTCACTACTTTCAAGACCAGGAGACATAGCTGATCTCCCTAATACATAGAAACAGACAAGATGAGACAGAGAATATGTCCCAAATGAAGGAACAAGACAAAGTCACAGCAAGGGAGCCAAATGAATTCTTGATATGGCATATTGCTCATCTCTGTTTCAAAGTAACGGTCATATAGATACTGGACTCAAGAAAACAGTAGATGAGCTCAGTAAGAACTTCAACAAAGAGAAAATATAAGAAAGAATCAGAGATGAAGAATTCAGTAATGGAAATAAATATACTAGAGGAAATTCAGAGCAGATTAGAGGATACAGAAGAATGGATCAGTGATTTGGTAATGGAAAGCAAACAAGCTGAACAATTAAGAAAATGAGAATAGGTTAAGGTAACTCAGCAACACCACCCTAACAGTAACATTATAGGGACACTAGAAGGGGAAGAGAGGAGGGGAGCAGCAAACTTATTTGAATTAACAGTGGAAAACTGATCTGGGGAAGGAAGCAGATATCCAGATCCAGGTAATAACAGAGACCCTAAGATTAACCCAAGCATGTCCACACCAAGACATAATAATTAAGATGGCAAAAAGTAATGATAATCTTAAAAGCAGCAAAAGAAAACACAAGAGAAACCTCATAAGGCTATCAGCTGACTTCTCAGCTCAACTTTCCAGGCTAGAAGATAGTGGCATGATATATTCAAAGTGCTTAAAGGAAACAACAATAACAACAACAACAACAACAACAACAACAACAGATCAATGGAAAAGGATAGAGAGCCCAGAAATAAACCTACACATATATGGTCAATTCATTTATGACAAAGGAAGCAAAAATATACAATGAGGAAAAAACAGACTTTCAATAAGTGGTGCTGGGGAAACTGGGCAGCTGTATGTAAAAGAATGAAGCCAAACCACTTTCTTATACCATACACGGACCCCCTTCCAAAACAACCCACCCCTCAGAATATTTATGGATGTGTCCCCTCAGGCAAAGGAAACAAAAGCAAAAGCAAACTATTGAGACTACACCAAAATAAAAAGCTTTCACACAGCAAAGGAAACCATCAACAAAACAAAAAGGGAGCCTCAGTGAATGTAAGTATTTGCAAATGATACCTGACAGTGGATTAATATCCAGAATATATAAAGAATTTAACACCAAAAAAAAAAATCAAATAATCTGATTTAAAAATGGACAGCGTATCAAGACATTTTCCCAAAGTAGACACAGATGGCCAATGGAAACACGAAAAGAGGTTCAATATCACTAACCATCAGGGAAATGCAAATCAAAACCACAATGAGATACCACCTCCTACAAGTCAGAATAGCTATTATTAAAAAGACAGGATGAAACAAGTGTTGGTGAGGATGTGGGAAAAAAAGAACCCTCATGCACTGTTAGAATGTAAATTGTTGTAAACACTGTGGAAAGCCACATGAAAGTTTCTCAATAAATAGCATATGATTAAGTAACTTCACTACTAGATATAAACCAAAGAAAATGACAACACTAATTCAAAAGATATATGCACCCCTATGTTTATTGCAGCATTATCTACAATAGTCAATATTTGGAAGCAACCCAAATGTCCATTGATAAATGAATCAATAAAGAAGACATGGTATGTGTATACAATGGACCATTGCTCAGTCATAGGCAAGGATGAGATCTTGCCATTATTGACAACATGAATGAACCTAACGAGCGTTATCTAAGAGAAGTCAAAGAAAGACAGATACCATATGATTTTATTTATGAATCTAAACAACCAAACACCTGAACCAACAAACAGACACACAGACTCTTAAGTAGAGTAAGTTGGTGGTTGGCAGAGGGGAGGTGACTGGTAGGGATGGGTTAAATAGGTAATGATTAAGAGGTATAAAACTTACAGTTATGAAACAAGTCAGAGAGATGAAAACTACAGCATAGGGAATGTAGTCAGTAATATTGCAATAATGTATGGTGACAGATGTTGACTATGTTTATCGGTGAGCACTGAGTAATGTATGAAAGTGTTGAATCATTATGTTGTGTACCTGAAACTAATATAACATTGTATGTTAATTATACTACAGTAAAAAAAATCGAAAAGAGTGAAGATAGCTTAAGGGACTTACAGAAGAACATCACCTGGATCAACACTCACATTTATAATGGTCCCTGAAGGAGAAAATAAAGGTGCAGACAAGTTATTTCAAGAAATAGTGACTGATAATCCAGGGCAAGAAATGGACCTCCAGGGCAAGGAGACCAGAGAGCTCCAAATAAGATCAACTCAAAGAGAACCACACAAAGACACAGTATAATTAAATTGCCTAAAGTTAAGAACAGGGAGAGAATATTAAAAGCATCAAGAGAAAAACATTGTTATGTACAAGACTATGAGCAGATTTTCCAGCAGAAATTTCATGGGCCAGAAGGGAGTGGCATGGTATTTTCAAAGTGCTGAACGAAAAAATTGCCAACTAAGAATACTTTACCTGGCAAAGCTGTCCTTGAGAACTGAAGGAGAGGTAAAGATTTTCCTATATAAAAAAAAGATAAAAACTGACGGAGTTTATTACCACTAAGCCAGGCTTATAAGAAATATTAAAGGGACTTATTTAAGGTGAAATGAAAGGATACTAATTGCTAACAGGAAAACATCAAAGTATAAATCTCTATCTGTATAAATCTATGTATAAAGGTAAGTACACAGCAAAATTCAGATCTCATGTAGCAGTGGTGGATAATTACCTATAAAGCTAGTATGTTTAAAAGACAAAAATAACCATAAGCACAATAACTTAATAGATACACATAATCAAAATATGTAAATTTCAACATCAAAAATAGATTATAGGGGTATGGGGAGTAAAGAATTTTAGAATGTGTTTGAACTTAAGTTGTCAATCTAAAATGGACTTAAAATTTTTTTATGTAATCCTAATAATCATAGATGCACAAATCCACAAACAAAAATCTCCATTAGATACAAAAAGTTAAGGGAAAGGAATTAAGCAAACCAGTAAACAAAGTCACCAAATCATGAAGGAGAGAGAAAGAGAAGAAAGGACTATGGGAACAACAAAGCAGAAACAATGAACAAAATGACAATAAATACCTAGAAGTTAAATGTAAACAGGCTAAATTCTCTAATCAAAAGACATGATGGGCTGAATGGATAAAAAACAAGACCCATCCAAACCAGACAAGAGACTCACTTCAGATGTAAAGACACACATGGACTATAAGTCAAAGGATGGTAAAAGATATCCTATACAAACAAACCAAGAGAAAGCTGGGGAAGCTATACTTATAGTCAGACTAAATAGGCTTAGAGATAAACACTGTAATATGACACAAAGAAAATCATTATATAATGTTTATCTAGTCAATCCAAGGGGATATAACATTTGAAGTATTTAATTGTCCAACATAGGAGCACCTAAATAAATCAAGCAAATATAAGGAGAGCTAAAGAGAAAAATAGATAGCAATACAGTAATACTAGGGGACTTTCACCAATGGATAGATCAGACAGAACATTAATAAGGAAACATTGGCCTTAAACAACACATTAGATCAGATGGACTTACACAGAACATTCCATTCAAAAGCAACAGAATACAATTTTTTTTCTCAAGTGCACATAGAACATTCTACAGGAAATATTATAGGTTATGCCACAAAACAAGTCTTGCTTTTAAAGTTTATTTATTTATTTTGATAAAGAGGGAGAGATAGCACAAGTGAGGAGCAGAGAGAGAGGGAGAAGGAAAGAGAAAGAATCCCAAGGTTCTACACTGTCAACACAGAGCACAGTGAGGGACTCAAACTCACCAACCATGAGATCATGACCTGGGCCAAAGTCAGACACTTAACCAACTGAGCCACCCAGATTCCCCACAAAACAAGTCTTATAAATTTTAGACTGAAATCAGATCAAAAATATATTTTTAAAATTTAAATCGAAGTTAGTGAACATATAGTGTAATGATTTCAGGAATAGAAAGACAAAACATGTTTTCTGACCACAATAGTATGAAACTAGAAATCAATTACAGCAAATGAACTGGAAAAATTCATATGTGGAGATTAAATAGCAGGCTACTTAACAATGAATATGCCCAAGAAGAAATCAGAAAGAAAACAAACAAAAATACCAGAGACAAATAAAAATGTAAATACAACATACCAAAACTAATGGAATGCAGCATGAAGCTCTTCTAAGAGAGAAGTTCAATGTGGTAAATCCTGTATCATGAAACAACAAAGGTCTCAACCTAACTTTATACCTGAAGGAACCAGAAAAAGAACAAACAAAACCAAAAGTTAGCAGAAGGAAGGAAACAAAGATCAAAGAAAAAATAAATGAAATAGAGATCAGAAAAACAACAAAAGAGGTGAAACAAAGAGCTGGTGTTTTGAAAAGATACACTGACAAACCTTTAGCTAGACTAAGAAAACACGAGAGAATACACAAACAACATCAGAAATGAAAGATGCAATAACACACAGAAACCACCGAATATGAAATATTATAAAAGATACTATAAACAAATATCTACCAAAAAAACTGGATAACCTACAGAAAATGGGTGAGTTTCTAGAAACACACAACCTATGAAAACTGATCATGAAGAAACTGAAAATCCGAACTGACCAATAGTGAGTAAAGAGACTAATTTAGTAATTAAAATCCTGACACAAGGAAGCCCAGAAACAGCTCTTTTTACTGCTAAATTCTACCAAACATTTAAAGAATACTAATTTTTCTTAAGCTCTAATAAAAAACGAAGAGGGAACACTCCTAAATTCATTTTATGAGGCCAGCATTACCCTGATACAAAAGCCAACAAGGACACCAGGAGAAAAGAAAATCATAGGCCAATAATTCTAATGACCACAGACATACAAATCCTCAACAAACTATTAGCAAGCTGAATTCAATAATATATTAAGAGGTTTATATGTTGTGATCAAATGGAATTTATCCCAAGCATGTAGAAATGGTTCATTATCCATAAATCAGTAAATGCTTACACCACATTACTAAAATGAAGGATTAAGATTGTACGATCATCTCTATAGATGCAGAAAAAGCATTTGGCAAAATTTTACATCCATTTAAGACAAAACTTTCAACAAACTGGGTACAGAGGGCAAGTACATCAATATAATAAAGGCCATATATGATAAGTGTACAGCTAACAACATACTGAACACCGAAAAGCTAAAAGCTTTTTCTCTAAGATTAGGAACAAGACAGATGTCTGCTGTCACCTCATTTATTCAACATGCTTCTATAAGTCCTAGCCTGTGATTAAGCAAGGCAAAGAAATAAAAGGCATCCAAATTGTAAAGGAGGAATTAAAACTGTCACCATTTTTAGATGACATGGAACATAGGGAAAACTCTAAAGGCTCCACCAAAACACTGGTATAATAAATGAATTCAATAAATTTGCAGAAAACAAAATTAGTATACAAATTAGTTGTGTTTCTATACACTAATAATGAAGTTATCAGAGAAGGAAAACAATTGCATCAAAAAGGTTAAAGTACCTAAAAATAAACTTAAAATGGATTAAAAACCTGTACACTGAAATCTATAAGACGTTGAATGAAGAAATTTAAAAAACCTAAGTAAATAGGAAAATATTACATAGTCACAGATTGGAATAATATTGTTAAAATGTTCATTTAGGGGCGCCTGGGTGGCGCAGTCGGTTAAGCGTCCGACTTCAGCCAGGTCACGATCTCGCGGTCTGTGAGTTCGAGCCCCGTGTCAGGCTCTGGGCTGATGGCTCGGAGCCTGGAGCCTGTTTCCGATTCTGTGTCTCCCTCTCTCTGCCCCTCCCCCGTTCATGCTCTGTCTCTCTCTGTCCCAAAAATAAATAAAAAACGTTGAAAAAAAATTTTTTAAATGTTCATTTAACAAAAGCAGTCTATTCAATGCAATCCCTGTCAAAATTCCAATGCATTTTTCCATGGAAATAGAATAAACTATCCTAAAATACTTATAAATATTTTTAAAAATATTTGGATAATCAAAAAAATCCTGAGAATAAAGAATAAAGGTAGAGACATTATGCTCTGATTTCAAATTATATTACTAAATTCTAGGAATCAAAACAGTACGGTATTGAAAAAAAAAAAAAAGCCATATAGATCAGTGGAACAGAATAGAGAGCCCAGAAATAAACCTGTGCTTGTGTGGTCCATTAATTTTTCACAAAGGAGCCAAGGATATACACTAGGAAAAAGACAGTCTCTTCAATAAATGGTGTTGGGAAAACTTGACAGCCACATTGCAAAAAATGAAACTGGACCATTGTCTTACACTCCATACAAAAATCAACTCAAAATGGATTCAATGTCTGAACAAGAGATGCAGAAACATACAACTCCTAGAAGAAAACATAGGCAGTAAGCTTCTGGACTTGGTGATGATTCTTTGGATTTGATACCCAAAGCAATCACCCAAAACTGGTATTATTTAACCAATAATAAAACAAGCAGGAGTATATCAAAGTATAAGTCTGCACAGCAAAGGAAACCATAAGCAAAATGAAAAGGCAACGTATTGAAAGGAAGAAAATATTTGTATACATGTATCAGGTAAGGGGTTAATATCCAAAATATTTAAAGAATTCATACTACTCAATGGAAAAAAATCTGATTAAGAAATGGGCAGAGGACTTGAATAGACATTTCTCAACAGAAGATATACAGGTGGCCAACAGGAACATGATGAGATGCTCAAATCACTACTCATCATGGAACTGCAAATCACAACTACAATGAGATATCAGTTCACACCAACTGGGATGGCTCTTCTAAAAAAAGAAAAGAGATAATAAATGCCAGCAAAGATGTGGAGTAAAGGCAACCGTTGTTGGTAGCAATGTAAATTGGTGCAGTCTCTATGGAAAACATTATGGAGGTTTCTCAAAAAAGTAAAAATAGAGCTATCATGTGATCCAGTAATTCTACTTCTGGGTCTATACCAAAGGAAATAAAGTCATTATCTTGAAGAGATACCTACTCTCATGTTCATTGAAGCATTATTTACAATAGCCATGACATGGAAGCAACCTGAGTGTCCACAGATGGATGATGAATGAATAAAGAAAATTTATCCATAAAGAAATTCCATAAAGAAAACATAACCATGTATCTATATACACTGTGTTGTTATTCAGCCATAAAAAGGAGGAAGTATTGACATTTGTGACGACATGGATGGACCTGCAGGACATTATGCTAAGTCAAATTAGACTAAGAAAGAGAAATATTGCATGGTATCACTTATATGTGGAATCTAATATCAACAGTAAGGGAATACAAAAAGTTTCAACTTCTAGAAACAGAGTAGAAAATTGGTTGCTGGGTGGGAGTGGGGTGGGAGTGGGGTGGGGTGGAAATAGGGAAAAGTCTGTCAAAAAGTACAAAGTTTCAGTTTTAAGAGGAGTAATTTCTGAGAGTCTAATGTACAACATGGTGACTATAGTTGATAACCCTATTTAATTGAAATTTGCTAGAAGAGTAGTACTTAAAATGTTTTCACACACAAAACAGGATAAATAATTCCATGGGGGGGGCGGGGTGGGAGTCTTCACAGTGTATACATGTATCAAATCTATTAGGTTGTACCCTTTAAATATATTACAATTTTGTTAATTATAACTCACCAGCTGTAAAAAAAAAAAAAAAAAAAAAAAAAAAGACTACCAGGTGATTTTAATGTTCTCAAAGTTGAGAACTACCATCTATAACATCTAGGATTCTTTGTTTAGGCAATTAATGCAAAGGTCTCCAAAATAAGAGGTATTTCTTAGCATGATGTTTGTATAAGTTCATCAACAGTTAAGAAATTTATGTACTTGAAAAATTACATAAGTTTTTACACCAATTAGAGTATAACAACAATCATCTTAGGTTTTTTTTTTTTTGTTTTTTTTTGTTTTTTTTTTCTGAGTTTGATCAATATCCTGTTAGACCAATGTGACCTTGGAATAAAGCAGTGAAGATGGTATGGTCCATTTGCCAGGATGTACATATTTTATCTTCTTTACTTCTCCCAGTTATGAACATCTTGGCTAGGACTCCTTGAATCTTAAATGAGGCACACACCATATTCTTGCCCTTCTATTTGTGCTTCTGTCATGGTGTAGCTTATCACAAAAAATAAAACTCACCTACTTCAAAGAGAAGGGGATGCAAAAGTGGAGAGAGTTGGGATTTTTATTGTAAATTTTTTTAAAATTTATTTTGAGAGAGAGCAAGCATGGCGGGGGCAGAGAGAGAGGGAGAGAGAATCTCAAGCAGGCTCCGCACTGTCAGCACAGAGCCCAAAGAAGGGCTCAAACCCACCAACCACGACCATGACCTGAACCAAAGTCAGATACTTAATCCATTGAGCCACCCAGGCACCTTGAGGGGTTTTTATTCTAAGAGAAGTTTATTATACCATCTGTGGGTGGACATAGCTGCAAAATGGACTATTACTTGAAACAGTTTTTATGCTTTCATAACTAGATTTGTTTTTTCTCCAATGGTTTTGGGGTTCAAGATCCACTAATTAGATACAAACAAGTACAGGGTATTAATTCAGATTAACTCTTCGATCTTACTTTGGAATGTTTCCATCACAAGACAAATATTTAGTTAAAGTAACATTTTCCAAATTTCTTAGTCTTAGGAAAATATTTAAGGAAACCAGTTTGTCTTTTTTTTTTTTTTTTCCTTCCCAGGAAGGAAGCTGTATAGTCATGAAGGCAGTGAACAGTCTTCTAAAGAACATCCAGAACTAGGGGGGATTCAATAAATAATTCATTACTTCCCTACCTCCACCAAAAATCTTTTCTCTCCCACTGTAAACTTGGATCTGTAAAGGGTTCAAGTCTTGGACTTTTAATCCGCCTCTTCTTAATATTCTTCCTTCTTCTCCGAAGCCAAAATACACCTATCACTTATTTGTTATTTAAGGATAAACCTCAAATTTGCTCTTTTTGGACAACGTAATTTTTAAAACTAGTAATTTACATGGTGTTTGAAGTTTTAACTGCCATTCTTTCACTTATCTATTTAAAAAATATTGAGCTAATACTATGTGTTGGACACTGTTCAGGGCACTGTGTGTGTATTGTAGTGAATAGATGGAAATCAATCCCTATACTCATGAAGTTGGGTGGGAAAAAGTGTCCCAGGTAAAGGCTGACACTCATCTCAAACAACATGAGGCAAAGGTGTGTCAAAAATTTTAAAATGAAGTTGAAAAAAATCAAATTAAAAAACCGTGACCCAAAAATCTTAAGAAATATATTCTAAGGAAATAGTTATGTGACAAAATATGTATGTGCAAAGATCTTCATCATATTATAGCACAACATTGGAAACAAGGACTAATTGAATAAATTAAATCTCAGTTGAATAAATTATAGTACATCATGTAATAGACTATTCTGAAGCCATTAAAAAGGATGCTACAGAAATGTTTCTAATTACACAGAAAGATGCTTACAATATATTAAGTGAAAGTTGCTGATTTCACAATTTTATGTGATTATCCTAAAAGTAGTTCTGAACTGGGGGCTACTTGGCCTCTCAGGGAACATTTATCAATGCCTGGAGACACTTGACTGCCACACTGGGGTGGTGCTGCCAATATCTTGTGAGTAGAGGCCAAGATCCTGATGAACATCTTACAATGCATAGGACCAGTACCCCCAACAAAGAATTATATGGTCTAAAATGACAATAGTGCTCAAGTGGAGAAACTGCTTTTAATTATATACAGCATTTAAAGAACAAATACCTTTTGGATAAATAGGGTCATGGATTTTTTTTTAAATTGTTTTTAATATTTTATTTATTTTTGACAGAGAAAGAGAGAGACAGAGCATGAGCGGGGGAGGGTCAGAGAGAGAGGGAGACACAGAATCCGAAGCAGGCTCCAGGCTCTGAGCCATCAGCACAGAGACCGATGCGGGGCTCGAACTCACAGACTGTGAGATCATGACCTGAGCCGAAGTCGGACGCTCAACCGACTGAGCCACCCAGGCGCCCGGGGTCATGGATGTTTTTAAATGTTATTTTGTTTCTTTGGATTTTGCTTTCAATGAGAATGTATTAATTTTATAATTAGAAAACAAAGTATTCTAAAATGTGATGAAGTTTGGATTTATTATCTCTGCCTGGGGATGCTTTTCTTTAAAAATTAGGGTATTTTTGTTATTTCTAATTGTACTTCTGGCTTGTGCACACCTGGCTGCCTATATCTGTGAGGCCTTGATTCTGATGGACCCAGGTTATGTTTGGTCCTGATTTATTCCCACTACAAGGGTTGATATACTCGCCTGCTTTAATAATGGGCTTTGTCCATCCAGGGAATTTATCTGTTTTGTGTTTTTAATAGCATGTTCTTAGAATCCATGGGTTATGTTCTGATTAAGTCAGAGGAGTCTGTCATCCCTCAGCACAGGTCCCAGAAAAATGAGGGTGCACAGTGAATGCCTCAACTGTTCATAACTCTACTCTGGCATATCCAATCTAGGCTCATGTCCAGAAAAGCTGGGGTATGGTTAATGGTCTCTTTTTGTTTTAATATATATTTAAGGATCTAAATGGGCTTACTAATTTAGCCACCTCTTTGTTAGCCCACCATGGAAATGAAGACTGACCATAAAATACCTAAGAAATGCTCGAATTTTATCTACAAAGAACCCAGGGCCAGTGGCATGCTAGTTTGTGGAAAGTTATTGTGATCTTTTCAGAAACTTTCTCAAGATTTTTATTACTTTGAGGGGCGCCTGGGTGGCGCAGTCAGTTAAGCGTCCGACTTCAGCCAGGTCACGATCTCGCGGTCCGTGAGTTCGAGCCCCGCATCAGGCTCTGGGCTGATGGCTCCGAGCCTGGAGCCTGTTTCCGATTCTGTGTCTCCCTCTCTCTCTGCCCCTCCCCCGTTCATGCTCTGTCTCTCTCTGTCCCAAAAATAAATAAAAAACGTTGAAAAAAAAATTAAAAAAAAAAAAAGATTTTTATTACTTTGAATGTGCATGTTTTATGCACCAGGGAATTAACTGTCTCCATTCTTTTTAATTGAAAGTCATATTACCTTAGCAGGACAAGTATTATCAAGTAGGCAAGGTAGAGCATGTATTTTCTCTTTCACTGGACTCCTTATTTTCCAACTAGAGCCTACATGCTATAAAAAGCGTCTTGAAATTTGTTTATCGTTCTTGTAACTTAACCGCTTATTGAGGGCCTAAGAATGTGTATACACTTCATTTGATCACATCAAACGTTCTCACCCCCAAATAAGGCATACAATTAATTCATTAGTAGATGATTTGTTTCCATGGGTAAGTGCCAGTTTTTGATGATTTCATCAATACTTTCACCACAGTAATTTATTTCCCATTTAATCAGTGTTTAAATTGAACTGGAATCAGGCAGAAAAACAACAACACAGTTTTGTATAATACAGGAGCAAGTGGAAAAGTCATAGGACTTTATCATTAGAAGCCTCATTGTAGAAGCACAGATGGGTTAGGAGATGTTAACAAAAATGTGTCCAAGAATAAATCCTCTATGAGCACTGTATTAATTCCCAAGGCTTCATGACAATTTTGCATTAGTTATTCTAAGTTTTGTTATACTTTATACAGATCCAGGTAGAAATCCTATACACTGAGCAACCGTGAAGGCACTTCTTGTCATGCTGCATTTAACTTAAATGATTAGATAGTTTAGAAAGGCGTTTCTTCCTAAATTTGTCTAGGTGCTAAGTTCAATAGTTAGTGATTGTCTCTCTGTGCCTCTCCAAGCCAGTGTTGTTGAAGTATGGGTTTCCCTTGGGGAAAGATGGGCTACCTTGGAAAACTGATTTTCAGATAGAAGCCTGTCTACAAAAGTTTCTGGATTAAGAATTGTAGTTACTGGGTTTGCTTTCTTAAAACTGCTGAGAGAGAGGATATACATATAGTGTTCTTCAGGTAAGGGACTTCTTGATATGTAGACATTTGTTAACTGCCGAAGTTTTTGTCTTAGGATTTTTTTCTTCTTCCTCCTCAAGTCATTGCAAATACCGTTGAAGTCTCCCCTTTCACACGGTCACCCCATTTCCCTCCTTCCATCCCCAGAGAACCACTATTCCCAAGTGGTTTTTACACGTCTTTAAACTTTTAAAAGTGGTCTCATACTGAAGGCATCCTATTATATAATACATTTTTGCACTAAACATTTTTATTACATCCATGTTCTGCACACATGTAGATTTTGTTGATTTAAATGATGTATAATATACCATTGAGGAAATTTACCACAATTTGTTATCCATTACCCTATTGAGGGAAATTTAAACAAATGTTCACTTTTCATTATTACAAAAAACTTTACCAATTGTTTGTATCATTTTTCTGGGATGTGAATTTGAGACTGTCTATGAAGCCTGTGCTTTCCTCACTATATCAGATTGACTCTCAAGTAGATTTCTGTTATAATCCAGTTTGATGCAGTAGCACACATTGCTAATGGATTTAATGTCTAAGGCTAAAATGTAGAAGTACGGTAGCCACTAGCCACATGTAGTTACTGGGTCCTTGAAATGTGGCTAGTGCAAATTATGATGTGCTCTAAGTATAAAATACCTACTAGATTTTGATCGAAAACAGAATGTACAATACCTCGTTAAATTTTGGGCATTCCAGTGTTTTGGGTACATTAGATACATTGGGTTAAGTTAATATATAAAAATTAATTTCCTCTGTTTTTACTTTATTGACGTGGCCTCTAGGAAATTTAATTACATACATGGCTGTTGGACAAGTGGTGGTAAGCAATTACTTAGGCTAAAGTGGAATCTGTACTTCTAGGTGCCAGGTGGAGGCAGTAGAGAGTTGCTAGAATCAGAATTCTGGGTAGAGTGGCACTGCATAGAGGTGCTGCGCTGTCAGGCTGAGCAGCTCAGACAGGCCAACTGTCTGCAAAAGGGTTAAATGGAGCTGAAGCCAGTAAGGATCCAGGGGTTAGATTCTGGACCCAGATTGAGAGGGATTGCAGCCAAGTCAATTTAGAGAACACAGAGCTGCTTTAAAAATGAAAGCTCTAATATAGCACAGCTTTGAAGTCACAGTTCTACTGGGCACCGGACTCCGTGAACTCAGTCAAGTTATTTGACTTATGCAAGTCTCAGTTCTCACATATGTAAATTGGGGATGAGAGCACTTATTTTTTTGGTTGGTCCATGTAAAGAGCTTATCACATACACTGCATGTTTGCTATTATCATCATCTGTTTTAATGATTCATTGAGAAAGCATAAGAAATGGTATCTCTTTTTGAAGCAGTAGACTCAGGCTGTAGGTATTACCATACAAAGGTTTAAAATTACCCATATACAGCTCAACATGAAGTTCTCTCATCTGAGAAGTGATACATTACAGTTCTTACTATCTTATCTCTTGCCAGGCAAGAGCCTTAAATTCATTTCTTTTTCTCGCTTGAAGCTGGTGTAATGCATACATTTGTTCACCACAGAAGTTTCCCAGTTCTGTGTTAAGCAATCATTAGGGATGCAGAGATTAGTGAAATGTGACTAAAATACTTAAAGTTAGGTGAAAGAGATAGAGGGCTGTTACTTAGCTAGGATACAATGTGATGGGAACCAAAGTTGATTTATGAGAAAGTAATTAATTCCATGTGGAGAGTGCAGAGGGCTTCCATGATGGTGTTGAAAAGTGGAGGACATTATGGAGCTAGTCATTATTCTATTCGATAAATTCCGCAGTCTCTCAAGGTTCAGTATCCTTGATCTTTACCAGTGATCTCCATCACCCACCATCAAAATATCACCACAGAGCACATTGCCAATAGAAAATGCTCCATTTTCAAGACATGAGCTCTGATTTTCTTCACAGCACTGTCCAACCTTGACCAGTCTTCATTCATGCAGTGGTCTCTAATGTGGAATATGTCGATTTGGGGGCTTTGCTTTGCAGTTCAAAGGGGTTCAGAAAGAAAACATTAAAGCTTTTATTTATATTTAGCTTTTAATCAACCTTTTATAATATGTATTTTTTGTGTATTCTTTATAACTACACAATTAGTACAGCAATATAAGTAAACATGCATATTTTGATACTGAGCAAAATTTAGTGATGAGGTACACATCATCAAAGGCATCTATAGACAACTAATATATTATTCATAATTTGTGTTTTTTTAGTAAAAGAAACCCAACTTACACTAAGGTTATGAAGAGGTCATTTATTGGAGCTCTGTAAAGACCAGGTGTGTAGTTAGTCTCAGTATGTGGGGTCCACGCTGCACTGATATTAGAGTGCCTTCACTCTGTTTCTCAGCTCTTTGTGTTGGACAAGATGGTAAATACTACATTCACACTATTCCAACTTAATGCCTAGTAGGAAAGTACTTTGAGAAAATGCCCAGAGTAGACTGATTCATTCATATATCGATACAGAAACCAACCAGACCAATCATTGAGGTCAGTGGGAATAGAATATTCTTTCCATGGGAATCACATGGTAAAGGTTTAACCCCATCAAAGGGTAAGGAGATAGAGCAGTGGGCAAATAGGACACGTAGCAGCCTAGATTAGGGTGAGACTGATTACTTCAGGACAGGTTTCATGCAAAGGGTAACTTTTCCTAAAATTGTAAGCAGCCCTGAGAAACTCAAGTAAGGTGTTGGGCTCATTCCTCAGCTGAGGAAAGTTTTATGTAAAATTTATATAAAAATGACCCCAAGTCTAGGCAAACATAGTTTCTAATACCCCCAAGTTACAAAAAGGCAGAGAAATAATTTCTCTTTCTTTAGAGCTGCCAGTGTGCTTTCTCTGAGTGTGTCTTAGGGTGTTAAGTTATAGGCTTTGTGGTTAGAGTGGCTTTGTTTTCACCTTGACTCTACTCCACACTAGCTGTGTATATGCTGGACAAATGTCAGAATCTCTTATCATCTGTACTTTCTTGGCATAATCTTTGTTTGGAAATTAGAGTATGCAGTTTAGTTCCTAGTACTTAATAAATAGGAACTATTATATTGATGCTGCTAATGCTATTGTTTTCCTTTTCAAACAGTTTGGCCAGATTGCTATAGTTAAGGATACAGGGCTGATTCATATTTAGAAATTTCATAAATCCCCATATAGTCTGGTATGTAGTAGATGTTCAATAAATACTTTTGAATGATGAATGAGTTTATGAAGTTAGCTTATTTTGTTTCAAATCATTCCCAAAGGCTCTATTACGAAATGCTGCTCGGACTTTCAGCTCTACCAAGGGAAAAATTATTCTTTCAACAAAAAAACTATCTCTCAGTGTTTTTCCTCTAGCTTCTGATGTGTGAACCAACATTACAGGGAAACTTTTCATTGTACTGGGATTTCAGCACTGGCTTTGTGCTTAAGTGGCTTTGTGCTTAAGTATAGAATTTTTCAGGGATTATTCTACTGCTTTGTAAAAATATTTTGATCTTTTTTCCCCCCAACATTAGCACAAAAAGCCCCTGAATGAACTGTTCTCATTGACTTTTCATAGGCTTTTCCCCACTATGGAAGGGATAAAAAGGCTGATGTGGCCAGGGATTGTGTGTGCTGCTTGAGAGAATAATTTGGGAATAAGGGTTGTGAGTTTTCTCAGCCCAACTTTGGACTACCATGACATTGGTAGTGTGCAAGCAGTTGCCATGGAAAACAGTTATTTAAAAAGACAGGCTGTTCTTTTGGGAAGTAGTGATGGAGAGTAAAGTGGTATACATTTGCCCATATACTGATGAGAAACTCATTTTTGATCACCTTTATTTGCCCAAGAATCTGGCATATTGGAAGCTTTTACCCACAGGAAAACAAAATGGAACCTTCCCAAAATACTATCAGAATTCCAGCCTCAGAAAGTTATTATGGAATCATCAGGGCTTTCATCTCAGACCCCAAACTGCATGCTTACCAGAGACAGAACAATGATACTGGAAGGGCTGGCTAACTGCCAAGAAAATGCACCTGTCACCTTGATTTTGAGAGTAAAAAAGACAAATCAAGTTGGTAATTTTTGGGCTAATTATTACCGACTACAACCAAAGTCACTTTGGACTTCTTTTAAAGATCGGAAACGGGGCGCCTGGGTGGCGCAGTCGGTTAAGCGTCCGACTTCAGCCAGGTCACGATCTCGCGGTCCGTGAGTTCGAGCCCCGCGTCGGGCTCTGGGCCGATGGCTCGGAGCCTGGAGCCTGTTTCTGATTCTGTGTCTCCCTCTCTCTCTGCCCCTCCCCCGTTCATGCTCTGTCTCTCTCTGTCCCAAAAATAAATAAATAAAAAAAAAAAAAAAAAAAAAGTTGAAAAAAAAATTAAAAAAAAAAAAAAGATCGGAAAGATTCTACTAGGGGCAAGGAAGCTTGATCCAGTACTTACAGATGCAGTCCCTCAGTCCAGGCACTGACCAAGGTGGAAAAGACTGAATAAATTGAAAATAATGCAGGCGATGTGACATTATTCAATATTAGGATTCAAGAGTGATGTCACCAAAATGGTGGTGTAGGAGACCCCAGCCTCTGTTCCCCAACAAGTATCAACAATTAGACAGTTATTCATGAATACCAACAGCTCTGAGAAAGCTCTGGAACCCACTTAAGAAACATTACCAACACAGTACAATAAAAATTTGAGACTAACTGCAAAAAAGGAGGCAGGACAACAGCTTCATTTTGCCTGCATCACCCTATTCCCTAAGGTGGCATTGCTTAGCACCAAGAGTCAACTTCTCAGCTAGGAAGAGTTCTCCTCCCTTAGAGAGTGAGGGACCAGCTTCCCCAGCCTTTCAAAGGCACCACAAGAAGATCCTGCATTGGTTTTGCCACTCCCAACTGGCAAAATTGAAATGTATAGAGATGGCTAGGAACAAGGAAGAAAAGCAAAAGCTGCATGTACAAGCTACACAGCACGAGTGGTGGTGACTCCCCAAGACCTGCTCTGCAGACAAATCTGGTAGCTTTCACCACCAAAGAAAGTAATAGCCAGCACAGCTGCTATGGACTCTTTGAAGATTTCACTGCCTTTTGTCTCACAGATATTTCCCCTCACTGGTTCCAGCTGCCTGAGTCCCTCTCTTCTCTTAACCTCTCCCCTAGCCCTTTCTGGAGTCCAGAAGCTGTACTGGCAGCCATTCCAGACCTTGGTGGCTGTGTGAGTGCAAGAAGCCAGCCTAGATTCCTGTGAATGTCTCCCCACTGTTGTGTGCACACTCAGGGCTAGCCCTTCTAGCTATGCACCGGCCTGACCCCCATTATTGTCTTTCAGTGCAGGACACATGTCGCAGGGGAGACTGTGCAGCCAGGGGAGAGCACACCAACAGTCATGGTCTCCCAGACACTTGCGGTTTCAGATAAAATGCTATCTTCCATTACTAGCTTGCACCACTTCCATTACTAGCTTGCACCTGTACCTAGTCTGTCCAGCTGCACACCTGCATGGGCCTGGCCAGACACCTCATAACTGGTCTCCACTGCCATGCACACATTTTGAGACCCAGCAGCCAGCTGGTTCATGATATCCAGGGCACCTGCAGCTACTAGCATGCCCACATTTGGCCCTAGCCTTTGCTGCCTTCCTTGGCTCCCACTACCATATGTGTGTCTGCAACTTGCCCTTGACACTATATAGGCACCTGCAGTTGGCCTCCACACTTCAGTGTGTGCACATCACCAGCTCCAGCCACCACTGCTGCCTACTCTGATCCATAGCTGGTGGACCAGGAGGTACCACTGAGGACTCTAATAGCCCTTGCAGCCAGTGCAGACACCAATAATGCTTATAAAACCATGCAGTTTTTGATGATCTGCACCCTAGCAGCTTCAGTAGAGGGACAACACACTCCCCCAGACCCAGTGCTGCCACATGCCCCTGCACTTGGTACTCTGCACCACCAGAGCCAGGGTCACAACATGCTCCAGTGTGCCCTTACCCACAGGTGAAAGTCTTCCCTTACAAAAGACTTAGTTGAGAAAATCTGGAAAAGATGACTGCTTCAAATGTTCAGACACCTATGCAAAGCTACAGGGTTCAAAAACAATCAGGGAAACAGGACTCCATCAAAAGATTACAGTAAACCTCCACTAACTGGTGCCAAAGAAGTGGAGATACAGGGTTTTTCTAATAGAGAATTCAAAATAATTATTCTAGATGCTCGAAGAGCTACAAGAGAACACAGATAAACAATTCAATGATATCAGGAATACAAAAACAAAATGAGAAGTTCCACAAAGGGAAACTAAAGTTCCAAACATAAATTTTGGAGCTAAAGAATATAACTGAACTGAAAATTCAATAGAAAGTTTCAACATCATACTTGAAAAGAATGAATCAATGAGCTTGAAAACAGACGAATTGTAAGTATCTATTGAAAACATCCCATCACAGGAGCAAAAAGGAAAAGAAAAAAAAAAAAAAAAAAAAAAGGAATGAAGGAGTTGTAGACCAAGATGTCAATGTAGAAGGATCCTGAACTCACCTCCTGCCATGGAGATACCAAGTCTACAGTTACATATATAATAGTTTCCTGTAGAATAAAACTGCAACTCCTACATATCAAGTGAATGAGGAAAAAAAAAAACACATTGAAATGAGTAGGAGAGTATGACACAAACTTGCCATAAACCCCATCCCTGGCGTGGTGACCCACAATCAGGAATGAACTCTTAACTTTGAGACTTTCCCTGAGAATGAAGTGTTTGAAGTTGGAACCACAACTTTTAATACCTGCAACTGAGAGACAGGCGCCCAAACACCTAGCTTTGAAAGCCAATGGGACTTGCACCCACAAGATTCACAAGGCTATAGTGAACGGAGAACCAGTTCTTAAAGGGCTTGGGCAGGGAACCCCCAAAGCCTCAGACACTAAATGCACACCTCCCCCTACTCTCTGCATCCTTGTATGTCAGAGTGAGCTCCAACAGACACAGAATGTGCTTAAGAAATTGGAAAGGGAGAAACCACAAACTTGAGCTATAGCACCACCTCTTGGAATATACAAGACATGTTTCTAATAGCCAGCATGATGAATGTAAGAACCAAAGTGTAAAAGCTTTGTTAAGGAGGTGTCTGCTACTTTAAATGCAAAAGCAGCAGCACATAACTATGAACAATATGAAAAATCAAGGAAATGTGTTATCACAAAAAATAACACTCTAGCAACTGAACTCAAAGGCATGGGATAATGTGTTCTAACTTATGAAATCAAAATAGCTATTAAAAAATTCACTGAGTTACAAGAAAATCCAAAGGCAATTCAATGAAATCAGGAATAAAATTAATGAACTCAAGGAGTTTTTTTACCAAAGGGACTGAAATTTTATATTTATTTATAAATATATAAAATATGAACATTTATATAAATATATATAAACCCATTAAAACATAAATGTAAAATTTATGTACACACAAACTGCAAAAATTACAGAGCTGAAAAATTCAGTGAATGAGATGAAGAACGCAATATAGAGCATGTGTAGCAGGGCAGACCAGATGGAAAAAGTAACTTGGAGGAAGGAATATAGAACAAATACAGTTGGAAGAAGAAAGGGAACTAAGATTTAAAATAGTGGAGAAAGTCTACAAGAGCCATCAGTTTCCATCAGAATGGGAAAATTCTGAGTAATTGGGGTTCCAGAAGAGAAGATAAGAAAAGAAGGTGACAGAGTTTATTTAAAGAAATAATAGCTGACAATTTGCCAAACTTGGGGAAGGAAGTGGACATAGAAGTTGATGAAACTAATACAACATCCTATTCAATGCAAAAATTATTCAGGGCAAAAAACTTCTCCAAGACCATTATATAGGAACTGTAAAAAATCAATGATAAAGAATGAATTTTAAAGGCAGTCAGAGGAAAAAAAAAAAAAAAAAGTAACCTACAAAGGAACCCAATTAGGATATCGCAGACTTCTCAGTAGAAATTCTACAACTCAGCAGAGAGTGGAGTAACATTCAAAATGTGGGAAAATAAAAACTGCCAGCTAAGAATACTTTATACAGCAAAGTTATCCTTCTGCTCTGAAAGAGAAATAAAAGGCCTTTCCAGACACAAACCAAGGGAATTCACTACCAGGCTTGCCATGTAAGAAATGCTTAAAGGAGCTCTTTAAGATGAAATGAATACACTCATCAGCCACATGAAAACATGAAAATACACAAAATACTGGTAAAGGTGAAAATAGAAAAATGTACCTCTATGTTAGGATGGTGTGTTTATCACTTAACTGTAGTATAAAAGTTAAAGGCAAAAACTAGTAAAAATAACTATAAATTGTTAACAAATACATGACCTAAGAAGAGGTAAATTGTAACAACATTAGTATAAAAGGAAGGAGCAAAAAGGTGGAGCCATTCTAGGTCTTCAAAGATATGTTGCTATCAGTGTAAAATACACTGTTTTATGTAACTTACAATGTAATGACAAAGCAAAAATCTTATGGTATATCCACAAAAGACAAATAAAGGGGAAACTGAGCATACCACCATGGGAATTAACATATGAAAGTAGGTAGAGACAGAGGGGAAAAAACAGTGGAAATACAAAACAAACACAAATTGACAACATGAAGAAAGTTGGAAAATCTACAAATCTGTGGAAACCATACATTCCTGAACAACCATTGGATCAAAGAAGAAATAAAAAGAGAAATCAAAACGAATGAAAATAGAAATAAAACTTAACAAAATTATGGGATGTTGCAAAACCAGCTCTGAAGGGAAGTTCATAGTGATAAATACATACATTAAGAAATTTAAAAAAACCCAAGTTAAAAAAAAATTCTAACTTTATACCTCAAGCACTAGAAAACTAACAAATTGCCCAGAGTTAGAAGGAAGTAAATAATAAAGATCAGAGTAGAAATAAATGAAATAGAGGCCAGGAAAACAATAAAGATCAATGAAAGTAAGAGCTGGCTTATCAAAAGATAAAAAAAGTTAATAAACCTTTAACAAGAGTAAGAAAAAAGGAGGTGAATACTCAAAGTCAGAAATGAAAGACAAGAAACAGTAACTGACACTACAGAAACACATAGGATCATAAGAGACAATTAAAAACAATTATGTGTCAATAAAATAGATAATCTACAAGAACCAGGAAGAAATAGCAAGCATGAACAGACCAATAATGAGTAAGGAAATTAAATTAGTAATCAAAAACTTCCCAACACAGAGAACCCCAGGACCAAATAGCTTCACAGGTGAATTCTGCTCAACATTCAAAAAATAATTGCCAATCCTTGTCAAAATTTTCCAAAAAATTGAAGAGGAGGGAACACTTCCAAACTCATGAGACCAGCATTACACTAATACAAAAGCTAAATAAGAACACTACAAGAAAACTATGGATCAATATCCCTGGTAAACATAGATGCAAAAATTCTCAATAAAATATTAGCAGACTGAACTTAAGGACTCATTAAAAGACCACAGACGAGAGGCAAAAATCAACATGGTGGAGTAGAAAGATCCTGAGCTCCTTCCTTCCCCCTACCTGACACACCAAAATCTCCAACTACACATAGAACGGTGTTTGACAACAAATTGAAGATTAGCAGCACACATCATACACACCTAAGGATATAAAGAAAAAAATTGTCAAGCCAGGTAGAAGGGGCAAAGGAGTGGTTTAGTCAAGACCCGCTCCTCCAGCATGTGATACACAAGTGGGAGGCATAGCACAACCATAGAGGCCCTCCTTGAGGAACAAGCATTCCCAACTCTACATTGAGTTCCACACCTGGGAGTCTTGTACAGGGAAGATGAATCCTCATAATTTCTGGGTTTGAAAACTAATAGGGCTTTTGTTTGAGAGAGCCAGAGGTCAGTAGGAAATGGAGACTGCTTTTAAAGGATGTACACACAATCTTACTCTCTCCAAGTCCTGGTGTAGAGACTACAGTTTGAAAATCACCTGGGTTACATGTGAAGAGGATCCAGTGACTAATTTAAGGATGTGGGCTAGAGGGTTAGGGTTCTGTTGGAACATACTCTGGGCATGGAAGCATTGGTGGGCACCTTTGTCACTTCCCTTCTAACTAGCTGGACTAGTGCTAGCAGTACCATTTCTGACACTATCTATTGTGCTTGCACTGCTTACTCTGCCCTGGTTTTCCCATGCCGTACCATGCACACACTGCCCACCTGTCTCAGGGCCCCTCCCACCAGGGAGCTCACTGCCCTGCTGGGTGGCCTCTGCCAGTACCAGAGACACTCTCAAGTGCCTCTGGTCTGGAACAGCCAGCTTCACCCACCAGAACACCTGTAACACACACAGCCAGGCCTCACAGCAAGCCATGCCAGAGGCCTGCCCTATCCACCATATGCCTACAACTCTTGCAGCCAGGCTTTATAGAAAGTCAAGCCAGGGGCCAGCACTACACACCAGTACCACTGTAACAAAGTTGGGCCTCTCAGGGTGGAATCCATTCCTGCTTATCAGTATAGAGCTGTTGTCAGTCACAGGTAGACTATGCAGTCATATTTCCTCTGCTGTGGGACAACATTACACATCACTGAGTCTGAAAAATAGCAGCCCAGCCATAACAGCAGGGTGCATGCAGCTCATACAAGTGCCACTCCTGGGGCACCTAGCTTGGGGGAATGGGGGGTACTAGCCTACTGGGCCCCACAGGATACCTTATACATAAAGCCACTTCTTTAAGATCAGGAGATGTAACTGATTTACTTAACACATAGAAACAGAGCTACCAAATGAGACAGAGCAATATTCTCCAAACAGAAAGTCCAAGACAAACACTAGAAAAACAACTAAATAAAATGGAGATAAGCAAATCAAGAATTCAAAGTAATGGTTATAAAGATGCTCAGTAAACTCAAGAGACTAAGTGAGCACAGTGAGAACTTCAGCAAAGAGATAGAAAATATAAAAAGAACCAATCGCAGATGAAGAACCCAATAATCGAAATGAAAAGTATACTAGAATCAACCGAAGATTAGGTGATGCAGAAGAAGCCATCAGTGATCTGGAAGATAGGGTAGTGGAAATCACTACCCTGAACATCAAAAAGAAGAATAAGAAAGATGAAGATAATTTAAGAGACCTTTGGACAATATCAAGCATATTAACATTTATATCGTAAGGGCCCAGAAAGAGAAGAAAAAGGGACAGAAAACTCATTTGATAAAATAGTGTCTGAAAAGTTCCCTAACCTGGTGGAAGAAACAACTGTTCAAGTGCAGGAAGCACAGAGATCCCAAATACGATGAACCCAATCAGACCCACACCAAGACATATTATAATCAGAGTGCTAACAGTTAAAGAGAATCTGAAAAGTAGCAAAAGAAAAACTGGTTTTTCTTCTTAGGAACCCCCTAAGACCTGTTTTTCAGAAGAAAATTTCAGGACAGGAGGTAGTGGCATTATATATTCAAAGTGCTGAAAGAAATTAACTTAAAGCAAGAATTCTCTACCTGGGAAGGTTATCATGCAGTATGAAGGAGAGGTAAGTAATTTTTTGGACAAATAAAAACTAAAGCAGTTTGTCAACAACAAACCAGCTATACCAGAGATGTTAAAGGGATTTCTTTAAAAGGAAAAGAAAGGCCATAAATAGAAATAAAAAATTATGAGAGAAAAAAATCTCACTGGCAAAAGATAATGTAGTAAAGGTAGTGGTACATGCACCTACATAGCTGGTATGTAAGTTAAAGAAAAATGTAGCAAAATCATCTAGACTTATAGGTCAAGAGACTCACAAAGTAAGACGTAAAATATGACATCAAAAACAAAACGTTGTGTGTGTGGGGGGGTAAGTAACAATATTATGCTTTTAGAATATTCTCGAACTGGGGATCAGTTGGTTAAGTATCCGACTCTTGATTTTGGTTCACGTCATGATCTCACAGTTTGTGGGGTCAAGTGCTCTATCTGTGCTGACAGCATGGAGCCTGCTTGGGATTCTCTGTCTCCCTCTCTCTCAGCCCCTCCCCTGCTCTTGTGTCCTCTCACGAAATAAGTAAATAAACATTAAAAAACAAGAATGTGCTTGAATTTAAGTGACCATCAACTTAACATGGACTGTTAAATACACAGAATGTTACATATGAAACTTATGGTACCACAAATCACAAAGGTACACAAAAAATTTAAAAAATGAATAAAAATATAACAGTAAGGAAAGTCACTAAATTATAAGGCAAGAAAGCAAGAAGAAACCATGGAAAGAAATTGAAGAAGACACAAAGAAATGGCAAGACATTCCATGCTTATGGATAAGACAAATATTTTTAAACTGTCCATGAAAACAATGTATCCATTGAATGTAATCTCTATCAAAATAACACCAGCATTCTTCACAGGTGTAGGACAAACACTTCTAGAAATTGTATGGAACCACAAAGACTCCAAGTAGCCAAAGTCACGTTGAAAAAGAAAACCAAAGCTGGAGGCATCACAATTTAAATCACAGTAATTTAAAGTACTGACCATAAAGATATTTGGCTGAAGAAAAGAATGGAAGAACTCAGTAAGACCTTCAATTAAGAGACAGCATCACACAGCACCTGGGTGGCTCAGTCAAGCATCCAACTTTGGCTCAGGTCATGATCTCACTGTTCCTCAGTTGAAGCCCCATGTCAGGCTGTGTGCTGACAGCTCAGTTTGGAGCCTGTTTCAGATTCTGCGTCTCCCTCTCTCTCTCTGCCCCTCCCCGACTTGCACTTGGTGTCTCTCTAAAATAAACCCTAAAAAATTTTTAAAAAGAGACTAATATTAAAAAGAACCCGTAAGAGTTAAGAATAACTGTAATAAACACACTAGTGGGAACCAATAGATTAGGGGATGCAGAAGAATGGTTCAGCTATCTAGAAGACAGGGTAAGGAAAGGCACACAACTGAAAAGGAAATAGAGAAAAGAATTTTTAAAAATGAGGATAGATTGAGATTTCTTGGGCCATATCAAATGAACATTCACATTATAGGGATTCCTGAAGAACAGAAAGGAAGGTATAGCAAAGTTATTTGAAGAAATAATAACTGAAAATTCCCTAACCTTAGGAGGGAAATATACATTCAAGTCCAGGAAGCACAGAGATTTCCTAAGAAAATGAACCCAAGGCGCTCAACACAATAGCACATGATAATTAAAAATGTTAATAATTAAAAGGTGAAAGAATAAAGATAATCTTAAAAAAATTTTTTTAATGTTTATTTTTAAGAGAGAGACAGAGTGTGAGCGGGGTAGTGACAGAGAGGTAGAGGGAGACCCACAATCCGAAGAAGGCTCTAGGTTCTGAGCTGTCAGCACAGAGCCTGACACAGGGTTCGAACTCACAGACAGTGAGATCATGACCTGAGCCAAAGTCAGGGACTTAACTGACTGAGTCACCCAGGCGCCCCCAAAGAGAGAATCTCTTAAAAGCAGCATAAGAGAGACAAAAACTTACGTATTAGGGAAAACCTGTAAGACTAGGAGCCTATTTTTCAGCAGAAACTTTCCAAGCCACAAGGAAGGGATACATTCAAATTGCTGAAAGGAAAAACCTACCATCAAGAGTACTCTGCCTGGCAGGCTTGTCACCCAGATTTTAAGGAGAGAAAAAGAGTTTCCCACCAAATAAAAGATAAAGAAGTTTATCATCACTAAACCAGGCTTACAAGAAATATTACAGGGATTTCTTTAAGTGGAAATGGCCATAATTAGACCTAAGGAAAATATGAATAAAAAGATATAAAATTTAACAACATATACATGAAATGTGGAGAAGGGAGTAAAAAGGCAAGAGAAGGGGAAGAAGAAGTTTTTTTTTTAAAGAATGTGTTTGAATTTAAATGATCAAATTATTATAGACTGTTCTTTACTTAATATGTTACACACAAACCTCATGTAACCACAAACCCAAAACCTATGATCAACCAAAAATGAGAAATAAAGCCAAATAAAACTCTGTAGATATTCACTGATCACCAAGAGAGCAAGACAAGAAAGGAACAAAGAACTATAAAAACAACTAGAAAACAAATTTAAAAAAATGGCACTAAGTACATACTTATCAATAATTACTTTAAATGTAAATGGCCTACATGCTCCAATCTGAAAGACATGGAGTGGTGGAATGGATAAAAACAACAAGACCCATATATGTGTTCCCTGTAAGAAACTCACTGCAGATCTAAAGAGGCATACAGACTCAAAGTGAAGGAATGGAAAAATATTCACCATGCAAAGGCAGCAGAAAAAAAATCTAGGGTAGCAATACTTTTAGCAGACAAAATAGACTTTTAGACAAAGATTCTAACAATAGACAAAGAAGGGTATTACATAATGATAAGGGGATCAGGCCAACAAGAGGATATAACAATTGCAAATACCTACACACCCAACACTGGAGCACCTAAATATATAAAGCAAATATTAATGGACATAAAAAGAGAAATTGATAGTAATACAATAATAGTAGAGGACTTTAACACTCCATTCACATCAATGGATAGACCATCCAGACAGAAAATCAGTAAGGAAACAAGGCCTTTCAATGACACATTGGACCAAATATTTATGTAACACTCCATCTAAAAACAACAGAATACACATTATTTTCAAGTGCCATAGAATGTTCTCCACAATAGATCAGTTATTAGGCCATAAAACAAGCCTTAATAATTTAAGAAGATTAAAATTGTACCATGCATCTTTTCTGATCACAGTGGTATGAAACAAGAAATAAATCACAAAAACTAGAAAATATCTCAGAAACACGTGGAGATTAAACATGGTATTAAGCAACAAAGGGGCCAATTAAACAATCAAACATGAAATAAAAAAATACATAGAGACTAATGAAAATGAAACAACAATCTAAAATCTCTGGGACACAGTGAGAGCATTTTTAAGAGGGCAGTATATAGGAATACAGGCCTACTTCAACAAACAAAAAGCTTAATCTAACCTTAAACCAAAAGGGACTAGTAAAAGAACAAACAAAGCCCCAGGTGAGTGGAAGAAGGGAAATAATAAAGATCAGAGCAGAATTAAATGATGTAGAGGGAAAAAAAAAATATAAAGAAAGACCAATGAAACCAAGAGCCGGTTCTTTGAAAAGACAAACAGCCAGACTCATCAAGAAAAAAAGAGAAAGACCCTCAAAAATAAAAACAGAAACAAGAAAGAATAACTAACAGCCCAGAAATACAAAGGATTATAAGAGAATACTACAAAAAACTATATGGCAACAAATTGGACAACCTAGAAGACATGGATAGATTCTTATAAATATCCAATTTTCCAAAACTGAACCAGGAAGAAATATCTCATCAGACTGATACCAAGTAATGAAATTGAATCTGTAATTAAAAAAAAAAAAAAAAAAAAAGACCTACCAAAAAATAAAAGTCCAAGACCGGATAGAGTCACACAAGTATTCTATGAGACATTTAAACAAGAGTTAATACCTATTCTTCTCTATTCCAAAAACTAAAGAAGGAAAGCTTCCAAATATATTCCATAAGGCCAGCATCACCCAGATACCAAAAACCAAAGACACTACAAAAGAGAAATTTTTCTTTTCTGATTAAGATAGATGCAAACATTTCTAATGAATATAGATGCAAAAATCCTCAACAAATTAGTAACAAACCATATACAACAATAAGTTAAAAGGATCACTCACCACTATCAGGTGGGATTTATTCCTGGAGTGCAAGGATGGTTCAATATTTGCAAATCAATCATGATGATACACCACATCAACAAAACAAATGATAAAAATCATTATCTCAGTATTTTCAGAAAAAGCGCTGGACAAGATTCAACATCCATTCATGATAAAAACCCACCAAAATAAGGTTGAGGGAATACCTCAACATAACAAAGGCCATGTATTAAAACCCCACAGATGACATCATCCTCAATGGTGAAAAACAGTTTTTCTAAGGTCAGGAACAAACAGGGATGTCTACCCTCACCAGTTATATTCGACATAGTCCTAGAAGTCTTTGCCACAGCAATCAGACAAGGATAAGAAATGAGCCTGGGTGGCTCAGTTGGCTAAGCATCCGACCTCAGCCCAGGCCATGATCTTGTGGTCTGTAAGTTCAAGCCCCACATTGGGCTCTGTTCAGACAGCTCTGTGCTGCTTCTGATTCTGTGTCTCCCTGTCTCTCTGCCCCTCCCCCACTCAGGTGCACATGAGCGTGCTCTTTCTCTCTTTGTGTCTCAAAAGTGAGTAAAGGTTAGTAAAATTAAAAAAAAAAAAGAAAAAGAAATGAGACATCCACACCGATAAAGAACAAGTTAAACTGTCACTATTGTGGATGACATAATACTATACACAGGAAATCCTGAAGACTCCACCAAAAAACTACCAGAAGATATCAAACAATTCATTAAAGTGTAAGGACACAAAATTAATACTTAGAAATCAGTAGCATTTCTATTCACTAATAATCAAGTCACAGAAAGAGAAATTAACAACACTATTTACTTTTGCACCAAAAAGAATACATAGAAACAAACTTCATCAGAGAGTGAAAGATCTATACCCTGAAAACTATGAAACACTGATTAAATAAATTGAAGATGATAGAAAAAAAAATTCCGTGTTCATAGATTCAGAGAATATTGTCAAAACGCCCAAATTTCCCAAAGAAATCTACAGTTTCAATGCAATCCCTATGAAAATACCAATAGCTTTCCCCCCCACCCCCATAAAACTAACTAGAACAAGTAATACCAAAATTTGAATGGAACCCAGAGGACTTTTTACAGCCAAAGTAATCCTGAGAAAGAAGAACAAAGCTGGAGATATTACAGTTCCAGATTTCAAGATATACTACAAAGCTGTAGTAATTAAGACACTATAGTATTGGCACAAAAATTAGATGCTTACATCAATGGAGCAAAATAGAGACCCCCCCAGAAATAAAGTCACATTTATATTGTCAATTAATCTATGACAAAGGAGGCAAGAATATACCATGGGGGGAAAGACAGTCTTTTCAATAAATGGATCTGAGGAAACTGGACAGCTACATGGAAAAGAATGAAACTGTACTACTTCCTAGCACCATACACAAAAGTAAAATCAAAATGGATTAAAGACCAAAATATGGTATCTGAAAAAATAAAAATCTTAAAAGAGAACACCGACAGTAATTTCTCTGACATCAGCCATAGCAACGTTTTTCTAGATAGGTCTCCCAAGACAAGGAAAACAAAAGCAAAAATTATTTGTTCGAACAGCAAAGGAAACCATTAAGAAAACTATAAGAAAACCTACTGAATGGGAGAAGGTATTTCTTTTTTTTTTTTTTTTAAACGTTTTTTATTTATTTTTGGGACAGAGAGAGACAGAGCATGAATGGGGGAGGGGCAGAGAGAGAGGGAGACACAGAATCGGAAACAGGCTCCAGGCTCCGAGCCATCAGCCCAGAGCCTGACGCGGGGCTCGAACTCACGGACCGCGAGATCGTGACCTGGCTGAAGTCGGACGCTTAACCGACTGCGCCACCCAGGCGCCCCGAGAAGGTATTTCTAAATTACATATCTGATAAAGGGTTAGTATACCAATTATATTCAGAACTTATACAACTCAACACAAAAAAAAAAACCAACCCCAATCTGATTAAAAAATGGGCAGAGGACTGGAATAGATATTTTCTGAAGACATACAGATGGCCAACAGACACATGAAAAGATGCTCCACATCTCTTATCATCAGGGAAATGGAAATCAAAACCACAATGAGCTATTAACCTCACGTCTGTTGTAATGGCTAAAGTAGACAAGAAACAAGTGATGGCGAGCATGTAGACAATAAAGGATGCCTTGTGCATTGTTGGTGGTAATGTAAATTGGTACAGCCACTGTTGAAAATAGTGTGCAAGTTCCTCAAAAAATTAAAAAGTAAAAATACTGCGAGATGCAATAATTCCACTACTGGGTATTTATCCAGGGAAAATATTAACTCCAAAAGATATATCCATCGCTATATTTATGCAGCTTTATTTACAATAGCCAAGACATGGCAACAACCTAAGGGTTCATCATTAGACAAATGGATAAGGAAAATGTGGTATATACACACAATGCAGTATTACACAGCCATAATAAGGATGATATTGTGCTATTTGAGACAACGTTGATGGACCTACAGGGTAAGCAAAATAGGTCAGACTGAGCAAGACAAATATCATATGATTCCACTCATAAATGGAATGTAAAAAATGCCTAAGGAGAAAGTAGAATCAGCACTATAAATACACAGAAGAAACCAATGGTTGCTGGGGGCAGGGTTGGGGAAAATGGGTGAAGAGGAGTGGGAGATACAGGTCTCCAGTTATGGAATGAGTAAGTCCCAGGAATAAAAAGCAGAACATAAGGAATACAGTCAAGGATATTGTAATAATGATATAATGAGACAGATGGTAGCTATACTTGTGTTGAACATAGCATAATGTATAAACTTGTTAAATCACTAAGTTGTACATCTGAAACTAATGTAACATTGTCTGCCAACTATACTCAAAAAATGTAGCCATCTTATGAGAAGAAATTAAATCTAAACATGTTGCTGTTAAGAAAAAAAAAATTGTTCAACATATTATCGTCCCTTAGCTGTGCAATTAATCATCAAATGCCTTGCCCTCCTTTTACAGTCTCCTTCAATCTATAATAATTTATAAAACATTACCTTGAGACCAGTGGAAATGCCAACAGTCCAAAATCTATGGGGTATAGTAAAAGCAGTTCTAAGGAGGCAGTTTATAGTGATACAAGCCCACCTCAAGACATAAGAAGAATCTCAAACAATCTAAACTTACACCTAAATTAACTAGAAAAAGAAGAACAAACACAGCCATAAGTTAGTGAAAACAATAAAGATCAGAGCAGATATAAATGAAATAGAAACTAAAAGAAAAAAAAAAAGAAAATATTAATGAAACTAAGAACCGGTTCTTTGAAAAGAAAATTGGTAACACTTAACCTAGAGTCATTACGAATAAAAGAAGGTGCAAATAAAATTATAAATCGAGGATAAATAAGGCACACCACAGAAATACAAAGGATCATAATAGCCTATTACAAGCAACTATATGCCAACAAATGGAATAGCTTAGAAGAAATGGATAAATTCCTAGAAACATGCTATCTTCCAAGACTGAATCAGGAAGAAAAAGGCAATCTTAAAAGACTGATATGTACTAACTAAATTCAATCAATAATAATAATAAATCCCAATAAATAAGAGCCCAGGACCAGGTGCCCTCATAGGTCAATTCTGCCGAACATTTAAGCAAGGATTATATCTAGTCCCCTCCTTAAACTAGTCCCAAAAAATTCAAGTGGAAGGAATGCCTCCAAAGTCATTTTATGAGGCTAGCATTACCCTGACACCAAAACCAGAGAAAGACCCCCTATCCCCCAAATTACAGGCCACTATCTCTGATGAACTTTGATGCAATAATACTTAAATACTAGCCAATTGAATTCAACAATACATTAAAAACATTGTACATCATGACCACTGGTATTTATTACAGGCCTGCAATGATAGTTTACTATCTGCCAATCAGTCAATGGGATACACTGTATTAATTAAAAGGATAAAAATCATTTGATCATCTCAATAGACGCAGAAAAAACATTTGGTAAAATTCAAAATCTATTTGTGATAAAAACTTTCAACAAAATGGATAAAGAGGGAACATACCTCAACATAATAAATGCTGTATAAGACAAACATACAGCTAATATCAAACTCAGTGATGAAATCTTAAAGCTTTTCCTCTAAGGTCAGGAATAAGACAACAAGGTGCATTCTTATCACTTTCATTCAACATAATATTGGAACTCTTAGCCTTAAGTCTTAGCAATAAGATAAGAAACAGAAATCAAAGACATTCAAATTGAAAAGGAAGGAATAAAACTAATTGTAGGTAACACAATACTATATATAGAAAATCCTAAATACTCCACGAAAACTATTAGAGCTAATAAATTATTTCAGTAAATTGCAGGATTCAAAGTTGATGTACATAAATCTGTGACATTTCTATGCATTAATAATGAGCTATCGTAAAAAGAAATTAAGAAAACATATCATTTACAATTGCCCCAAAAAGAATAAAATAGTTTGGAATAAATTTAACCAATAGGATGCAAAGACCTGTACTCTGAAAACTATAAGACATTGATGAAAGAAATTGAAGATACAAATAAATGACCCATGGTCATGGATTAGAGGAATATTGTAAAATATCTATACTACCCAAAGCAATTTACAGATTTAATGCAATCCCTATGAAAATACTAATGGCCTTTTTCACAATACTAGAATGTGTAATTGTAAAATTTGTACAGAATAAAGACCCCAAATAGCCAAAGTAATCTTGAGAAAGAACAAAGCTCAAGTTATTACATGTCCTGATTTCAAAACTATACTATCAAACGGTAGTAATCAGAACAGTATGGTACTGGCACAAAAACAGATCAATGGAACATAACAGAGAATCTAGAAATAAACCCACACTTTTATGGTCAATTAATCTTCGATAAAGAAGGCAGGAACATACAATGGAGAAAGGACAGTCTCTTCAATAAATTATCGTGGGAAAGCTGGACAATGACATGTTAAAGAATGAAACTGGACCACATATAAAAATTCTTTTTAAAAAATGTTTATTTTTGAGAGAGTGCAAGTGGGGGAGGGGTACAGAGGATCTGAGTGGACTCCACACTAACAGCAGTGAGCCCAATGTCAGACTCAAACTCATGAACTGTGAGATCATGACCTGAGCTGAAGCTACATGTTCCACTGACGGAGCCACTCAGGTGTCCTTGGATCATATATAAAAATTCTTATACCATGTGTGAAAATAAACTCAAAATGGATTCAAGTCTTAAATATGACCGAAACCATACAACTACTAGGAAAAAACATAGGCAGTCAATTCTTAGACATCAGTCTACCAAGTATTTTTTGGATCTGTCTCCCCAGTCAAGGACAACACCAGCAAAAATAAACAAATGGGACTACATCAAATTGAAAAGATTTGCACAGCAAAGGAAGCATCAACAAAAAGAACAGGTAAAACTTTTAATCGAAGAAGATATTTGCAAATGACATAATTGATCAAGTGTTAATATCCAAAATATATAAGGTATTCACAACTCAGTGTCAACAAACTAATTTAATAAATAGGCAGAGGACCTAAATGGACATTTTTCCAAAGAAGACATACAAGTGGTCGAAAGACACATGAGAAGATGCTAAGTATCACTCATGATCAGGGAAATACAAATCAAAACCATAATGAGTTATCACCCAGCACCTTTCAGAATGGCTGTTATCAAAAAGACAAAAAACAAGTGTTGGTGAGGATGTGGAGAAAAAGGAACCCTCACGCACTGTTGGTGGGAATGCAAAATGGTTTAGTTGCTATGGAAAACATTGAAGGTTTTTCAAAAAATTAAAAATAGAACTACCATATAATCTAGCAGTTCCACTTCTGGATATTTATCCAAAGCAAATGAAAACACTTATTCGAAAAGACATATGCACTCTTGTGTTCACTGTCACATTATTTCCAACAGCCAAGTTAGAGAAGCAACTTAAGTGTCCACTGATAGATGACTGGATAAAGAAGATGTGGAGTGTGTGTGTGTGTGTGTGTGTGTGTGTGTGTGTGTGTGTAATGGAATATTACACAGCTATAAAAAAGACTGAAATCTTTTCCTTTGTGACAACATGGATGGACCCAGAGGGTATTATGCTAAGTGAAATAAATCAGACAGAAAGACATACCATATTATTTCACTCATGTGGAAGCTGAAAAATAAAATGAACAAACGAGAAAACAGAAACAGACTCATATATACAAAGAACTATCTAGTGGTTGCCAGAGCGATGGGGGTTGAGGAGAAGGGGAAAATAAAGACGGGATTAAAAAGTACAAACTTCCAGTTATAAACTAAACATGACACAGGGATACAATGTACAGCATAGGAAATATGGTTAATAACATACAACAACGTTTCATCGTGACAGATGCTAGCTAAGATCTATGCAGTAATTCACAATGTATGTAAATGTTGAATCACTATATGTACACCTGAAACTAATATTGTTTGTCAACTACATTTCAGTTTAAAAAAAAAGGAATACATACCATGACCAAGTAGGATTTATCCCTTGGATACTAGGATGGTTCAAGTTACACAAATTAATAAATGTGATAGACCACATTGAGAATAAAAGATAAAAATCATAATTATCTCAGTAGCTATGAAAAGGCTTTTAACAACATACAGTACCCATTCATGACAAAAACCCTCAATAAGTTAAGTACAGAACATGTATTAACATAATAAGGGGCATATATGATAAACCCACAGCTAACATATTTCATGGAGAAAAATTGAAAGCGTTTCTTTTAAGATGAAGAACAAGTCCTAGCTAGGGTAATCAGGCAAGACCGAAAATATTAAGTATCAAAATCAGAAAGGAAGAAGTAAAATTTTCACTATTTGCTGTTATGATGTTTTATGTTGAAAGTCCCAAAGATTCAACTAAAAAAGATTGGATCTAATCAGTAAATTCAGTAATGTTGCAGGATATAATTGTCAATACACACAATCAATAGCTTTTTGGGGCACCTGGGTAGCTCAGTAGGTTAAGTGTCTGACTTTGGATCAGGTCATGATCTCATGGTTCATGAGTTAGAGCCCTTCATCGGGCTCTCTGCTGTCAGCATAGAGCCCACTTCAGATCCTCTGTCTCCCTTTCTCTATGCCCCTACTCTGCTGTTCTCGGTCTCCCTCAAAATAAATAAACTTAAAAAAATTTTAAAAATCAATTGGGTTTCTATACAGCGAAACATCTGAAAATTAAAGAAAACTATCCCATTCACAACAGCATAAAAACAATAAAATAGTGAAGAATAAATTTATCCAAAGAAGTGACAAACCATAGGACTTTCTGGAAAGATATCAAAGAAGACATAAACAAATGGAAGGACATCCTATGTTTGTGAATTGTAAAACTTACTGTTGTTAAAATATCCATGCTATCCAAAGCCATCTATAGATTCAACACAATCCCTATAAAATTTCCAATGGCATTTCTTTCACAGAAATAGAAAAGGATGTTAAAATCTGTACATCAACAAAAAAGACCAGAAATAGCCAGAGCAATCCTGAGAAAGAACAAAATTGGAAGCATCACACTTCCTGATTTCAGACTATAATACAAAGCTATAGTAATTAAATAAGTATGATGCTGGCATAAAAATAAGACAAAGAAACCAATGGACAGAATAGAGAAAGTGGAATTAATCATCCCACATATATAGTTGTTATATTT
The DNA here is from genome assembly GCF_028018385.1 of Neofelis nebulosa. NCBI lineage: Eukaryota > Metazoa > Chordata > Mammalia > Carnivora > Felidae > Neofelis > Neofelis nebulosa. Next base: position 49,968,289 of record NC_080788.1, read on the forward strand.
GATGAGGGAGCCAGCAACATCCACTGTGGAAAAGACAGTCTCTTCAACAAATGGTATTAGGAACAATAGAAAACCACACGCAGGAAAATAAAATGCGATCCCTGTCTTATATCACTCAAAAAATTATTTCAAGACAGATGGGTGAAGGGGGGAATGTCAAAGAGTAAAAAGGAAAAACCCCATACATAAGTAATTAGTGGGATGCTTATTTTGTTTCCCAGAGTTTAATCCCAAGACTGCATTTCCTCCACCTACTCTCCTTTCCTCCTTCCCCTGGACTGTCAACAGTTAGAAAACTGGTGTGACACCTCATGGATAAGGAAGAAAGGGAGTGAGTGAGGAACTTTCTGTCATCAAGGAAGCTGCAAGAGAGATATACTGTGGGCAAAAAAAGACAAGAAGAGGAAATGTAGATGTACATTCTGTTCTATTTTTATTTCCTATTCTTGCCTCTAAGATTACCCTAATCCTAAGTAGCAAACAGACAAATTGGGCTCTTGTCTTCCCCCTTTCTCAACTCCTAACCTGGCAAAGACTGCAATGTTAATTTGCTGGTATAGCTTCTGAAGTTAAAGGTGTCATGGAAAGAAGTAAGACTCTGGTCTTCTACTTTTGCCCCTCAGCTTGACACAGAACTACCTATTTCATGTGCTTGAGATTTGGTCATTATGAGGTCTCCTAGGATACAGAAAAAAAGAAAAATATATAACTCAAAATAGATTCAAGAATTAAATATAACACCTGAAACTATAAATCTCCTAGAAGAAACAGGGAAGGAGCTCTCCAATGTTGGTCTTGGCAAAGACTTTTTGGATAGGACTGCAAAGGCACAGACCGCAAAACAGTAAGAAAAAAACCCAGTAAGAATACATCAAATTTAAAAGATTCTGCACAATAAAACAAACAGTAACATAATGAAAAAGCATACTATCAAACTAGAGAAAAATTTTGCAAACCATGTATTGGAATAAGGGGCTAAGAGCCAATATCTATAAGGAAATCTTTGAAGCCACTAGCCAAAAAACTAGTATGATTAAAAATGGGCCGATGAACTGAATAGACATTTTTCTAAAGAAGACATACAGATGGTCAACAGACCCATGACAAAATGCTCAACATCACTCATCACCAGAGAAATTCAAGAAAAAACCACAATGAGGGGTCACCACACACCTGGGAGAATGGCTAGCATCGAAAAAGAGATGACAAAGGGCTCCTGGGTGGCTCGGTCGGTTAAGCATCTGACTTCGGCTCAGGTCATGATCTCACAGTCCGTGAGTTCAAGCCCCGTGTCGGGCTCTGTGCTGACAGCTCAGAGCCTGGAGCCTGCTTCAGATTCTGTGTCCCCCCCCTCTCTGACCCTTTCTCATTCATGCTCTGTCTTTCTGTCTCAAAAATAATAAAAATTAACATTAAAAATTAAAAAAAAGAAAATGATGACAAGTGTTTTATGTGGAGAAAAGGTAGCTGGTATGTACTGTTGGTAGCAATGTCAACTGGTTCACTCACAATGGAAAACATTATGGATGTTCCTCAAAAAATTAAAATTAGAGCTACCACATGATCCAGCAATCCCACTTCTGAGTATATATCCAAAGGAAAGGACAATTGGTTATCAAAGAGTTATTTGCACTGTCATGTTCATCGCAGCATTATTGATAATAGTAAATATATGGAAACAATCCAAGTGTTCACTAATGAATGAATGAGTGAAGAAGATAGTTACATACACACACAGAAATTTATTTCAGCCATTAGAAAGAAGGAGATCTTGCCATTTGCAACAACATGGATGGACCTTGAAGGCATAATGCTAAGTGAAGTAAGTCGGACATAGATAAATACTGTATGGTATCGCTTACATAGGTAATCTTAAAAAGTGAAACTCATAGAAGTAGGATAGTAGGCTGGAGGTCCCAGGGTACCAACATCCAGTTTTAACTTGATATGATTGTAGTTAGTAATTCTGCATTGTTATTTGAAAGTAGCAAAGAGTAGTCTTGTGTTCTCACCACAAAAAAGCAATGAAGATTACATATAGCTAACGATGGTAATCATTTTGCTATATGTAAGTATGTCAAATCAACATGTTGTACCCCTTAAATTTACAGAATATGCCAATTATATCTCAATAATGCTGGAAACTCTCCTCCCCCAAGCCCCCCAAAACCCCAAAGTGCAATTCAAATCCTGTTTCATCCAATGGGGTCATCTTGCCACAGGTGTTACTGGGCCTGTGTGATACCAGCTATTCCATTGTGTCGATTACTCTTCACAGCCTAGCAGTGCTGGTGTCTTTACTTGGACCAGAAGTAGTTGTGGGAGAATAAAGAACCAAGATCTTCAAACTCACTGCCCCAAGTTTTACTAAAACTGCGGACCTATCCCCAGAAGGTGATCAATTTTCTCAGCCTATGGAATTTCCCATGAATGGACTTTCAGGGGTGAAAAGTATCTCAGGAGTTAGTGAAAACTCCCCATCAAGTTCTAAAAACGTTGAGGAGTGGTCTGATGGGAGTGAGCCTGAGGAACCTGAAAACAAAGCTGTCAACATACAGATTTGTCCCATGGAACCCTATGATGCCTCCATGTCCCCCCTAACTTGAACATGGAAGAGGTGGCTTGGGATGGCTTTGAATCCAGCAGCTTAGATACTGAAATAAATGCAGCAGGTGGAATCCCAGCTGTAAGATCTGGTGCCTCAGGGAAACAACAGAACATTCCTACTTTGCTTGCACTCACTGAAGAATCTGTGCCTTTGAAATCAAGCCTGCCTCCAAAGAACAATCTTGTACAAAGCAAGGATGACCCAGACCAAACCAAGCTACCAAGAGGGTTGTCATAAGAAAGGTGACTTAAGGTTCCATTTGAACTTGGTTTAGGAGAGGAGTTTACCATTCAAGTAAAATAGAAGCCAGTTCAAGATCCAGAGTTGTACAAGATCCAAGTACAAGATCCAGAAATTAAGCCTTCAGCTGCTATTCTTATTTTGCCTAAACTGAGGACAGAAATAATTTCCAACAAGGATGATGCTCACGAGTGATGCAGTTTTCCTCAAAATTTTTTTTCAAATTTTTGTATTTTCTTTACTTCTGGAATTGTCCTGGAAAAAGGCAGTACATTCCACCTTTCCACAGCTACTAGTCAGAAGCATGCAGGCTCCTTCCCCCCAAAAAACAGCATGGAGCCTCTCACCACCTGGGCATTAGCCAGAACTCAAGGACTTACACTTTGGTTGATACAGACTGGAAAAAAGAATGCTTTTGGGTTTTTTTGTCTGCAAAGCCCACTTTTCAGGTATTAGTTTTTTTTTTTTTAACTAAAATATTTTCCCTCAATTTACACCCATTGTCACAAGTTATGGTCTTCCCAGTTCAGCACCCCTTCATTTCCCCAACCTTCAGACTCTCTCGCAGTAATAATTGCTACAGCAAATTTTCTTTTCTATTTTTTAGTGTAGACAATCTTTCTGGCAGGTGTTAAAGGTGCAAAATGGTGACAGATCCAGAGGGATGGGGAAGGAGGTGGGGCAAGTTTCCCCTTTCCCCAAGTCAGGACCCTGTAACCAAGCTAGTGGGGTGAGAGAACTTAACTGTGGCCACCGTGAAGAACAAGCTCACAGGCAGGAAAGATCCTCAAAACACAGGGGAAAGGTACACTAGAAGGGACAGGGTCTGTTTCCCATCCTCAGCAGCTTGATTCCTGCTCACCACACCCCTGGACAGCTTAGTGCAGGAGTTTTGGGGGGCTGTACTAAACCTATCCCTCTGCAAACTCAGGAATCTGCCCCCTCCCTCAGTTTCCCTCCTCCCAGTGATTAGCAAGGTTGGATCACCAAGCTCTGTAAAGGGCCTGGTCCAGCCCAAAGTGAGTAATTTCCATTGGTCGAAGAAGGATTTACTGGAAATATTAGACATTCCTTAGATCTGATCTATAGGAATAGTGTTTGAATATGGCAACTTATATTTGTTCCACTGCTGGGAGGAGAATAGTAAAGTTCATGTGTTCTGTGCAGAAAATAAGGGCCCACAGCTACAGACACAGGCTGAGAGATGATAGACAGAAAAGGGCATGAAGTAGGGGTACATTTTTTTAAATGTTTATTTTTGAGAGAGAGAGAGCACGCACTTGCATGAACAGGAAGGGACACAGAGAGAGGGAGACACATAGAGAGAGGGAGACACAGAATCTGAAGCAGGCTTCAGGCTCTGAGCTGTCATCACAGAGCCCTACATGGGGCTCAAACCCATGAACTGTGAGATCTTGACCCAAGCTGAAATTGGATGCTTAACCAACTGAACCACCCAGGTGCCCCAGCGGTATGGTTTTAAGTGCAGTGAAAAACCTGTGCGTCTCTGTGGCTGACTTTACTGTTGCAACATGGATGGAAGTTAAAGACAATACAAGCCTATGTAGGAGTCTGTTGAAGCTACTGATAACCATGTGATTGGTCTGCTGGTTGGGGTGATCAGTCTCTAAGGTAGTGGTTAAAGCTGGAACAGGAAGTATTTTCAGCAATACGAGAAGCTAAGGAGGTTAGGATAGATTCTGGCCAAGGTCTCTAAAGGAAATACAAAAGGAATGGTAACTCTTCTGCTCTTTCATTCCACCTCTACCTTTAGCTCTATCATAGAAAGTCAGTGAGCTTATGTGCACGTGTTGAATTACATAGCTGTTGATCTGAATGGAAAAACTGTGTGAAAGAAAAAGGTGAAATGAACTGATTTCTAAGGATGATTTATGGTATTTCCTGTCAATGAAGCATCAAGAAACTATTATTTTTAAGTAGGCACCACACCCATTGGGAGCTCAAACTCACAACCCTGAGATCAAGAGTCACATGCTCTACGACTGAGCTAGCCAGGCACCTCAAGAATTGATTTTATATTATATACTTATGGACAGGGCAAGTAGGATATAGGTTATGCAAACCACTGGAACTAAGTAACTGTCTCCCCTTTACCAGATTTCACTCAGTGATGGTAATCTTTTATTTGTACAGGATCTAAACTTTTTATACACTTTTATACATTTCTTTCATATGAGGTGCATAATAACCTGTAAAGTTTGTAGAGCACATATTATTCCACCGTGACAAGTGATTAAATTCAGACATACACAGATCCAATAGCTTGCCCCAGGTCACATATTCAGGTCAAAGCAGAGCTAGGCCTGGAACCCCATCACAGTACTGTTAGTTTTTCCTCCTTGGTTTTTGGCATAACCAGCAGAGGACATTCTACTTTGACCTGGATCAGGTTTAAATGACTTAGACTTCGGAAAAGGTGCTGGAACTTCCTTCCTTGGTGGGCAATTGCAGCCTATTACCGTTTTCAGAGGAGCAGTTAGGGGCTTACAGTGTGAAGGGGGTGCCTGCTGCTTCTTTTCAAGAGGAAAAACAAGATGCTTTAAATAGATTTGAAGGAGAAGATTTCTCCTTGAAGATCTTTGTTTTGATAAAGAGAGACGATTTAGTAGCAGCCTAGTGCAGAGAGAATTATGATGGCTTGAATCAACTGAGCTCTTGGTCGATAGTTTTATTTCCACAAAATTGTGCTTGGAGAGTTTTAAATGACATGGTTTCTCAAAATATCAGTAGTACAAAATGAACAAATCAAATTCCAATTAATTTTATGGATATAATATTACAATGATGTATTTTAGTCAAATAAAAATACGTTTACTCAGAACTTAAGTATATAGGAGTATGGGCAAAGACAGCTGTATCAGAATTAATGTTTTATGTTTCCTTCATTGATATTCATTCTCTGCAAACAATTATTAACTAAGCATATTTCCTGTGACTAATATATATATATATATAAGTAGAATAAGCATTACTAATTTTTGGAGGGCTCTTGTTTTGTTTTTATTTATAAGGCTACAGTAGACTTGGGAATTTTTGTTAGGTGCCATTTCCATAAGGGAAATCAACACAAGAAGGTGAATTTGTTTGTAATAACTTTCATGGGCCTTGGGGAGCTGTTTAAGGTGAAACAGTATTCATGACTCTCTCCCTTTTCTCAAGGCCAAAGCTGGTTCGTACATGTATCCCACCAACAGCACAGGCAGGGGACTAGACCAACACTATCTCAGACATTTGATCTGAACCAGGCTTCAGATTTTGTCCCTCACCTGGTTTGTGACTTTATAGAGAAGGAGTTACCTTACTTGGATGGATTCTCAAAGTGGTGTGGGTTCTGCATGTGGGCTGACCTGGTGGGGACATGGGTCACAAGGACTGAAGTGCACCTCTGGGTCAGCTGAATTACATACAGCATTTACTAACAGTGGCAGCTTTACTAAGAGTTGACTGCCAAATCATGGTCCAGGGATAAAGTTAGGTCGTGGGGGTATAGTAGTGTCTAAGGTCCAAGGGGATCAAATGATAATATACTTAAACAGGGTAAGAAGCAGGGGGTGGAGCTGGGAATAAGTTTGATAGTTGATAGGTGGTAGGTGGGGCTTGTGGTTCAGGATAAAGGCCATGAATAAAGAGAAGCTCTGGAAGCCTGTGAAGACATTTGAAAAAGGGTATATAGCTCATCTATTCAAAGAAAATGCTAACTGCCACGAAAACAAAAAAAATATTTTCTTTTTAAAAAAAAATTTTTTTTTAACGTTTATTTATTTTTGAGACAGAGAGAGACAGAGCATGAATGGGGGAGGGGCAGAGAGAGAGGGAGACATAGAATCAGAAGCAGGCTCCAGGCTCTGAGCCATCAGTCCAGAGCCCGACCCGGGGCTCAAACTCACGGACCGCGCAATGGTGACCTGAGCTGAAGTCGGAAGTCCAACCAACTGAGCCACCCAGGCGCCCCAGAAAACAAACAAATATTTTCTAAGGAGAAAGTTAAAGAACCCTGTCCTGTATGGGCTCAACAATCCATCAAGTTATGATGGGAGATACTGCTCCTCAGTGTTGCAACCAGACATCCTGGGAAGATTAAATACAATAAAGTCAACATGATGACAAAACCAACTCTTGGTAGACACTTAGAGAAATGAACCTAAATGTTTTTCAGGTTCTGGGGGAGGTGAAAAACTCCCAACAGGGATTTAATGTTTTAAATTAGGTTTGTGGCTTTTCTCAATAAAAAAATTTACAAGATTGGAATTGCTATGCAATACAGGATTGAGAGGTTTTAGCCTTCAGTGAGCAGACAGCTGTCTTTTCTGGGTCTCTCTGGATCTCTCTACTAATTGGCCCCTGCAGAACTTCTTCAGGCAAGATTAACTATGTATTCCTTTAGAAGAAAAGGGCCCATTTTCCAGCCCTAGTACTTTTCTCTCTTCAACTCCTCTTAACCTCTTTTCATGTCCCATTTTAGTACCAAGTACCTTAGCTCCAGACTGTTTTTGAATGTTTATGCAGTTTATCATGCACTATTAGAGCTGGAAGGAACATTAGAAATAATGTGTGAAGGCATGGTTTTGTGGATTAGAAAATTGAGTTCTAGGGTTTTAGCCATAGTGATAGACAATGGAGCTGAATTTAAAACTCAGCTGTCATGACTTCATTGCATCCTATAGGAGATTGGGAAATAACTTATTTCAAAGGTAAATTATACAGAAATGTGTAGCAAATATGGGGATGCCATCAGAGTATAAAGAGGTAATTCTTTTGTTTTTAGTTTGAATTACTGCTCCAGTTGTGGGAACTAACTTTTCATAGCTAGCTAAAATCCACCGGGTATAATGTTTAAAACTAAAAAGCAGCTGTTTGCCCTTAAAACTGGTCTACTGACTAGTTAAATAAAAAGATTTCCAGGTCAAAGGTCAACAGATCAGGTTAATAGTTTAGTTAACTCAATTTCATTAACAAAAACATTGTTTCCTCATTCTGTTCCCCCAACCCCCATCCCACCCCCACCTCTGAATCACCTCAGGTTTGAAAAATCACCTTGAAACAATTGTATCCAATTGCTGACTCCATGTCTATGATTGCTAGCACGGAGATCCATTCCCATTTCTAGTTTGTATGCTGTAGTTTGTCTAACAGTAGGAGTGTAGTATTAATCCTGAAGCCGATTAATCCTGAGCCCTTATTACTGGGGATGGGGATGAGGAGGGGGTGAGGCAACCATGCATCATTAGAAAATATTTTCAGGCTATTAACCAATGATCTATTCTTTTTTTGAAATGAGCTAGGTGGCTCATTTTATTATGAAGGAATGGGACAGTGTAGAAAGAAGCAAACACCTGCAATTCTTCCTGGTTTTAGTTTCCAAAAGCCTTAGCCCATCCTTCAATAGCTTTCTGAGACAGAGTATGAGAAGTAAATCGAGTTGGTAGGTCCTCTCCACTATTAAGATTTAAAGTATACCTATCCAGAGTTTTATATGAACGTACACCTGTGATCCTATTGTATACTCTTAGAGGTTTTACACGACTTACTTTACAAAGTCTTTATTCTACCCTTAAACTTGATTGCTAGTTTGGCCACATAAAGAACTTTTGAGATGATGGGGATTTTGGGAATCTAAATTGCTTACACAGAATTTAAAGCCACCATCCTATTTTTAGTCACCTCTATAGCATTGGGGGACTCTAGTCCCTGAAGGGAAAATCGTATCATTTGGCTTCTCACCAGTGTCCATGCTCTCACATTCTTCCTTGTTGTTGACCATTTACCAATTCTCTATCAGATTTCCATCTTCACATGGGTGGTGCCTTAGAGATTCTTTAGGACAGAGTGTGTCAATCTGTTTCTCATTCTAATAATTTTGGGCCCCACATTAAATCCCTCATGAAGCCATATTGGGTCTTACGCTTTAGGCCACTTCAGAGTAGAAACCATTATACTGGAAAGGAAATTAGCAAGCATCTCGATCAGTATTTACCAAAGAGGGTTAGAATATGACGACACTGGAAGAATATACAGGTGGTGCATAGACAAGTAGGTTTAAGTAGGTACTTATTTTAGTGTATTTTTGAAAAATATAACTAGCTATTGTGTCAATGAGGATTCCATTTAAGTACATGTAAATTGAAACTATGTATAAATGATGGAAAAGATTTCAAGAAAAATACTAAACAAACAATATAAGGGATCTAATGGTACGGCAACAGTACAGTATTGAATCCTTCTGGACAGTTTGTTAAAAAAAGCAAAAAAAACCCCACAACGTTTAATAAATGGTCAATGTTGAGACTGATTCTTACAGGTCAGAGTTTGTCAACCTGGGCACTATGGGCAGCATAACTCATTGTTGTGGAAGGTCTCTTGCATTGCTGCATGTTTAACTGCATCCTTGGCCTCTGGCCACTAGAGGTCGGTAGCACCTCTCCTCTACTTGTGACAACCAAAATGTCTCCAGACATGATGAAATGTCCCCTGGATGGCAAAACTGCTTCCTTTGAGATCCACTGTTACAGGTTAATATAGCTGTACTTGAGGGCTAATAGGTTGTGACATAATTAGTCTTCTTTTGTGTTCTCTTTAGATGCTTCTGGTAGTATGGGGTAGTTGAAGGACCAAGGGCTTAGGACTCATCAAACCCGAGCTTAGATCCCAGTTGTCACTTATTTGCTGTGTGACCTTGGGTCAATTATTTAATTTTGGGCTTTTCGTTAGTAAGAGGAATAACCGTGCCTCCCTACTTCTCTGGGCTATGTTAGAACCACATATGGCATTGTGCCAGACATAGTCTGGTCTCACTAGATGTTAGTTCCTCTGACTCTTCTTTCTGCTTCCTCCAATAGGGGTTGTTGAAGCAGGAGGACCAAAGGATGGAAATAGGTGAAATTTCTGATGCAGATTCTAATCCCTGACCCAGATCTGAGTTCTTGTGAGTTGCATAACTTTGCCAAGTAGAACATTTCAGGTTTGGCCAGAAGGAGTGTGTAAGAGATTTGTAGCTGGAGACATCTAAGAATATGTTTATGTAGATTTGCACTTAATTTACAACACACTGCTGAAGTCCTTATACACAAAACATGGAAACTGCCTCCCAAGTGGCAAGGGCAGCAGGTGGCCATCAAACCTTATACTATGTGCTTTTGGACCTTATTTCCACTGGTATCTTGCAAAGTGATCACTTTGGGGAAACTGAGCAAATAAATACAACTACTTTCAGATCGTTCTATAGATCTGGAAGTCATTTGGGTAAAGGTCACATTTCTTTATGGGGCTGACCTTACTGACTCATCTGCTTGCATCCTTAATGCCAACCTACACCAAGCACATACTCTAAATTTGGACCCTGTGGGTCAGCCCAGACATACTGCTCTTGCTGCAAAACACACGTGAGAGGATTTGTGTAGTGGATAGCTAAGAGAAAGCCAACTTGATACATACTCTACAGGGAAGGAGGTGTGAGGCACTCAGCATGAGAAGTGTAGGAAAAGGGACATCACAAGGATGCTGCCTCAAACAAAACAGTGTTAAAGGGCTTGCTGGGGAGTTACTTAAACAGAACCACATTGTATTTGCATATGGAAACCAGAGACAGGATCAATGGGGGGAGGAGGAACAGGAAACCTAATGCCAGATTGTTTACCTTCTGGACTTGACTTTGCCCACTTAATAGCAGTCTGCAAATCACTTTATCTTTCAGCACCTCAGTTGCTTCCCCTGCAGAACAAAGTTTACTCCGCCTACCTCTCAGAGTATTATCAAGATCAAATGAAGCAACATATGTGAATGAGAAATTTGAAGCCCTGAGTGTGGCAGGTGTTACCTAAGTGAGGCCTAATGAGGCATTAGAGATCAAGAAACAAAGTCAAGAAGCAGCACAATTTGCAAGTAGTAACAACAATAGTGATAAATGTGTTAAATGTGCATATGCCTAAAGATTTACATGCTTTATTGATTATCTTTACAGCTCTGTGAACTAGGTATTTTTATTCCCATTTACCAAAATTAAATAATTTGTTCAGGGAAAGAACTAAACTCAATCCTGTTTCTAGAGATTGTGCTCTTTTTACTATCACACATGCTTGTTCCAAATTATTTGCACATTCGTAGGCTGTTGGTATGGGGATCATTCTCCCTAAGTTAGTATTCAGCGATGTGATTCCCCACCTTAGAAGTGTATGCAGGCTTTGATCTAGCAAATCTGTTGTAAGAAACTTGTTTGGGGGAATGACTTTCCCATTTTCTTGAGTATGTGAGCTCTAACCATGCAGAATTCAAGCATTCTGGTCATGGGCCTGAAGACAGACTTGCCTTCATACCTGAAAAGCCACAGCACCTGCTACAAGGAAAGGTGGAGGGAAGAAATGTCTGTGTGGGGAAGTTGAGATCTTTAATTCCTATATTCTTGTTGTATTGTTGCTGTAACAAGTCACCAAAAATTTAGTGGCTTAAATCAACACAAATGCGTTATTGTACAATTTTGTAGGTCAGAAGTCTGACATAGGTTTCACTGGACTAACATCAAGATGCAGCTGGGCTGAATTCCTTTGTGGAGAATCTAGAAGAAAGTGTTTTCCTTACCTTTTCAAGCCTCTGGAGACAGCCTTCAGTGGTTCATGACCACTTTCTTCAATCTTCAAAATCAACAGTTATTCATGTACTCTTTCACCACGACCCTTCTCTCTGACTGACAACACCCAGGGAAGGTTCTCCCCTTTTAAAGAATCATGTGATTAGATTGGGCCCACCTGGGTAATCCAGTCTATTCTCCCCACCTCAAAGCCCTTAACCTTAATTACACTTGCAAAGTTCCTGTTGCCATAGAAGGTAACATATTCACAAATTCTGGGGATTAGGGTGTGGAGATCTTTGAGGGGCATTAGTCTGTTTACCACAATCCCCATTCAGATTACAAGTACAACAGGCATAAACAGGTTTGGGAACAAACACAATTGACTGCTGATAAACATACAACTAATTTAAGGGAAACAGAAGTGTGTGGATGTGCTAGGGAGCAGCTGACTGATATACTGTGACTACTCAGTATGCATTGTGCATATCTGTCTCTTTTATAGAGGGAAGGGACAGAGTTGGTTAGTCTGGAAATGGTTAAATGGCAATCAGTAGAATTTCTACTGCCATTTTGTGGGGCAGGTTTGGGAAGCTGAGTTTGATACTGTTGTTAGGAACTTGAATTCTGGTCATTTAGCTCCCAGGGACAAAACAATTAAAAACTATTCTTGACCCCATTTAGAAGTGAAGTGAGAGAGACCTGCTATCTATTTGGAATGGGTATCCTTTGATTTTGAGGTGAGAAGCTGGAGTGTTATTTAAGGCAACTGATGTAGAGCTAGGGAGGAACAGGAATAAATAAATCTTAAAAAAATTGAATTTGGCTCAATAATTCTGTGAAGATAAATGCCTTTTTCCCTCTCCTCAGCCAAAGATTTTAACATCTTCTAAGTTCCAAATGCATCATGAATATGTCTCACTTGTAGCTCTTATAACATGGGGTTGTAATTATTTGGTTTCACACCCAGACTGGATGCTTCTTGAGGATAGGCCCTGTATCTGATTTTATTTTTGTATGGCATCATCTGGTCCATTGTCTGTTACAGAGTGAGGGCATGCAAATATTTGAAGGAATAGATGAAGTCTACCCACCTCCTACATCCCCTTTTTCCAGGAATAGCTATTCATTTATACCTATGGTTGTCAGCCAGGGTCATACATAATTTTTTTGAAGGAGTAGGGGGCCCAACTTCATATCTGAGAGGTTGGAAACGGTGCTTGGCAATGATGGTTTAAGTTAGGACCAGATTTTTTGTTGATGGGAAAAGGGCTGTCTTCCAGATCAATTCTGTAAGGTTCTGTTGTGCTGGCTGGTTCTCATTTCTCTTTGTTTAGTTTAAAAGCAGAGTCAAGTTGACTAGCACAGCAGAAATCTGTAGAGCTAATTGCCTTAGAGGTAGCCAGCAATGTTGCTGTGTGATGATGCATTTGTGTAATCCTTTTAAACATAGGATTGCTATTTGAAGTGATTTGCAATGATCAGATAAGCCAATAAAACATGTAACGTCCATTTTCTCTTCAAATGTTTAATGAAGTAGACATGGCATCATATAAGTAGAATTAAACGGAGTTGTTTACAGTGTGTTTACTGTTTTTTGTCAGTTATTTCAGGGTCATTGTTTCTGTAAGATTATTTTGCCAATGGTGTAAATCTTCTCAGACTATTGTTCACAGAAGTGGGATGAACTATGGATATGGTATATAGATAATAACATTGTTACAGTTGTAGATTTGTCCCTAGATTTCAACAATTCTCCTACCTTAACTACATTTGTAGGTGGTCTAAATTCACTTTGAAAATAGTTGATGTTTTTTGTATCATAGGGATGCTCTCTGCTGAATGGTAGAGAAATCAGTGTAAAATAATTGGTTCTATCACCACTTTTGGTCTGATTGTTCATTTATTTATTTATTTTTAACGTTTATTTATTTTTGAGACAGAGAGAGACAGAGCATGAATGGGAGAGGGTCAGAGAGAGAGGGAGACACAGAATCTGAAACAGGCTCCAGGCTCTGAGCGGTCAGCACAGAGCCCGACGCGGGGCTTGAACTCACGGACCGTGAGATCATGGGCTGAGCTGAAGTCGGATGCTTAACCGACTGAGCCACCCAGGCGCCCCTGGTCTGATTGTTCTTGTTCTCAATTCATGTGAGTATTTCTATCAGATTGGTTAATGTTATTTTACTTTGGCCTTGTGGTGTTTGATTTGTATGCATTCTAAGAACATTATGGTCTCCTGGTAGGTCTGAATTAAATGCGGCAGGAAAAGATAAAAAATAGCTTTACTTATGCAATTTACTTTCATAATCAACATTTATGAGTAACGAAAAGTAGAAGAAACCATGAGTGATTTCGTGGAGTTTTTCTGGAGGCTAAATTTTTTAATCATTTGGAGAAAGCCAAAACTGAGAATTATCTGTGTCAGCAAAATACTACAAAAGGTAAAATCATATATGTATTGGTCAGAGATGTCCAGAGAAACAGAATCAATAAGATGGATACATTTATATACTTATAAATATATCTATCTATATCTATATGTATGTCTATACAGAAATTTATTATAGTGAATTGTCTCATGTGTTTATAGAGGCTGAGAAGTCCCAAGATCTTCAGCTGGCAAGCTGGAGAACCAGGACAGCTGGTTCCCAAAGCCGGCAAGCTTGACATCCAAGCAAAGCCACTGTTTCAGTCTGAGTTTGAAGGCTGGAAAAGAAAGACCAATGTTGTACCTCAAGAAGTCAGGAAGGATGAGTCCCCTCTTACTCAGCTTCTTGTTCTATTCAGGTCTTCAGTTGATTGAATGAGGCCTGTCCATACTAGGGAGGATAATCTGCTTTACCTAGTCTGCTTTCCTCAGTTTACGCATAAAATTAATAATCACGGTTTACAAGAAAGCATTCCTTCAAGAATCCCCTGGTGCTGCTAGAATTCTGTTCAGCAATGATCAAGAGCCTCAGCTGACACAGATTCTTTCTATAGAGTAGAAAATAAGCATATATCTGTACTTATCCATTTGTCACTTTTAACTGGGTAACAGAAGATACCTGATGATCAGCATTCAGTAAAAAAAGATGTGACAACTTTCAGATGCAACTAAAGCAAGTTTTAATTTACTTTTTAAGAAAAGAAGGCAGCTGTTAGGCATTCCTTTCAGCTGGCATTTGAAGAGTTCTGTGGTTCTACTCAGTAAAACAAGGATAACTACTAAAAACTATAAAATAAAGTCTGAACACTGAAAAATCTACACATTTTTCTAAGGGCATACAGCAAATGAAGAAACATTTATTCAAGAAAATCTCTTAAGGGGTACCTGGGTGTCTCAGCTGGTTAAGCATCGGACTTTGGCTCAGGTCATGATCTCATGGCTTGTGAGTTTGAGCCCCACGTTGGGCTCTGTGCTGTCAGTGGAGAGCCTGCTTTGGATCCTCTATATCCCTCTCTCTGCCCCTTCCCTGCTCTCTCTCTTTCTCAAAAATAAATAAACATTAACATTTTTTTAAAAAAGAAAATCTCTTAAAACTGAGTAATAACAGTAAGAGTCTGTGGCACATAAGCCATGACCAGCCTTCTCCCCATCAACTTGACAGAAGCTCTACTTGTAGTGAGTGTGGCCAAGAAGATGGGGCTCTCTCTCTCCTGAGTTTCTGATCAAGGAATATGGTATATCATCAGGAGGTGCAGGTATCCAGCACTTTTCATTCTCTCAAACTCTGAGTTGAAGAGGCTCCTGTACTGTTGAGTGTGACTGAGAGGTCAGAGTTCTCTTCATCCACCCAACCACCACTCATGGGGCAGAAGATCTTCCCTGGGCATGTCAGGCCAAGGATACTGAGGTCCCCGATGTGCTTGTCTTAGTTCGCTTGTAGAACAGAGGTTCCAAGCCAAGAGAAGTAAGCCAAGAAAAATCAGAGGCTGCCACAATTGCCAAGAGTTTGAAAACTTTGCTCAAGGAGAGAGACAATCCAGAAAGAAAGATCAATCTGAAGTTCTCCCCAAAGGTACTGATTTTATTTGAGAAAAAAAAAATGTGAGGAAGTTTAAACCTAAGGATGCTCTCAAAAATAATGGACATCTAAAAAATGGAAGTTTTGGTGGAAGCAAATAAGAGGTGGCAGGTAATTGCTCTAAATTAAAAGCAGTAAGTGAAATCACAGACTGGCTAGTTTAACCAGTGAGAACTGCAGAGGGACAGCCAAGAAAGAGCCTTCTTCAGGTTAGAACAAACCTCAACGACTGGCCCTAACAACTACTACTGCCAGAATTTAATTGGATGAGTTTATGGAACAATTTATGTCCAAGGACATTGTTGACAACAGTAGAACAATTAGTGGAGTGAAACGGATGTGATACTAAATGAGGCAGACATTTTAACAGAGAGGTAGGGAAAGGGACAAAGAGAGTTCTGCTAAAACTACGTTGTGGTTTTGTGGCTGTAATGAACAGGCTGGGTGGCTCATTTGGTTAAGCATCCAACTCTTGGTTTTGGCTCAGGTCATGGTCTCACAATTTGTGGGT
This sequence comes from Neofelis nebulosa, assembly GCF_028018385.1. Classification (NCBI taxonomy): domain Eukaryota; kingdom Metazoa; phylum Chordata; class Mammalia; order Carnivora; family Felidae; genus Neofelis; species Neofelis nebulosa. Next base: position 49,984,239 of record NC_080788.1, read on the forward strand.
TTGAGCCCCCCGCATCAGGCTCTGTGCTGGCAGCACAGAGACTACTTGGGGTTCCCTCTCTCCCTCTCTCTCTGCCCTTTCTCTGCTCTCTCTCTCTCTCTGAAATAAACAAATAAGCATTAAAAAGAAAAGTGTGAGAGAGGGAGACACAGAATCCAAAGCACGTTCCCGGCTCCACACTGTCAGCACAGAGACTGACTGGGGGCTTGAACTCATGAACCGCAAGATCATGGCCTGAGCCAAAGGCAGACACTTAACCAAATGAACTAAATACAGAGAATAAACTGAGAGTTGCTGGTGGGGTGTTGGCTGGGGGGATGGGCTAAATGGGCAATGGGCATTAAGGAGGACACTTGTTGGGATGAGCACTGGGTGTTATATGTAAGTGATGAATCACTGAGTTCTGCTCCTGAAACTAATACTACACTGTATATTAATTAACTTGAAAAGAAAAGAAAAGAAAAGAAAAGAAAAGAAAAGAAAAGAAAAGAAGCTCCAGAGAAGGGGGATAGGAATCAGTATCCAGGGTTTCTACAATGTGTTACCTAAAATTTCCAGTTTTTAACAAGAAGACATAGGATGTGCAAAGAAATAGGTGTGACCCACGTACAGGGAAAAATGTAGGCAACAGAAGCTGCCTGTGTGAGGAACCAGATGTCAGATTTAACAGAATTTAAGGCAGCCATTATATGCATCCAAGGAACTAAAAGGAAACCATGGTTTCCTAAACCATGGTTTACCTTCCTAAAAGAAGTAAAGAAAGGTAGGGGCACCTGGGTGGCTCAGTCGATTAAGCGTCCGACTTCGGTTCAGGTCATGATTTCATGGTTCCTGGTTTTGAGCCCTGTGTTGAGCTCTGTGCTGACAGCTCAGGGCCTCGAGCCTGCTGATTCTGTGTCTCCCTCTCTCTCTGCCACTCTCCTGCTTGTGCTATCAAAAATAAATAATTGTAGAAAAAAAAGCATTTTAAGAAGTAAAGAAAGGTACGATGATGGTGTTTCATCAAATAGAGAATATCAATAAAATATATAAATTATAAAAATGAATCAAATTGAAATTCTGGAGTTGAAAATACGATAATTGAAATGAAAAATTCACTCAAGCTTAACAGTAGTTTTGAACTGGACGAAGAATCAAACTTAGGGATAGATCAGTAAAGATTATACAGAAAAATGGAGACAAAAAATGAAGAAAAAATGAACAGAACCTCAGAAAAATGTGGGAAACCACTAAGCACATCTATATATGTGTATTAGGGGTACCAGAAGGAGAGGTGAGAGAAGCCAAAACAAAAACAAAAATCCAAAGAAATAGTGGCTGAAAACTCCCAAAATTTGATGAAAATCATTAATCTACATTTCTAAGAAGTGTAACAACTTCCATGTAAGATATACTGAAAGATTCACCACAACACATCATTGCAAATATGATAAAATCCAGAGAGAGAAAATCTTGAAATCAAAAGAAAAATGACTTGTTATGTACAAGGGAACACTAATAAGATTAACTGCTGACAGAAACAATGGAGGTTATAAGAACACAACTGTCCAGATTCAGTAATGCTGAAGTACATAAGTCATAACTTTATAAAGCTGCAGCCCCAGAAAAGAACTTCCACATATGGCAAATTATGAGGCAGTACTTCCGAATCCTGTGTGCATTGTAGGCATCACTAATCAATCCCAATCCTTTTCCCCTTTGAATATAGTTTTGGCCTCGGAATCCTGACAACCAACCATCCAGGTGCCCACTGCCAGTCAACCGGAGCATGCATAAGAAATGAAATACAGTTTTTATCATGCTAGCCTCATTTCACAGGCGAGGAAACCCAGGGCTAGAAGCCACAGTGAGTTAAAGGCAAAGGCAGAAGTAGCCCCCAAATTTCCTGACAACTGGTCCACAATACCACTTCTCATTTGTTCAGATCCAGCCATTATCCCAGGTCCTTTTAACTTTCTATCTCAGGAGTTTTGTGAATTTTAACGAACCAACCAACCTTGTTTGTTCTACACCATATGAATGGAGAGCTTGAGGACTGGAGCATTTATGCTTGAAAAGAAATGATTCATTGGTACAGAGGATATATATATCTTAAAAAACTCAGACTTCCGTGGGATTTCCCTGGGGTTCAAAGCTTTGTTCCTGAAGCACATTTTTCAGTCTTTCTGAAGGTAGTGGAATTAGCTGAGATAAAGTAGCTTCCTGCCATCCTTCCCCCTCACACAGGGGACCTCTTGCTGGTGAGACTAAGCATTACTAGTACTTCAGAAGAAGTACTAAATGTCCATGGGTAAAGCCTCTCATTTGTCTCCAATTTTGAAGATGGAACTAGCCGGGGTAACTGGTGCCTGAAGTTAGAAAACTATAGCAAGTGTGTAATTAATTCATACTTATTAATACACCCGCCAACAGGAATTTGACAATCTAATGTACCTCTTGCCTTTAGGTTTTTACTTATTTAGTTAGGTTTCTCCCACTCTTTCCTCTCTTGGTTTGAAGAATTACCCCTGCGAGCTCACCTGGCTTGGTAAATCAGGTGTAACAAAGAGCCTCTTGCCCCTGCCCAAATTGATTGGGAAATATCAGTGATTGAGTGAGTATGAATCACAGCTTCCAAGGAGAATTCAACAATGCCTCTTCCCATTATCTCCACCTATCCTCTTCTCATGTAGTTCCCTGCCTCTTGCAAGTCCATCCCTGAATCCTGGAAGCTTTCTTCCTTTAAGAGGCCTACCATATGGGTGGGATGATATTGGCATTCCAGAAAGTGAGGATTGCAGCTCTTTTCTCTTGGGTGTTGACACTAATGGCAGGGGCTGCTACCACTGCATTCTACTCTCCAATCTCCTATCCATCTTACTGATTTTGCTGAGACTAGCTTACAATGAGAACTTCTAGATAATATCTATCTCCAAGGATTCCCCAGAAATACTTTGTAAATAGTTAACTGCTATATTTTATTTATTATTTTAGCTAAATCCACACAGATTGTTCCTACAAACACATCTGTGTGAAATTTGGTAGATGGAGATGTAAAAATCTGTCTCATCTATTGGCTTCTTTTAGATGATATTCCTGTTTCTTTTCAGACAACAGCCCTTTAGGCTTGGAACAACTTGCACTGTTGATACTAGGAAGGTGGATAGCTACCAGTGGTTTCAGATGGAGCTCAAGCCTTCTTGCATTGAGATCAGGTTGCCTATTCCCGAAGCCCTGCTTTATGAGAGGCTGGAGGTGTGTATATCTTGCCAGCCTCTTTGGAGTGGTGCAGCCGTCTGGCGTTTATCTTCTATGTGACTTTGCTATGGTGTGTGTGCAACATAATTATTTCATTATTTCATTGCATCACTCTGGATGCCTTTACCTTCTATTTTAAGTATAAGCAAAAAGAAAACATATATTATTTATTAGTTTTATTAATATTTATATTAATTTAGGGAATGGTTCTTTGCTGGCTTTGTGTTTGGGGCAGTTTGGAAGTGTTTGATGTTTAACATAGGAGCAAGTGTTTCCTTTGTGATAAATCACTTGAGAATGTTTTCAGAGTTGGTAAATCTTGGGCCAGTCAAGTCTCTTCTAAATTGAGGGGAGAGTTTCAAGATTTAGCTGGGACTTTGTGAATGTTGAAAAATATTGACTTCACCCAGATGTTGACCATAGTCCAGTTTCAGAATTTCCATGATGCATCTCTGGACTATACTTCATACCAAACTCATAATCTCTTTATGGTCAATAGAAACAAACCAACAAAACCCCTTTCAGATCATTTGAAATAATAAGCAATTGACATAGAAAACTTTATAGGAAAGGTGGAGGAGGGAATTTGTCATATATCCCATCACAAACAACTGAAAAGAAAATCCTCTTTACACCTATTTGCTCTCCTCCAAAGCCCTTTTTCAGGTGCTTTGTCTCCGTGGGTTTCTTTCTCTTTCCCTTTTATGAGCAGCATTTGGCCTCCTCTTTTGAGATCATTTGTTGCTCCACTCTATCTCTTTATTGTTAGCTTAGCCACTGGAGTTAGGCCACTAATATTGATGTTCTCCCTTCTTCCATGGCCGCCTCTTCAATGCCCTGAGATGGGGAAGGAAGTCTTCCTTACGTCAACTCTTTATTTAACAGTGTTCAAACAGAAAGCCTTGCTTTGCCTCTTATTTAGGCAGAGTAGTCCTTAGACCTAATATTCTTCTTGATTTATTCTTCCAGTTTCCTAAAATGCTTTCTCTTATAGAATCTGCAACAAGTCCTGGAGACCTGGATGAGAGAACATGAGTGATGACACACAGAGAAATCATTTAAAAATGTCCCTTCCAACTGACAGTCAACCAGAAGCTATGAACTGAGTTTGAACTATGTGGACTCATAGGACATATGATGAAAGCCAAGCTACCTTTGCAAAATTAGAACCTCTGGTTGTTTGAACATCCTGCATCTTCCACACTCAGCTAGAAGTGCTTTTCATCACCTGTCTCTTTTTGTGGCAACAACTGTTGCCATTGTCATTGCCAAACACCGTCAACATGGATCAGACAACCTGCTGATATGGCTGTGCAGGTGAAAACAGATGCTGTCACCAACTTTTTAGAACATCTGCAGGGAGAAGCATTGCCATTAAGGATTTTAACGTTCAAGTCAAGTTTAGAAGCTAAAAACTCTGTGATATAAGGGTTAAAATTAAGCAGCTGGTGGTGCACAGGTAACATCGCAGAGACCCAAGGAACATGTTCAGTGAAGACTGAAGAAACAAAAGCTCAGACCTGAGTTTTCCTGATGATACTGATTGTGATTGTCTTGATCCTCATGAAGATGAGAAGTGACATATAGCTACAGTAATATGGTTTTGAAAAATTCTTAAAATTATTTAAAGAAGAGAAGCCACTTTTTAAAGATTTTTAAAAATTTATTCTGAGAGAGAGAGAAAGAGAGAGAGAGAATGAGCAGAGGAGGGTCAGAGAGAGACAGGGGGACAGAGGGTCTGAAGTGGGCTCTGTGCCAATAGCAGAGAGCCTGATGTGGGGCTTAAACTCACGAACCATAAGATCATGACCTGAGATGAAGTCAGACGCTTAACCAACTGAACCACCCAGGTTCCCCTAGAGGAACTAGTTTTTAAAGGCCCTGAACAAAAATTTAAAGATAGTATTTTTTCTGGGTAAACATATCTAATTTCTATACATTATATGCAGTATCAGATTGAACAATGTGAAATTGCAATAATTCAACTTTTTTGACTTAAAACAATGGCATTTCCAAATATTCCTATGAGTCTTCTGGTAGTTCTGAATGGTTGGGGGTGCTATGGATGCTCTCTTTGTTGGAGTCGCTTGAGGTCCTGCTCTTGGTCCCCTCCTGACTTGGTACAGAATATATTCAGAATGTCATTCCCAATACTAATAGCTGCCATGAACTAGTCTTGCTGCCATACATTAATTGGAAGAAAATAAGAACAATAATAATAATAACATGAATACATGTATATATTTTAGTTTCCAATTTTAATTCCAGTATATTAGCATATGGTGTTATATTAGTTTCAGGGGTATAATATAGTGATTCAACAATTATATACATTACTCAGTGCTCATCAAAATAAGTGTACTCTTAACCCCCTTCACCTATTTCACCCATCCCTCTATGCTACCTTCCCTCTGGTAACCATAAGTTTGTTCTCTATAGTTAAGAGTCTGTTTCTTGGTTTGTCTCTTTCTCTGTCTCTCCCTTTTTCCTCCTTTGTTTATTTGTTTTGTTTCTTAAATTTCATGTATGAGTGAAATCATATGGTGTTTGCCTTTCTTAGACTGACTTATTTTGCTTAGCATTTACTGTCTAGCTCTATCCATGTTGTAGCAAATGGCAAAATTTCATTCTTTTTTATGGCTAGATAATATTCAGTTGTATATAGATATACCACATCTTTTTTATCCGTTCATATATTGATGGACCTTTGGGCTGCTTTCATAATTTGGTTATTGTAAATAAGCTTCAATAAACACAGGGGTGCATGTATCCCTTTGAATTAGTGTTTTTGTATTTTTTTTGTAAGTACCCAGTAGTGTGATATTGGATCATAGTGTAGTTCTATTTATAACTTTTTGAGGAACCTCCATACTGCTTACCACAATGTCTACATCAGTTTGCATTCTCACCAATAGTGAAAGAGGGTTCCTTTTTCTCCACAGCCTCACCAACAGTTGTTTCTTGTGTGCTTGATTTTAGTCATTTTGACAGGTATGAGGTGATATCTCACTGTAGTTTTGATTTGCATTTCCTAGGTAATGAGTGATGTTGAGCATCTCTTCATGTGTCTTTTGGCCATCTGTATATCCTCTTTGGAGAAATATCTGTTCATGTTTGCTGCCCATTTTTAAATTAGATTATATTGTGGGGTTTTTTTTGTTTTTTTGTTTTTTGTTTTTTTTTTTTAGTTTTGTAAGTTCCTCGTATATTTTGGATACTAACACTTTAAAGTGGATATGTCATTTGCAAACATCGTCTCCCATTCAATAGGTTGTCTTTTAGTTTTGTTGACTGTTTCCTTCACTGTACGGGAGCTTTTTATTTTGATATGGTCCCAATAGTTTATTTTTGCTTTTATTTCCTTGCCTCAGGAGACAATAGCTACAAAAATGTTGTTATGGCTGATGTTAGAGAAATTACGGTTTGTGCTCTCTTCCAGAATTTTTATGGTTCCAGGTCTCACATTTAGGTCTTTAATCCATTTTAAGATTATTTTTGTGTATGGTGTAAGAAGATGGTCCAGTTTCATTTTTTTTGCATGTAGCTGTGCAGTGTTCCCAACACCATTGTTGAAGGTTCTCATTGCATATTCTTGCCTCTTTTGTCAAAGATTAATTGACCACATAATCACGGGTTTGTTTCTGGCCTTTCAATGCTGTTTCATTGATCTATGTGTTTCTTTTTGTGTCATTACCATACTGTTTTAATTACTACAGCTTTATATATAACTTGAAATCTGGAATTGTGATACTTCCAGCTTTGCTTTTTTTTGCAAGATTGATCTGGCTATTTGGGGTCTTTTGTGGCTCCAAACAGATTTTAGCATTATTTATTCTAGTTCTATAAAAGAATGCTGGCTCCAGAGCCTGATTCATCCCACAGAATGCTATGCTCTCTCTTCATTGAAAAAGTATAGGAAACAGCTAATAGGGCCTCCACAATGGCAATAGCAGTTGGGACAGAGATGAGGTGACTGATATGACAAGTACTAATGAATTAGAATTGATAAGATTTGGTCTCAGTTAGATGTGGGGAGTAAGGAAAAGAGACAAGGATGATGAGTCCCTGGTTCCTGGTTGATGCTGGAAGAAGAATGCTTGTGCTATTCTATAATAAGGGGAAGATACAAAAAATGGAAACTGGTGCTGTATTATGATTTCAGTTTTGTACATGTGATGGGTTTGAATTATCTGGGGGAAATCGAGTTTCCCATTAGACAATTGAGTACACAAGTCTAAGCTCCAGGGAGAAGATAAGGCCTAATAGGACTAGGTAGAAGTCATCAGTATGTAAGTAGAGATGAAATTGTGAACATGAATATAATCCCAGAAAGAGCAGTGTAAGTTTCCGTGGTTTAGACAGGCAAAGAGAACTCCAGTACTCTGGGGGATTCCTCTGTCAAAAAGAAAAGAATCAGGTTGTTGGGAATATTAAAACTGAGAGAATATGGTGGATCATTGACATTGTTGAACAGAATGATAGAACCCCAGGAAGTGTCAACATATAAGGGCTGTCAGAGGCAGAGGAGCTGACTCAGCAACTGAAAGTGACAAATAGCAGCCAGGGATACAAAAGGAGAAAGCTGTGATAGAGGACTCAAGAAATGAGTTTCAAGGATAATGAAGTAGCTAATGGTATCAAATGTAAGAGAGAGGTCCAGAATTCTAACAAGATCAGGAGAATGTACATTGAATTTGACAATGGAGCTCACAGGGACCTTTCTTGGGTGACAGGGGAGTGTTAGGGGTGGAGTATTTGAAGCCTTGCTACAGTGAGTGAATTTGCATAACAAAATTAGAGATAATTTAATTATCTTGAGTAAATTGGAAGTGACAGAGAAGAGCTTTAGAAAGGTAGGTTTAGAGGTTTACATGGCTGAAGGAGAGTTTTAAAAAGATCTTGAAGATTTTAAGGAAGGAGATAAGGAAAACATAATAAAGTTAGGTTGTAGTCTTAGTCTTAGAAAAAGTAAGATTTGGGAAGAGAGAAAACTCTTCCATTGGCAATGGAGGGGAACATGGTGAGATGAGTTTAGATACTGATACATACACAGATATGGGGACAAGAAGATTAATGAATTCATGTCTCATATTTCATTCTGGGCCCCGTTTTCTTTTTCTTCTGGGTCTTCCTTTTATTCTGGGTCTATAGCATCATTTTTACTGTGTCTTCTGCTCTCATTTAAGTTCTAATGTTTGGGGCTTTGTTTTTCATACTATACTTGAGTTGGATTATAATATGAGAAACAATGTTTCCAAACTTTTATTTTGTATCATGGTGTTCTGGTAAAAATTCAATAAATGTCAAAGAAGCAGAGAGTTATAATACTCAATTATTTATTTTTGGGACAGAGAGAGACAGAGCATGAACGGGGGAGGGGCAGTGAGAGAGGGAGACACAGAATCGGAAACAGGCTCCAGGCTCCAAGCCATCAGCCCAGAGCCTGACGTGGGGCTCGAACTCACGGACCGCGAGATCGTGACCTGGCTGAAGTCAGACGCTTAACCGACTGCTCCACCCAGGCGCCCCTATAATACTCAATTATTATTAATGGGATTCATTATGTCATGCAAGATTGCTTTACTGAAAGACATTTTCCCCTCAAGATTCTAATTTTCATTTAATTTGTAAAGGTTTTCATACACACATAAAAATAAATGATAATTCACAATATTACTTCTAACTAGACCACTTTCTCAACCATACACAAAAATAAACTCAAAATGGATAAGACCTAAATATTAAACCTGAAACCGTAAAAATCCTAGAAGGAACCATAGGCAGTAATTTCTTTGACATTGGCCAGAGCAACATTTTCCTAAGTATGTCTCCTCAAGCAAGGGAAACAAAAGCAGAAATAAACTATTGGGACTGTACCAAAAATAGAAAGCATTTGCACAGTTAGGAAAACCATCAACAACAACAAAAAAATGTTACCTACTGAATGGGAGAAGATATTTGCAAATAATATATCTCATAAAGGGTTAATATCCAAAATAAGGAATTTATACAACTCAACACCAGAGAACCCCAAATATTCTGATTATAAATGGACAGAGGACCTGAAAAGACATTTTTTCAAAGAAGACATCCAGATTGCCAACAGACACATGAAAAGATGCTCAACATCACTAATCATCAGAGAAATGCAAATCAAAACCAGAATGAGATATCACCTTGTCAGAATTGTTAGCATCATACACATGAGAGATAACAAATGTTGGTGAAGATGTGGAGAAAAGGGAATTCTCATGCACTGTTGGTGGGAATGCAAACTGGTACAGCTACTGTGGGAAATAGTATGTAGGTTCTTCAATAAAAAAATAAACTAAATGTAAATGGACTAAATACTGTAATCAAAACACATAGTGTATCAGAATGGATACAAAAAACCCCAAGATCCATGTATATGCTGCCTATAAGAGACTCATTTGAGACCTAAAGTCACCTGCAGATTGAAAGTGAGGGGATGGAGAGCCATCTATCATGCTAATGGATGTCAAAAGAAGGCTGGAGTAGCCATACTTATATCAGACAAGCCAGGTTTTAAAACAAAGACTGTAACAAGAGATGAAGAAGGGCATTATATAATAATTAAGAGGTTTATTCATCAAGATTTTACAATTTTAAATATTTACGCCCCCATTTTGAAAGTACCCAAATATATAAATCAGTTAATAGCAAACATAAAGAAAATCACTGATAATAATACAATAATAGCAGGGGACTTTAAAATCCTACTTACAGCAATGCACAGATCTTCTAAGCAGAAAATCAACAAAGAAACAATGGCACACTGGACCAGATAGACTTACCAGACATATTCAAACATTTTATCCTAAAGCAGCAGAATACACATTCTTCTCAAGTGTACATGGAACATTCTCCAGATCACATTCTGTGCCACAAATCAGCCCTCAGCAAGTACAAAAAGATCTAGATCATACTATGCATATTTTCATATCACATCGCTATGAAACTTGAAGCCAACCACAAGGAAAATTTTGGAAACCCCTCAAATACATGGAAGTTAAAGAACATCTTACCAAAAAATGAATGCATTAGCCAGAAAACTAAAGAAGAAATTAAAAAATACATGGAGGCAAATGAAAGTGAAAACATGACAGTCCAAGACCTTTGGGATGCAGCAAAGGCAGTCCTCAGAGGGAAGTATATTGTAATTCAGGCCTATCTCAAGAAGCAAGAAAAATCCCAAATACACAACCTAACCTTATACCTAAAGGAGCTAAAAAAGAAAGAGCAAATAAAGCCTAAAGCCAGCAGAAGGAAAATAATAAAGATTAGGGCAGAAATAAATGATAAAGAAAGAAAGAAACAAACAAAAAAACCCCACAGTAGAACAGATCACTGAAACTAAGAGCTGATTCTTTGGAAGAATTAATAAAATTGATAAATTCCTAGTCAAACTTACCAAAAATAAAAGAAAAAGGACCCAAATAGATAAAATCATGAATGAAAGAGGAGAGATCACAACCAATATCACAGAAATACAATTATAAGAAAGTATTATGAAAAATTATATGCCAACAAACTGGGCAATCTGGAATAAATGGACAAATTCGTAGAAACATATGAACCACAAAAATTGAAACAAGAAGAAATAGAAAATTTGAACAGATCCATAACCAGCCAAGAAATTGAATCAGTAATCAAAAATCTCCCAACAAACAAGAATCATAGGCCAGACGGTTTCCCAGGGGAATTCGACCAGCTATTTAAAGAAAAGTTAGTACCTATTCTTCTCAAACTGTTCCGAAAAATAGAAATGGAAGGAAAACTTCCAAACTCCTTATGGAAGGTCAGCATTACCTTGATTCCAAAACTAGACAAACCAGACTAAAAAGGAGAATTGCAGGCCAATACCACTGATGAACATGGATGCAAAAATTCTCCACAAGATATTAACAAATTGAATTCAACAGTACATTAAATGAATTATTCACTATGATCAAGTGGTACTTATTCCTGGGCTGCAGGTCTGGTTCAATATTTGCAAATCAATCAACGTAATACACCATATTAATAAAAGAAAGGTTAAGAACCATATGATCCTGTCTATACATGCAGAAAAAGCATTTGATAAAATGCAGCATCCGTTCTTGTTAAAAACCATCAATGAAGTAGGGATAAATGGAACATACCTCAACATCCTAAAGGCCATATATGAAAGATCTACAGCTAATATCATCCTCAATGGGGACAAACAGAGACTTTCCCCTAACGGTCACGAATAAGACAAAGATGTTCACTCTCACTATTACTAATTAACATAGTACGGAAGTCTGTGCCTCAGCAATCAGACAACAAAAAGAAATAAAAGACATCCAAATCAGCAAGGAAGAAGTCAAACTTTCACTTTTGCAGACGACGTGACACTCTGAATAAAACCCAAAATGCTCCACCAAAAAAATTGCTAACACTAATATATTAATTCAGCAAAGTTGCAGGATATAAAATCAATGTGCAGAAATCTGTTGCATTTTTATACACCAATAATGAAGCAGCAGAAAAAGAAATCAAGGAATTAATCCCATTTGCAATTGCATCAAAAACCATAGGATACCTGGGACTAAACCTCACTAAGGAGGTAAAAGATCTGTATTCAGAAAATTATAGAACACTTATGAAAGAAATGGAAGAGGTCAAAGAAATGGAAAGCATTACATGGTCGTGGACTGGAAGAATAAACATTGTTAAAATGTTTATACTACCCAAGGAAATCTACACATTTAAATGCAATCCCTTTGAAAATACCACCAGCATTCTTCACAGAGCTAGAACGAACAATGCTAACATTTGTATGGAACCACAAAAGACCCTGAATAGTCAAAGCCATCCTGAAAAAGAAAAATAAAACTGGAGGCATCATAATTCTAATTTCAAGCTATATTACACTATATTACAAAGCTGTAGTCATCAAGACAGTATGATACTGGCACAAAAGCAGATACATAGATCAATGGAAGAGAATAGAAAACCCAGAAATGGACCCACAACTATATGGTCAGCTAGTCTTCGACAAAACAAGAAAGAATATCCAATGGAAAAAAGACAGTCTCTTCAACAAATGGTGTTGGGAAAACTGGATGGAAACATGCTGAAGAATGAAACTGGACCATTTTCTAGCACCTTACACTGAAAAATAAATTCAAATGGATGAAAGACATAAATGTGAGACAGGAAACCATCAGAATCCTAGAGAACACAGGCAGCAACCTCTTTGACCTCGGCTGCAGCAACTTCTTACTCGACATGTCGCCAAAGGCGAGAAAACAAAAACAAACATGAACTATTGGGACTTCATCAAGATAAAAATCTTCGCGCAGTGAAGGAAACAATCAACAAAACTAAAAGGCAACTTAAAGAATGGAGAAGATTATTGCAGATGACATATCTGATAAAGGGTTAGTATCAAAATCTATAAAGAACTTATTGTACTCAACACCCAAAAAACAAATAACCCAGTTAAGAAATGGGCAGAAGACATGAATATACACTTTTCCAAAGAAGACATTCAGATGGCTAGCAGACACATGAAAAGATGCTCAACATCACTCATCATCAGGGAAATACAAATCAAAACCATAATGAGATACCACCTCACACCTGTCTGAATGGCTAAAATTAACCAACACAAGAAACAACAGGTGTTGGCAAGGATGCAGAGAAAGGGAAACCCTCTTGCACTGCTGGTGGGAATGCAAACTGGTTCAGCCACTCTGGAGAGCAGTATGGAGGTTCTTTAAGAAACTGAAAATTGAACACCCTTCAATCCAGCAATTACACTATTAAGTATTTACCCAAAGGATACAAAAATACAAATTTAAAGGCATACATGCACCGTAATGTTTTTAGCAGCATTATCAACTATAGTGAAACTATGGAAAGAGCCCAAATGTCGATCAACTGGTGAATACATAAAGAAGATGTGTGTGTGTATAATATATATATATATTATACACACACACATATATATAGTATATATATATATATACACACAATGGAATATTATTCAGCTATCAAAGAGAATGAAATCTTGCTATTTGCAATGACATAGATGGAGCTAGAATATATTATTCTAAGCGAAATAAGTCAATCAAAGAAAGACAAATACCATATGATTTCAATCATATGTGGAACTTAGGAAATAAAACAGATGAACATATGAGGGGGGAGGAGAAAAGAGGGGAACAAACCATAAGATATTCTTAATGATAGATAACAAACTATGGGTTGACGGAGGCAGGTGGTTGGAAGATGGGTTAGATGGCTGATGGGTACTAAAGAAGGCATTTGTTTTTTTTTTTTATTTTTTTTTATAAATTTTTTTTTTCAACGTTTTTTTATTTATTTTTGGGACAGAGAGAGACAGAGCATGAACGGGGGAGGGGCAGAGAGAGAGAGGGAGACACAGAATCGGAAACAGGCTCCAGGCTCCGAGCCATCAGCCCAGAGCCTGACGCGGGGCTCGAACTCACAGACCGCGAGATCGTGACCTGGCTGAAGTCGGACGCTTAACCGACTGCGCCACCCAGGCGCCCCTAAAGAAGGCATTTGTGATGAGCACTGGGTGTTGTATGTGAGTGATAAATAATTGAATTCTACTCTTGAAACCAATATTGTACTGTATGTTAACTAAATTTTAAATAAAACAAACAAAAAATATGAAAGAAAATGAAAGAATAAAAATAGAATACATTTTCATTTTGGATCCTTGGTTTTAGAAAATGTTATAAGCCAATGAAACTAGTAGACTTTTTTTTTTAAATGTTTATTTCTGAGAGAAAGTAAGAGCGTGAGCAGGGGAGGAGCAGAGAGAGAGGGAGACAAAGAATCTGAAGCAGGCTCCAGGCACTGAGCTGTCAGCAGAGACTGATACGGGGTTCGAACTCGTGAACTGCAAGATCATGACCTGAGCTGAAGTTGGCCGCTTAACCGACTGAACTAGCCAGGCTCCCGAAATTAGTAGCCTTTGATCATATAGCATCTGCTAGCTAAGTTTGGTGTTAGATTCTTTAAATATATTGTCTAATTTTCCTTACAAACTTCATGTATGTCCTGTTTTTACCACTGGAGAGATAATTATTGAAGATTACATGCTGGGAGGCTTAGGAGGAGATTTTTTAAAAAGTACTTTAGGGGTGCCTGGCTGGCTCAGTCAGTAGAATGTACAACTCTTGATCTCAGAGTTGTGAGTTCAATCCCCGTGTTGGGTGTAAAGATTGCTTAAAAATAAAATCTTTTTTAAAAAGCATTTTCATTGGCTTAAAAAAAGCTTATTAAAAAAAATCCACAAAAACAATCATACAGAAGTATATACAGTAGGGATTATCTTTTTTTAGAGTTAAACAAATATTCTTCTAGGCCATTATCAGTTCTCTCTCTCTCTTCCTCTGTATGTATGTGAAATATATATATATAGTTTTTAGAACTTATTAAAAAGAGTAATCACTCAATATATCCAATTCGGCAATTTTCTCCCACTCTATATTCATATATTTTTTCTCCTCTGACAACTTAAAATGCAAAATAATTTTACCTATTACTACTCCCTCCAATCATCTACTTCTACTTATGCATAGGCCAATAGTCATAGGATTCAGAAAAACATCATCTGGACCAAGGACCAACTTCCTAAAAAAATTCTAATAATAAAACAGTCTTTTGATAATAATATTTTTTATTGAAGTTTTTGTCCCTTTTTTTTTGAGTGCCATTTTAAACATGAGCTTTAGTTATAAGCTTTTTTATATAAAAGTGACCAGATGTGTCAAACTTGTCTTTCCCTAAATTCAAACTGTGATGGACAGGTGGCTGGAAGATGATATAAAAATAAAACATATATATAGAAGTCATCACTTGGTTTTGTTTGGAAGGACACAAATTTTCATAACTTTTTACCTTTCACTGCTCACAGCACCCTGGCCTGCAATTTATGCTCTGTCTAGTAGACAAGGTTAGAGTAGCCAGATGTCCCAGATTTCGATGGAGATAAATGGTGAAGTTTTACCCTGCACCATAACAAAGAACTACTCTACGATTTACAAAGTAATTATTGGGGTCATAAGATTAGCAATTTTCCATAGTGGAGTTGAGATCATTCTCCCCTTCCCCCCAGGGTGATTAGTTTCTGAGATATTATTTGTTTGGACACTGTTAACAGTCTTGGTCTAACATTTCCTAGTGGATTATTTTAAATGGATAAAGAACAGCTGATAAACTGTGAACTATGACCTCTTAGTTAAATAGGATTCCAAAAGGAAATGAGGAGAAGCATTGAGAATCTTCCCAGATTATATTCAAAAGTTAGTCTATTTCTTATTAAAAAATCTTTGCCTTTATACCTATCTTATTTTCTCTCCTTCCACTTAAAACCCTGAAAATAACTTGCTACTTCTTACTTCTGTTCTTTTGATTTTTGATGTATCTTTTCCTCTTCCTGTTCTTACCAGCTTCATTGTCATCCAACATGCCCACTTTTCCCACTGGTTTTGTGGTTCTGAGTGGAAATTTTTTTCTCACTTTTTTTTTGAGCCTGAAATCCCAATCCTGGTAAAATGCCCTAACAATTGACCATTTATCATAAGAGAGCATTTGAGAATTTTCATAGTCTCATGCCTGAGCAGAAAGAAAGGAACAGATTTTCTCGTGGAGCCTTGTGGTACCTCAGATGCCTCCTAAAGTATGGAGACTCTGGCCAAGGGAGAGAAAATCTTCCTTTGACTTGGCTTGCTGTATTCAGTCTGTAAGCTGATTTGGTCTTCTGCCACTTCCTCTTGTGTCATTTTCTATATCTCGAAGTTAGTGGTTGAGAGCACTATCCATTTAGACAAGTGGCAGCTCATAAAAAAGAAAGTGAGATTTGGAAATGAAGCCCAGGGACCTAATATAGTTATTGTAGTAGCAATTATTTCTATAGTTCTTAGACGTTGGGAAGACTGTCAATATGAATTTTGTAAGATACTTGGTAATGAGTGTTAATTTGAACTAGCATGATGTGTGGGATGTAGCCTATGATTGACACACAA
Source organism: Neofelis nebulosa (assembly GCF_028018385.1). Lineage (NCBI taxonomy): Eukaryota > Metazoa > Chordata > Mammalia > Carnivora > Felidae > Neofelis > Neofelis nebulosa. The sequence goes on from NC_080788.1 coordinate 50,000,525, forward strand.
CTTTGTTTTTGTCTCCCATCTCCTAGTAACCTGCACCTATCCCTGGATGAAAACTCCAGCCAACCCATGACTCTTCTGGTCACTCTCAGGTAATAACATTGCTATAGTCGTTTAAGTTGCAAACACAATCTTAATTCAGCAATTGGAATGCCTAATGTTAGCAGTTGGAATAAATCAAAATGCTGACAGTTTAAAACATAAAGAAATTTCACCTTTACCATTAAATTCTTGTTATGGTGTTACATTTTCCTCCCTTTACCTCCCCCCTGCCCCATGCTGGCTGCTTGCAAGGGGAAAAGGGGATGTGCTGTTTCTTCACTTTTCACAAAAGTGAAAGGTATTTAGCTTTGTGAATAATTCCCCTTTGCCTTCCAGACTCACCGACAATATTCCCTTTTTGAGAAATCTATTTCTTGCTCCTAGAGAGGTAGTATAGTATAGTATGGTTAAGAATGTGGAATTTTGTGTCTGATTGGGATTAAGCTTCTAACTTGGGGAAATTTCCCTCCTCTGAACTTCAGTTCCTGGTATGTTAAATAAAAACACCTCATTGAATTACTGTGAATATTAAATGAGTTTGTGAGTGAGAATAGCCAAAGATAATGTCTGGCAGGTATTTACTCAATAAATGTTTGATTATGGTCACTCTTTGTGTTCCAAGCCCAAATCCCTTTCTGATCGTGGTAGGTATTTCTAGTACTCTTCCATATCTGTTTTTTCTTTCCATAGCATCATTAGTCTGGGAAGATGACTCCACTCAGGCATAAGCTGGGGCAGGAGGCTAGAAGTGGACCCTGTCAGAGACCACCCATATCCCACTGGCACCCCTCATTTCCCTGCGCTCCAGTCCACTAACCAAAGCACTAGCCCCATGACTCCGCCTAAGGGTTGCTTCTCGCAGCTGCAGCCTGCTCTGCTGTGCATGGGATAGGCCAGTTGCAGAAGAATTATGTCCTCACCCAGTGAATACCCCAGCTCCTTCACTCCTCAGGTGGGATACTTGTAAGGCACATGTTCCACATTGTTTCTCAAAGTTTTCTGGTGTGATTGAACTCCTGTTGCCCACAGTGGAAAATTACTTGATAACACACCCTATATTGGCTTCCTTTCCTTTCCTGTAGTTGCAGATTGGGTGCATTAGCATGCAGGATGTTTATTAAGAGTTCTTTTGGGATCAATACCTGTGCGAAGGAGGGGAAAGAAGCAGAGTAATAGAGGGAGAAGTTGGACCATAATGCAGTCCAAACAGAGCCTCCACTGACCCCTTGGGGAGCTCTGCAGTTAGAATGCTCTTCCGAGTTGTCCTGAGTTGGGGGAGTGGGTTGGGCATTTTAAACACTACATTGATTAGTCACTGGGTATGAGTTGTGCTTAGAAGGAAGCCTGACCTTGGGAGAGGCAATTTTCTTCAGACAAGGCAATCTCCAAAGAAGGCCGATGGCTGAGGCTCTTTTGGTAACACTCGAAGTCTTTCTTCTTGAGGGAAACTGGACAGTGCATCCCAGTGCCAGACATACCTAGGTTGCCCATTCCTCCACCAGCTTTTTCTGAGCTAATCTCCAAAATAAACCACTTGACCTTGAATCTTTTTCTTAGTGTTTGTTTCAGGGGAAACCCAAGCCAAGATAGAGCTTTCACAGTACTACTTGGAGAGTTTACTATGTGTCCACTGATGCTGCCAGTTATAGGAAACAGGGATGTGATTTCTGTCCAGGGAATCCAAAGAATAGACTGCTTTGCTGATGGGGGCAACAGAAAGGTTACTGTGTAGAGGTTAACCTGTATCCCATTGTTTATTGGGGAAAAGAGTGAGTGTGAGTGTTTTCCATGGAGCAGAGATGGGCCTTATGTGACACAGAGCCTAAGTGGGCTTGACTAGGTCTTGACCAGCTGGCAAAGGGCCCCTGTAGCAAGAAGCTGGGGATGGACATCAGATTCCTGGGGGTATGGAGAGAGCACATGTGCCTATTCAATGTAATAAAACCAAGAAGATTAATAAAAAAAGTCTTGAATCTAATTCCTCCTGCCTACATTAATTATAGAAAACCTAATTTATTTGCACTATACAGTAACAGTGTCCAGGGGTTTTTCTGGACTGCTGATCTTTTCACATTCATCACTCCAGCTATTTGCATTCTGGCAGCCAATCCAGACTCTTTATGTGGAGGATTAACTATTCCATTTCAGGGCTATACTTTCTTTTTTTACATTCCCTTTTGATTAAATCCACCACAGAGGATAATAGAATAATCAAAGTTGTACTACCTCTGGTCATGATTGTACTATTATTCTTAATCAGGGCGTTCCAAAAGACCATATTAATGATTTATATTTTCTACAGTAGACGTCACCACACAACAAATTTCATAACAGTTCACTATTTCTTTTTTTTTTTTTTAACGTTTATTTATTTTTGGGACAGAGAGAGACAGAGCATGAATGGGGGAGGGGCAGAGAGAGAGGGAGACACAGAATCGGAAGCAGGCTCCAGGCTCTGAGCCATCAGCCCAGAGCCTGACACGGGGCTCGAACTCACGGACCGCGAGATCGTGACCTGAGCTGAAGTCGGACGCTTAACCGACGGAGCCACCCAGGCGCCCCAACAGTTCACTATTTCTAATTTTATGATATTCAATCAAACATTTGGCAGCTTATCATTTGCTTGGGTTGGTCAGACCAGGTTAACTGGAATCCTTAAATGTTCAGTCCTTGTGCATAAGTGTTCAATCTGGGTGGTATTCCCTTGGCCAGCAACAAATGTATCATTCTGGAACATCATATAAAAACCAAATTGAGCAATGCCACAGAAGAAAAAAAAAAATTTAATTAAAACTTTATTTTCCATCTCCCCAACTTTGGTATAAATGTTATGTGATTTCCAGAGATTTTGATTTCCATGTAGTTATATTAATCCCCAGATACATCATAAATGTTGAAAGATTTTAAAGCATCAACTTAATCCCATTTTGCCATTATATTTTTAATGAAAAAATAAAATTTTGGTGAGTAGTTAAGGAAGTGAATCAAATTCCAGTTATGTCAATATCTTCAATTTAAAAACATATCTAAACAAAAAAGCGGGCACAGTGCTTTTCAAACTTGACTATACACACAAATTGCCTAGAGGCCTTGTTAAGATGAGAGTTTTTATTTGATAGATCTGGGGTAAGGCCTGAGATTCTGCATTTCTAACAAGATCCCAGGTGATGCTGATGTTGTTGTTTGTGGACTGTATTAGGAATAGCAAGGACACAGAAAACTTCTTAAGCCCTTGTGAGTTTAACCAAAATGTTCACTTTAACATTTCTTCATAAGCCAATTTGCATAAAGCTAAGCTAGTTACCCAACTGCTCCAGGGTTAGAGACTAACTCTCTCATTAAATACTAAGATGCCATTGATTGCTAAGTGAGTCATTATTTTATGTGCTGCTAAGAAGGGAAAATGTTGATAATTAAAGTATAATGCATCCTGATTTCAAAAATGTTAAAATATGAGTTTTAGAACTGAAGAAATGTGGTGATTTCTCTGATTTCTTTCCAGCTATTTATCCTCTCCTAAGTACTTTTCCTATGAGGTAAGTACTGTGATTACCTAATTTTATAGAGGCTTGGAGTGAAATTACTTTAAATGGCATAGCTGGAATTTGAACCCAGATCTTTCTGAGTGGGGAGCCCATGCTCTCAACCTCTCCCCAACGAAGGGATATTGTCCCTGAAGAAAATGTTCCCCTGTGCTGTCTCCCATGGCATTCCCTTAAGGTAACTGCACCTACAATACTATCTGTGACTGCTGTATGTCCTATTTAAACACATCTTTTTCAGCTTGGCTTCTTGTATTCATCACTCTACTGAAGTGGTTTGTCTTAAACTCAACAGTGACCTCTTTACTTCCAAATCTATCAATCTGTTCTTTCAGTTTGAATTTTCCTTGACTTAATCCCTATCTGACATAGCCTACAATTCTGTCCTTGAAACTCCCTCTTCTGTGTTTTTAGTAACTTGCTATTTATGTTTAATGCTTCTCTGGTTATGAGTAAATCTTATTTTGGTTAACCTATTTATTCTCAGCTTTTTCCTTTGCAATGGTGTATCAGAAATGTATGAGAAGAATCCAGTTGGTTTCTAAATCCTCACTGAATGAAAGGGATGAATTTGGGGGTGCAAAACAAACTTTGACTTTGAAATCATGGATCTTGCTAGAACCCTCTCTTCTTTGCTCCTGTGTTGTGCATATTTTTATTATTGAGTTTACAGTGTTGTATTCTAATTATGTTCACTTGTCTTTGAATCCTACTTGATTGAAATCCTTGTGGGTAGAGATTGTATTTTATTTCTGTTCCTCCAACCCCTGTTCAACGCCTGGCATATAAATGATTCAACACTGCTGAGGCAAACCATAATTCACTATTGTAGTGGTAAGAGAAACCGTTTCCTGATATCTTGTGTTGCAAGGAAATGTTACTTATGAGGCCTCTAGCCCAAGGAACAGATCAGTCAGGATGGATCAGGGGACTGTGGTGATGTCTTTTCTCTTTTTTACATGGAGACTTCATAGGTCCCAGATTGAAATTAGTCTTGGATTATTTGCTAGTTTTTGGTAGCTAATTTGGAAGTTCTGATTTTTTCACATATGAGGGTAAAATTAGCCTTTGTCTGGACGACAAACTCTCCTATTGAAAAAAAAAAAACCATCAAAGGTAACCCTATAATATCATTTAAAAGATCATTGTATCAAAGATTGTAGGGTTAAAGATTCTGTCAAGAAATGGTTCCCAAGAATTTTGGATCAGTTGTTTTCTGGAAGTGCTCAACTTGTCCTTCTCAAGGAGCTTCTTTTCCTCATATCATCTGACTCCCTTAGCCCATTCACAGCTCAGACTAAGAGGATGCAAGTCTGGGGAAGATTAGGTCCATTATGGGCTAGCATGATGGGCTTTCATCACTCTTCAGTTTGTTGGGTCATTTTGATTAGATTTGATCCAGTTCATTGTCTGCTTCTGAAGCCAGTGATGTATATCCACAATTAATGGCAATTCAGCCACGTAACAAAGATGTTTTTTAAAAGAATTGAATTGAATATTTTTTAAAAAGAGGGCAATGACATAATCATTGACCCTACCATAAATAATTTTAATGGTTGATTTTAGAGTCCATTATACCTATTTCTCCTTTGTTTTGTCAAATGATTCAAGTTCAATCCATAAAGCACTTTTCTTTTTTTTAATTAAAAACATTTGTTTTAAGGGGAGCCTGGGTGGCTCAGTTGGTTAAGCGTCCCACTTTGGCTCATGTCATGATTTGGCAGTTCGTGGGTTTGAACCCTGCTTCGTGCTCTGTGCTGACAGCTCAGAGCCTGGAGCCTGCTTCCAATTCTGTGTTTCCCTCGCTCTCTGCCCCTCCCCCACTCCTGCACTCGCTCGTGCTCTCTCTCTCTCAAAAATAAATAAACATTAAAAAATAAAAAAGTTTGTTTAATGTTTGTTTATTTTTGCGAGAGAGACGGAGAGCACGCTTGAGCAGGGGAGAGGCAGGCAGAGAATCTGAGGAAGGCTCTGATCTGTCAGCGCAAAGCCTGACGTGGGGCTCCAACCCACCAATGGTGAGATCATGACCTGAGCCCAAGTTGGATGCTCAACCCACTGAACCACCCAGGCGCCCTGTTATACAGCACTTTTCTTAAGCCACTAATTTGTCTGCAGAGCTGCAGCTGCAGAATGTTTAAAAACAACCCAGGTAGCTGCAGAGGCCATAGAGAAGCAGTGTGGCAGGAAGGCCAAAAGAGGGCGCTGGGCTATTTGAGATAACTGGAAGAGATGGAGAAGTCTGTTAACCAGCCTTTCAAAGAGAAGAAGAAAAAAAAAAAAAAAAAAAAAAAAAGAAGGCACACAACGTTTTTTATCTAATTCTCTGAGGAGCACAATGGAATTTTAAAAAGTGAAAATGGGAAAATTATCTTTAGGTCTGACTTCTATGCAATGAATATTTTCAATGCTGGCTGTTGATCAGTTACAAACATCTTATACAACCTAATGTGTGCACACTCTCCTCTCTATTTCATTTTGCCAGGGGGGGCGATAGTAAAGTATTTAAATTATTCAAAGATCAGGCTGTGGAAGTAATTTGACTCTTGTAACTTTGTGGGTGACAGTTGGAATAAAAGAAACTCTGATTATGTAATATCTGGTTCCTAGTGAATATCGTTTTTCCTTCTGGAATTCTGCTTATCTCCAACCATTCCTTCCTTCCTATCTTCTTTCAGAAGTTGGAGTTGGTGCTTAGTTTCTATAATCTTCTTTGGGGGAATGGATTGGTAAAGTTATTATTCTTGTTCCTTCTCTTAGTGTCTTTGGATACCGAGATTGACTCTTGCCCCTTGCCTTATTTTCTGTCTTTTCTCAGAGACCTCAGTTGGAGAAAGTTAGGAAGAAGGTGGCAGATGAAGGAAGCTGGGACAGTGGAGGCTGACTGAGTTTGGAAGATATATTCAGTGGCTTTCTGGTTGGTTGCTTGGGTCTCTCAATTCTTTCTCCACACTCCGCCCCTTTTGCCCCCAAACCTGCTTTGGTCACATGGCCAAACTTCTTTATTTTAGCCCTAGCAGCTCTCTCCCTTTTCATTCCATACACATTTCTCCAGTACACTTTCAGGCCTCTGATATTTGTTGTCTCCTAAAATTGTTTCAGAGTTTTCCCTCAGATAATGTATCATGGTTACAGCTCGCTGGGTAGGTAGGCGATTTTCACTGCTAAAGGGCTAAAGCATCTCATAAAAACAACTTATGCATATATTATCAAAGAAAAGCAAAAACTTGTAATTATCTCAGAACTTTAAAATTCGTTATAGCAATATAAAAGTGCTCTTAAGCAGGGAACGCTCCATCTTTCCTTTGAATTCATCTATACTTTGTTTTAATCAAATGAATCTCACCTGTTCTGAAACAGTTAAAAATTTATAAAACCTCACTCATATTACTTCAGTGGATTCTTGGACTCAAGTTCTTTAGGGATAATAATTTATCTTCAATAATTTATTTTGAAAAGAGTCATATGACTTAAAATAGGATGGTTGTAAGGTTATTTATTCATTTGAAGTTAGTGGCAAATAGTTGGTTAGGGCAAGCTAGCTGAAACAGAGATTGAAATATCCATTAAGGAAAAAGTTTAGAACGCTAAAATTTGACGCCCAGAATAAGCAGCAGGAAGAAGGATGGATAATGGGGAAAAGCAAATAAGAGATTTAGAGTGAGATATGTTTGTCTTTGAGAATTTATCTTAAAGAGTACCTATAAAAATTATGAAACATGTAAATGAATATAAAAAGTCAAGGAAAAATGAATTATCTCTTCTCCTGAGACAGTAAGAAATGGGTAAAGGGAGTAAAGTAATGTTAAGCTTAGGACTTTTTGTAAATTACCTCCATTCCTAAAGCACATCTACACTTTTCTCTGAAAACCTAACACATTTCAATTCTCTAGCTATAAATGCCTTCATACAGGTTGTTTTAAATTTTTTTTAATGTTTATTATTTTTGAGAGAAAGAGAGACAGAGTGCAAGCAGGGGAGGGGCAGAAAGAGAGAGGGAGACACAGAATCCAAAGTAGGCTCTATGCTCTGAGCTGTCAGCACAGAGTCCGACACGGGGCTCAAACCCACGAACCATGAGATCATGCATGACCTGACCTGAAGTCAGACGTTTAACTGACTGAGCCACCCATGCACCCCCATACAGGTTGTTTTATAATGAATTTCCAAAGGTATCCTTTACTGCACTTCAGAGTATTGTATTCTATAGGCAATTAAATCATTATTGGTCAAATTGATATAGAAAAGGGAGCTCTCCCTTTGGATTATATATGATTGAGGTTTGGTGTAAGCTCAAATTCTGAATTCTCATCCTCAGTAGAATTCAATTTTGGATGCATCTTTTTATTAATAATTACTTGATGCCAGTTGTGTCAGAGTTTTGTGTTTGGTCTGGGCCTACATAGAAGGGCAACCATAGAAAGCCTGTTGTGACTTGAATCTTTGGCTGTGAAATGAGGGACCCTGAATCATCCGCTCTGCTTCGTTATTGGCAGGGCCCCTAAACCTGTTTTAGGCATAGTCGTTGCAGATGTTAGTATCTTATTAATGCTATGGGAGGGGCATTGCCCTGTACGCAGTAGATCCACCACAAGATCTGTGTTCTAGGATATACATGGTTCAGTATAAGCAGGGTAACAGAGTGTGCTGGAGTCACTTGGCAAAGTACTGGTTTTAGAGATGAGATCTAGGAGAAGAGTTGGCCCATTCAAAACCTGAGAGTGCTTACCACAGACTGTGTTCTTCTACTGGTGGTACAGAAAAAGGAGGCAGAGTAAATCTACTCATATACACCACAGCCCAGGCCCTTTGCCTGTATTATGAATGGGGAGACATGGAGTTGGGGAAAATATTAATTAATTAAAAAAGAAAGAAGAAAAAAGAAAAAAAAATCCCTGAGGCTGTTTGCCTCAGTGGCCTCAGGTAATCTGTATATTCTCTTTGGGAGGCTGGGACGTTGAGAAGAGTGGTTGTAGGATAGAAGTAGAGGGATGCTGATTGCAGGAACCAAAGGTATTTCCCTCTTGGTGGAAGCTTGGTTGATTTGGAGAATATGACAGATGCTTTGGTTTTGGAAGTAAGACCTAGAGTAGATGGAATGGACTACAGTCCTTCAAATAAGAAAGCTGAGTGCTGGGGAGGAGGGGGGATTGGAGTCATTAATTGGCATTTTGGTAGGAGTTTATGGTGTGTAGGCAATAGCCCTAAAATCTTCATTCTTTGGCCTCTTCCTTTTCCTGAAGGCTTGGGAGGGGTGTCTTGAAATTACAATAAGAAATTAGTAGAGCCAAGAGTTCTACTTTTAGGTAGAAAAGAAGTTTTGTTGAGGAATTGTCATCATTTCCAAGGAAGTCATGAGTGGCAGAACAATAGCCAAATATTCCAGACTAGTAGTGTGAGAAGGTACCTGAAAGCAGAATATCTCTGAGGGGTACTGGTGTCCCCCCACCCCTCCCACCCTTGGCAGAGCATGTCTGATTTTGGCTGGTTGCGCCTGTGGCTAGTTGGCAGTGAAGAAGAAATAGAACACCACTGGGCTACTACAGCAGCAACAGGCAACCTCTCCTTTTTGTACTAGAGACTTTGACCTTCAATTACTTGTGGGTTCTTAGCTTCTACCCAGATGGCTGAAGCTACTTACATATGACCTTTGCATAAATGTGATACTATTGTGCATATTTTAGGGATTTTTATAGGATTTGTTAACCAAAACACATAAATCTATTCCTATCTGCTAGACTCTCAGACTTATTACTTTGGTATATGGAATGAAAGATAAAAGTTGATGTAATCAAAGGAAATGCATATTTGATTTCAGATTAATTGAACTGAAGGTAGAAACATGAAAATGCATTAACTTTAACAGTAGCTTTAAACAGAATAAACTATGGACTTTTCAAAGGATTATGATTACCCTTAATCATGCCAAAATGAAGCTTGAAGCAATTATGGATAATACAGATGTATTATTAATACCAGCTGAAACCCAGGTTTTGATTATGTAAGAAAACAGGCTTAGACTTTTGGCAGATGGTTAACTTAACAGTTCAAGTAAATCCAAGTTTTTAAATATGGAAGATGTAGGGAGCATTTCAGCTTGATAAACCCAGATTTATTTTCTCCACAGGAAATCATTGAAACTGGAATTACCTCGGCAATTTACAAATGTGACTCTGTTCTTTAGAAAGTAACTGTGCCTTTATTTTTCTGAATCCTCAAGTTTATAATTTTCTAATGCGTTGTGTTTGTCAAATTATGACGAGGAAGCCTTTTTTTTTTTTTTTGACATGTGTAGACTTCTATTAGCTTTTCTTCTCCTTCGTTAACCTTTCTTGATTCTCTTTCTATGGGAAGTCCCTGGATTGTGATGGTGCAAATGGGCATCATGATGGATGGGAGATTCTTTCTTGCCACAGCAGTGTGATTCCCAAGTGAATATGGAGCATGGAAGCAGGACAAATAAATGTACTGAAGTTGGTGGAGCTAATAGAATGGTTTCTTACAGTTTAACAAGGGCAAGGAAGAATCTTTGACTTAAGTTCAGTCAGAACTGTACACCAGGGTCAAGGATCTCAGCACTGTTGTCTCACTTTTTGGCTTCAGTATTCTAGAGCAGGGTATCTGCCATGCTGTTTTCCCCTATTACTGCTTATAAGAGGAACAGCATTTTTACTCTGCAGGAAAGTGGAGGAGTGAAAAGACCAGAGCCCTGGGAAATCACATTATCTTTCATCAATTAGGCAATTGTGTTTTATGAGAGAATGTGATTTGAGTTTCATTTGAGTATAAAACAAACTATTGGGAAGAATTTGGTTGCAAATATCCAATGTAACTTTTTGGAGTAGAGGAATAAAGTGGAAAATGACAGCAAGATTGAGAGAAAGAGAGAAATAGAGAAAGAGATGATAGAGATCAGATTTTTACCTGAAAATAACATGCAGGTGCATACTATGCACTCTTTCTAACAGCTTCACAACTGGATGCTATCTTTAGGAAAATATAAGTAGAGATTACTGACTGGGGATGAATGGAATCCCCTAAAGTGAGTACATACTTTTCATTTTAGAACACTTTATTGTTAAAATGAATCATTATCAAGGAGAAGGAAGACATGGTTTCTCATTTTAAGAAATTTCATCCTATCAAAGGAGAAAAAAAGGACAAATACAAACAAGACAGAAAAGAACTAACATTCATTAAACACTTATTTGCTGGGAACTAGACTAAATATAACATTACAACACTATAGACAATATACCATATTTTTTGCATATACCGTATTTGTTGTAACACTATGAAATAGGCATTATTATCACATATTTTACTGATAAAAACTGAGAATTAAGAGGTTAAATAGCTTGCCCAAAGTCACATCAATTAAAAGACAGATCCAGGATCTGAATCTGGAAATCTGACTTCAGATGCTAAACTCTTAATCACTGTGCTCTACTATCTCATTGGCACCTCAGTGCCCTTTTATTGATCATTAGAGAATATGATCTTTATATACGCCATCTTTATATGTGCCTAATGGTTGAATAGCTAGAACATGAAGGCTGGTCAGCATGGCTAGGCTGATAAGAGTCAAATGGGGCTGAAGAGGAGTGGCTTTATGGCCAAAAGGCGTTTAAAGAGGCAGGGAGAAAATATGAATTGATCCTATACAGATGCAGTTGAATAATTGCCTGGACTTATTCCATGTCTTAATTTCTCTTTTTTAAAAAGTAATTTTTTTAATTTTCTAGACCATCCTCTAATTAAGGGGCTCACAGATGTTTATTCGTTATGTTAAAAATTCAAGTTTTAATGGTGTAGTCTTAAGAGACTCAAACAAGTAACAATTAGCTCTGTGGCTTTTGGCCAAGCAGTAAATCCACCTAATGGATGGCCAAGCCTAAATCCATCTAATATTTCACTTGGCCAGACTGTAGGATAGCATTCTCCTATAGTAATTTCCCTTGCATTCTGACTTTCTGCAGTAAATGGCTCTACCAAGGAAATGAGCCACTATCTAAGCCTTCTTCCTTGTACCAGTTTTTTTTTTTTTTTTAACGTTTATTTATTTTTGACACAGAGAGAGACAGAGCATGAACCGGGGAGGGTCAGAGAGACGGAGACACAGAATTGAAACAGGCTCCAGGCTCTGAGCTGTCAGCACAGAGCCCGATGCGGGGCTCGAACTCACAGACCACGAGATCATGACCTGAGCCGAAGTCGGCCGCTTAACCAACTGAGCCACCCAGGCGCCCCTGTACCAGTTGGTTTTAATGACACTTGTAGTTTTCCCATAATTTCCCAAAGTGACATGTTGCTTAAATAGAACCTGTTCATTTATGAATTCATTTGGCCATTTAGTCCTTTCTTCTTCCTTCCTTCTTTACTCCTTCTCTTCTCCTTCCTTTCACACATCTTTCTTCTCTTCTCTTTTATTCCCTACCACCCTTTTGCCCTTTCCTACCTTCAAGGGTAATTACTAGGTTCTCAAGAAAAGCTAGGCCTTGTACTAAGTACTGTGGAGGGCATATAGATAGATATGTAGATAGATATTATGATTGATTTTTAATCCATTTAATGAATATTTATTCAGTGCTTCCTGTATGCCAGGGCTCTATTTTACAAGCTAGAAACAGAGTTGGGTACACAATAAAATTTCTTTTTCTCAGTAAGTTGTATTCCTGGGTATGTACTGGGGAGACAGACAAAAAATATATCACATGTCAAGTAGTGATAAGAGCTCTGAATAAAAATGAAGAAGAGAATGGAGAGAGATGTGATGGGGAATGTATTATTTTTACAGAGGCTGGTCAAGGAAGGGTTCTCTGACAAGATTACATTTGATCAGAAATACATTTATCTGAGGGAAAAGTAAGTACCAAGGCCCTCAGGAGATTCATTTCTAACAGGGAAAAAAAGGTGTAAAGGTAAATAACTGTAACAGAAGGTAGAAAGGGTAAGTGCTGCAAGGGAGATGTTGAAGAGCTACTGAACTGGGTAAGTTTGGAGGAAGGGGATAAAACTGCCTGCTGTGGAGGGGGTATTATGGAGAGCAGGCCCCATTTCCTAGGGGGTAAGGTAACTCACACACTCTGATGCCTCATGAAGAGCCTTTCCCCCAGACCTTCTCTTGAAGAAGGACCATTGTCCTTGATTATGAGACAGTTGGGCTGTACATCTAACCAAGGAGCCATTTGGTTAAGATGCTGAGATTCTAAGGATGGAAACAAGTTACACCACATGTTCAGTTTTTCTTTTAATTTCCTACTCCTTGAAATCCTATTTCCTTTTTATAAGAAGACTAACCTTCGGGGCACCTGAGGCTGGCTCAGTTGATTGAGCATCTGACTCTTGATTTCAATTCAGGTCATGATCCCATGGTTGTGGGATTGGCTCCAGGCTGAGTGTGGAGCCTGTTTGAGATTCTCTCTCTCCCTCTGCCCTTTTCCCCCATTTGTGTGTGTGTTCTCTCTCTCTGAAAGAAAGAGAGAGAGAGAGAAAGAAAGAAAGAAAGAAAGAAAGAAAGAAAGAAAGAAAGAAAGAAAGAAAGAAAAGACCAAACATCTATGCCCAATGTTGGCCACCAAAGGCAAGAAGGCAAAGGGAGTACTTTTGTTTTTAGATAATTGCTTTGTGCTCAAGATTAGGATACCCCCATTTTTACTTGTTTTGGTCAGTGTGGCAAGGTCTTAGTTCTTCTACTAGAATGCAGATACCCCAGTGAAAAAGAAAGCACTTAACGCAGTATCAGCTAACATTTGACTATTAGCTAGAGAGCGTACAAACAAGGAAGTGTGAAAATGAAACATAGAAGTTTATATCATAGTTTAATTTTTAAACTGGGATACTGGCAATGACTGAATATGGGACACTAAATGGAGAAGTATTGGATGGAAAGAGTACAGGATGGGTGGAAAGATGAAAGAAAGAGAAAAAAAATATTCCTTAACAGAACAGATGTATTCACATTGTGAAATTGATCCAATAGAGACCTCTCAACACAGAGGTACAGATATGTTTAGAAGAGAAAAGATACCTTGATAAGCTACTTGAAGCAAAGGTGAGACCATAGGATAGGGTATGGGGGTCTGCAGGAGCCACGGCAAACTTGTGATAACTTAAGTAGTGTGCCTTAGAAACAAATAGGGATTTATTTATTTATTAAAAAAAAAGTTTATTTATTTTTGAGAGAGATCCCAAGTGGGGGAGGGGCAGAGAGAGGGGGGCAGAGAATCTGAAGTGGGCTCTGTGCTGACAGCACTGAGCCGGATGTGGGGCTCAAACCCACGTACTGCAAGATCATGATGTGAGCCGGTCGGATGCTCAACCCACTGAACCACTGAGGTGCCCCTCCAGTAATATTTTCTATTCACTCAAAATATATTGATTGGAGGGTGCACTGGGTAGAAATTAAGGACAAGAATACCTAAGGCAGAGCACCATTGAGCTGGATGGGAGTGGATGATGAGAGGACCCCTGATTTCAATATTCACTCAGCAGAGGTAGAGAAGCAGAGGCAGCCGTTCCAAAGTGTCACCCTCCCCAACCCCTAAAATGGGCAGATATCCCAAGGATCCCACTGCATTTTTCTACAATCCGTACCATGGAGACTTAAATCTGTCTTTATCTAGATATTAAGAAATATGTCAATGCCAGCTGATATCTGGATTACATATACTTTAAAAACTACTATAAATTTTCATTAGGATGTTAGTGAATCAGAACTTCAGAAGTGTAGATGAAAGTGCAAGCTCCAGTGTTCAACATGAAGGGGAAGGGAATGTTTGAATTTAGCACTAAGTGACTCTGCCTTTTAATAGATGGGAATAAAACTGTCTTTGGTCAAGAATTATTTTATTTGTCTGTATCTCAGGATGGTCTTTCACAGAAGTGGGTTTTTGCTATTGGGACTCTGGGAGTAGAGGAGTTCTATGCTATTATTTCTTTTCATGGCTCTCAGTGCACATTTAGAATCTTTGAATGTCCCACTCAATTTCTCTGTTTTTTGAAGTTTTGGGAAACTCCCAACTATCAACAGAGGAAAAACTTGCATAAGGCTGAACAGGGAGATGACTGAGTCATTACAGTGCTCTTATTTGAATACTAGCTAGCCAAGAACAGTGAGGTTTCAAAAACCTTCCAGTCCTCTGGGGAGACTTTTGATTTCTGACAAGATGATTAACTGAGCCTGCGTTGCTTTCTCTGTCACCATACCAACACTAAATCGCTGCAGAAGTCAGAGGGAAGTCAGTGGGACTGGCAAACTGAAAAACAAAGAAGCAAACAAACTCAGAAACACTGAGCAAAGAGCATGTCTGGGTTTCACAGTGTGGGAAATGGCAGCCTGGTTTGGAAGAGGGCTGGACACACCAGACTTCCACTGCCCTAGACTCAAGTGGCTGCTGAGCACTTACAATGTGGCTAGTCTGAATGGAGATGTGCTGCAAGTATAAAATACTCCCCAGAATTTGAAAACTTAGTATAAAAAAAAAAGGAATGCAAAGTACCTCATTAATTCATTTTTGTATCGCTTACATGTTGAGATGGTAATATTTTGGATATATTGGACTAAATAAAATATATTATTTTTATGGATTTGCTAGGACTTCTGTAACAAAGTACTCCAGAGTGGGTGGCTTAAACAACAGAAATTTACTTTCTCACAGTTCTGGAGGCTAGAAGTCCAAGATCAAGATGTTGGCAAAGTTGATTTCTTCTGAGGCCTCTCTAATTGGTTTTTATTTATTTTTTATTTTTATTATTATTTTTTATTTAGATTCGAGTTAGTTAACATATACTGTAGTATTGGTTTCAGGAGTAGAATTTAGCGATTCATCACTTGCTCATCCCAACAAATGCCCTCTTTAATGCCCATCACCCATTTAGGCCATCCCCCAACCCAATAGTCCTCCAGCAACCCTCAGTTCATTCTTTGTATTTAAGAGTCTCTTATGGTTTGCCTCCCTCTCTGTTTTTATCTTATTTTTCATTCCTTTCCCCTATATTCATCTGTTTTGTTTCTTAAATTCCACTATGAGTGAAATCATATGATATTTGTCTTTCTCTAACTTATTTTGCTTAGCATAATACACTCTAGTTCCATCCACATGATTGCAAATGGCAAGACTTCATTCTTTTTTATCACCGAATAATATTTCATTGTATATATATATATATATATATATATATATATATATATATATATATATATATACCACTTCTTAATCCATTCATTAGTTTATGGACATTTGGGCTCTTTCCATAATTTGACTATTGTCGATAGCACTGCTATAAACATGGGATGCATGTGCTCCTTCAAATCAACATTTTTGTATCCTTTGGATAAATACCTAGCAATGTAATTGTGGGTTGTATGGTAGTTCTATTTTTAACTTTTGGAGGGAACTCCATACTGTTTTCCAGAATGGCTGCACCAGTTTGCATTCCCACCAACATTGCAAAAGTGTTCCCCTTTCTTTGCATCTTCACCAACATGTGTTGTTTCCTGAGTTGTTCATTTTAGCCATTCTGTCTCATTGGTTTTTAGATGACTATCTTCTCCCTGTATCTTCACATGATCTTTCCTCTGCATGTGTCCATGTCCCAAACTCCTCTTTTTATAAAGACATTAGTCATATTGGAGTTAGGGCCCACCTTAATGATCTCATTTGAAGCCTTCTTTAAAGGCCCTCTCTCCAAATGCAGTCCCATTCTAAAATGCTAGGGGTTAGGATTTCAACATATAAATTTGAGGGTGGGAGGAAGAGGACATAATTCAGTCTACATAACATTATTAAATTTAAAAACACCTGTTTCTTTTCTAAAAAAATATAGGTACTAGAAAATTTTAAATTACTCATGTGGCTTGCATTATATTTCTATTGGACAGTGCTGCACTAAACTGTAACTTCAAAATGGCAAACTCCTTTATATGTTGTTCATTACTGAGTTTCTTGGTACTTTGACCAGAGCCTGGCACAAATACATGCTTAATTACATTTGTTGCCTCCAGAATGAATGAGCACCATAGACAGTAGATAGGGTGTGACTGGATTTTAGATACTAATCTTTAGATAGGATTCTGTGCCCTGGTAATTACCTGCGTAGCTCATTGTTGGCCTCATTGACACCATAAGGCAAAAAAGCAGCCTACTGACAGCTAGATAACAGCATGGTGGGCAGGGCTGGGGATGTGGGAATTTGCAATGAGTGTAGACAGGTCTATGGGCCTTCCAGCCTTCCCTCTCCCCTAACACCCTCTCCATCTTGAGGGCTATGTGCTAGAATGGAGGGAGACTACTCTTGAAGATTAGTGCCAAGAGAGGTACAGACTGTAATATTAGAGGTTTTCTGAAGTTCCCTGGAGATCACAACCTAGAAACTTTTCACAAAAGTAATTTTTTTTTCTTTTTTTTTTTTCCTGATCCTCCCAGTAGAATGGCAGCTCCATGAAGGTCGGGATCTTACCTTGGTTACCACTACATCCTCAGCACCTAATATGGTGCTTGGAGCATACTAGATGCTCAAGAAACAATTTCTGGATGAGTGAATTAATGTTTCAAACACACTTTAACTCAATGTGCTCCGAACTGAATTTAGTCTCTTCTTCCCCACCAAACCTGCTTTTCCTTCCGTACACTCCAGTTCAGTCAATGGCACCATCATCCACTCTTGACACCCAACCCAGAAATGAACTCACACTCCCTTCACTCATTCACCTACTATTTTCAATGAGTTCCCAAGCCCTGCCTATTCAACATCCAAAATATCCCACTTATCTAATCCTTTTCTACCTATGTTGCAGCTATCCTGATTCAGGCCTCATCTTTGTTTCATTACTAATGCAACAGCCTCCTCCCTCCTGTTTTCCCTTTTTTTCCTTTTTATTATGTAAGGCTTCACAACATTGTATGTCATCTTTGTGCAGGGGCCATGTTAATCTTATCTGTGTCTTTCCAATTTTATTATATGTGTGGCCAAAGTCAGCCACCCCCCCCCCCACCTTAAGCTAAGAAAGCTTTAGCTGCAGGGCATGTCACTTGTCATATGGTCACATGGTCATATGTTTTTATAAAGTTTGCAGAATATATTTAAACCACAATTGATTAAAACCACTGTCCCCTTCCACTAGTTTCCCTAGTCACATTTTCTCTTGTATTAGGTGGTGTTGGAGCTGCTTCAGACATTTTTGAGATCCAGCTGAATGGAAGTTGATTGAAGGGGGGATACATTTAGTTTCATTTTAGTGAGACATTTCTATATGGTTTGTATCTCTTCTTTATAGTTATTACCTAGGTGTAGGAATAGCTTCTAGAAATAATCTACCTTTGAGCCTAATTTTGTATTCACAAGTCCATATTCTTTTCTTAAAAATTTTTTTTTACATTTATTTATTTTTGAGAGACAGAGAGAGACTGAGCACAAATGGGGGAGGGGAGAGAGAGAATGAGACACAGAATCCGAAGCAGGTTCCAGACTCTGAGATGTCAACATAGAGCCCTATGCGGGGCTCAAACTCACAAATGGTGAGATCATGATCTGAGCCAAAGTCGGACACCCAACCGACCAAGCCACCCAGGCACCCCTCTATTCTTTTCTTAAAGACCTACCTCACAAACTGTATAAGCTTCAGGTCCCACTAATCCTGAATTTTCCCCTGGCTCAGATGCAAATGTGACTTTTGAGTTGCTTTTGCTCAAAAACCTTTAGTGGTTTATTGTTTACAGGATAAAATATAACATTTAACTTCTTTTTGTAAATGTTTTTCCGTGTGCCTCCATGCATTTGTACATGTTGATCCTTCAGTGAACTCTTATATAGCCTTCAGGTCTCCCTGAAACCTTCCTTGACAGCACCAAGTTGCTTCTGAGGCATTTTCATGACTTTATTTTGCAACAAAAGTAATTTTTAAAAAGACTATTATATAAAAAAAGTATTTTGAAAAATTAGATGAGCTAGGGTTCTTGAAGAATATGTAATTATAAAATGGCATAAGCAGATAAAGGACAAATTAATTTGATGGTAATCAAAAACCCTTACCTCTACCCATACTCCCCACAAGCGCTGGACAAAGATGACTTTATGGGAGAGTTCTACCAAATTTTCTGTGGAAGAAAATTACTGTTTTATATAAGTTTTATGAAAAAAGAAAGAGGAAAACTTGCAAACTTTTTTTAAGGCTAGTATGACCTTTACCCAAATAAAGACAGCATAAGGAAAGATAATTAAAGGTCCACTTTACTTATGAACTGTATGTGAAAATCCTAAATAACATATATAGTTAAATCCATCAGTGTATTACAAATATCAGATCAAGTAAGAATGGTTAATTTCATAAATTCTCTCAGTATACTGCACTATATTAATTGAATAAACAAGAATTCTTTCATGGTTATCTTAATAAATGCGGCACAAGCTTTTGATAAATTTCAACATCTATTAATGATTATATAAAACTTCTGCATGCTCTGTTCCTGCCAGTTGAGTTATATGCTTCCCATGAGTCTGTTGTGTTTGTTTCCAAAGCTTTTTATACCAGTTGTACTTGCTGTTATAATTATGTAATTGAGTTAAATATTATATAAACCAAAGAATTTTAAGTGTGAAAAGAGAATTGTTTCTTTGAAAGTTCAATTGAATGTTTTGGAAAGACTTGTTAAAGGCAAGTTGCTAAAAAATATTGGTAACAGATCATTTTAATTCCTATCATATTAAAAGTGAAGGCCTTTGTCCTATGTCAAAAGATTGATGAATATATATGGATTTGTATATTTTAAGTTAAAACAAAAATTCTAATGAGTGAATCACTTTGTATGATTCCTTTTTACTGACTTTTACTTTATTCACTTACCAATTGGCCGCAGATATATTAGATAAGAGGGCTCTTATTGCATTATTTTGAAAAACAGTACTGCTCGAATTCCCAGTATCACCCCTTCCATTCTTTTCAGCCTCTTATTTGATTATGAAGAGGACTTGTAAGTGAATTAATATACTTTCACCGTACCTAGCCAGCTGTGTCACAGCATGAGTAGAAAAGATGTGTTGGACTGCCTATGTTAGGGCTCTCTTTCTCTGAAATAATTAAATCTATAAGAGGCCAGAGAGTTAGGGATTCTAAACTCTCCTGTTTCTTTTTTGTAATTTCTGAAATCCTTTTCTCATCCTCCTGTCAACCATGTATTCCCAAGTATGAATAAATACAATATATGAAAAATTTCTCTGTTTCCCTCTGCCCTAGATGTCAGCCACTGGAATAATTTTTTGTTGTTGTGAAAATGCACTGACATACTGTTTCTAGTATAGCTTTCTTAGAATTGTGCAAATTGAAATAGCATTCCAGAACCCAGATTTCTGGAGAAATAACAACACGATAATATTGCAACTTTTTTTTTTTTTTTTTTGCTTGTTATGGTGTAAAGGAATTTTGGAGGAAAACATCATAGAAAGATGTTAAATATAATTCATTTGTGGCCACATACATATATTGAACTTCTAGTGCCCATCACTTTCTTTCTAATGTGAAAACTGTATAGTTTCTCTTTTAACAGTGTAAAGAAAATCAGAAATGGAGAGTAAAATAAAAAATGGTTGAGGTGCAGTTTCTTATAGGGATTTTCCTGTTTCCTTTTATAAGAAAGTATATTAAGAAATTACCAAGAATATATATCTTATACAATTTATTTTCATTCAGAGTTACTGAGGTATAATATGCATACAACAAATGTCACTATGTTTAAATGCACAGTTTTATGGGTTTTACCAAATTTATGTTGTCATGTAAAAACCACCACTATTAAGTTATAGAATATTTCCACTATATCAAAAAGTTCCTTTTGCCCCTTTGCAGTGTCTTCCTCTTCCCAGTCCCTGTAACCAATGATCTGATTTCTATCCCTATTGTTTTGCCTTTTTTAGAATGTCATGTAAATGGAATAATAAAAAAAAATGATACATTTTTTTGGTTGGGCTTTTTTTTCTTTAGCATAATGCTTTGGATACTTGTCCAAGTTGTTGCATATATTACATATATTACTACATATATTCTATCTATTGCTGAGTGGTATACCATTGTATGATGTACCTCAACTTGTTCATTCATTTACTGTTTTTTGGTTTCTATTTTAATTCTAGATAGTTAACATATAGTGTTATATTAGTTTCAGGTGTACAATATAGTAATTCAGCAGTTCAATACATCATCCTGTGCTCATCACACCAAGTGCACTGCTTAATTCCCATCACCTCTTTAACCACCCTCCCAACTCTGGTAACCATCAGATTATTGCCTATAATTAAAAGTGTGTTTCTTTTTTTCTTTCCCCTATGTTCATCTGTTTTGTTTCTTAAATTCCACATACCAGTGAAATCATATGTTATTTGTTTTTCTCTGTATGACTGGTTTTGCTCAGCATTATACTCTCTAGGTCCATCCATGCCATTGCAAATGGCAAGATTTCATTCTTTTTAATGGCTGAGTAATATTCCATTATATACATATGTCATATCTTCTTTATCCATTCGTCAGTTGATGGACACTTGGGCTGCTTTCATATCTTGGCTTTTGTAAATAATGCCGCAATAAACATAGGCGTGCATGTATCCCTTTGAACTAGTGTTTTTGTGTTCTTTGGGTAAAGACCTACTAGTGAGGTCTACTAGTGAGATTGCTGGATCATAGGGTAGTTCTGTTTTTAACTTTTTGAGAAAACTCCATACTGTTTTCCATAGTAGCTGCACCAGTTTGCAATCCCAGCAACAGTGTAAGAGGGTTCTCTTTTCTCCACATCCTCACCAACACCTGTTGTTTCTTGTGTTTTTGATTTTAACAATTCTGACAAGTGTCAGGTAGTATCTCATCATAGTTTTGATTTGCATTTCCCTGTTGATGAGTGATGTTGAGCATCTTTTCATGTGTCTATGGGACATCTGTATTTCTTCTTTGGAAAAATGTCTGTTCATATTTTCTGACCATTTTTAATTGGATTACTTGGTTTTTGGGTGTTGAGTTTTGTAAGTTCTTTATATATTTTGGATACTGTAACTTTAAAGTGGATATGTGGATATGTGGATAAAGTGGATATGTCATTTGCACATATATTCATTCTCCCATTCAATAGGTTGCCTTTTAGTTTTTTTGTTTTCTTTGCTATGCTTAAGTTTTTATTTTGATGTAATCCCAATAGTTTATTTTTGCTTTTGTTTCCTCACCCCCAGGAAACATACCTAGAAAAACATTGCTACAGCTAATGTCAAAGAAGTTACTGCCTGTATTCTCTTCAAGGATTTTATAGTTTCCTGTCTCAAATTTAGGTCTTTCATCCATTTTGGATTTATTTTTGTGTATAGTGTAAGTAAGTGGTCCAGTTTCATTCTTTTGCATGTTGCTGTCCAGTTATCCTGATGCCATTTATTGAAGAGACTGTCTTTTCCCCATTGGATATTCCTTCCTTGTTCATCGAAGATTAATTGACCATATAATTGTGGGTTTATTTCTGGATTTTCTATCCTGTTCTATTGATCTATATGTCTATTTTTTTTTTGTGGCCATAACATACTGTTTTGATGACTACAGCTTTGTCATATAATGTGAAGTCCAGAATTGTGACGCCTCCAGCTTTGCTTTTCTTTTTCAATGTTACCTTGACTATTCAGGGTCTTTTGTGGTTCTACAAAAATTTAAGAATTGTTTGTTCTAGTTCTGTGAAAAGTTCTGGTGGTATTTTGATAAGGATTGCATTAAATAGACTACATTGCTTTGAGTAGTATAGAAACTTTAACAGTGTTTTTTCTTCCAATCCATGAGGATGGGATATCTTTTCATTTCTTTGTGTCATCTTGAATTTCTTTCATTAGTTTTTTTTATAGTTTTCAGAGTACAGTTCTTCCCCTTCTTTGGTTAGGTTTATTCCTAGGTATCTTATTATTTTGTGTGCATTTGTAAGTGGGATTGTTTTCTTAATTTTTCTTTCTGCTGCTTCATTATTACTGTATAGAAATGCAACACATTTTTTGTATATTGATTTTGCATCCTGCGACCTTACTGAATTTGTTTATCAGTTCTAGCAGTTTTTAGTAGAGTCTTCAGGATTTTCTAATATAGAGTATCATATCATCTGTGAATAGTGACTTTTACTTTTTCCTTACCAACTTCAATGTCTTTTGTTTCTTTTTTTGGTTTGATTGCTGTGTCTAGGACTTTCAGGACTATGTTGAATAAAAGTGGAGAGAGTGGACATCTTTGTTGTGTTATTGATCTCAGTTTTCCCCCCTTTGGTATGATATTTGCTGTGGGTTTTCATATAAGGTCTTTATCATGTTGGTTATGTTCCCTCTAAACCTACTTTGTTGAGGATTTTTATCATGAATGAACATTGTACTTTCTCAAATGCTTTTTCTGCATCTATTGAAATGATCATATGGTTCTTACCATTTCTCCTGTTGATGTGATGTATCATATTGATTGATTTGCAAATATTAAACCACCCTTAGAGCCCAGGAATAAATCCCACTTGATGATAGTGAATTTTTTTTAAAGATATTGTTGAGTTCAGTTTGCTAATATTATATTGAAAAATTATACATCTATGTTCATCAGGGATATTGATCTATAGTTCTCTTTTTTATTAGTGTCTTTATCTGGTTTTGGTATCAAGGTAATGCTGGCCTCATGGACTGAATTTGGAAGTTTTTCTTCCTTTTACATTTTTGGATTAGTTTAAGATGAATAGGTATTAACTCTTCTTTAAATGTGTGGTAGGATTCACTGTGAAGCCATCTCATTCTGGACTTCTGTTTGTTAGGAGTTTTCTGACTGAATTTCTTTGGTAGTTATCAGTCTGTTCAAATTTTCTATTTCTTCCTGTTTCAGTTTAGGGAGTCTATATGTTTCCTGGGATTGATCCATTTCTTGTATGTTGTCCAATTTGTTGGCATATAATTGCTCATAATATTCTCTTATTGCTGTTTGTATTTCTGTGGTGTTGGTTGTTATTTCTCCTCTATGATTTGTGATTTTATTTATTTGAATCCTTTCTATTTTTGTCTTGATAAGTCTGGTTAGAGGTTTATCAATTTTATTGATCCTCTTTTCAAGGAATCATTTTCCAATTTCATTGGTCTGTTCTGTAGTTTCTTTTAGTTTTATATCAATCATTTCTGCTCTAATATTTATTATTTCTTTCCTTCTGCTGTTTTAGGTTTTGTTTGCTGTTCTTTAAAATGTAAAGCTTATTTTATTTTTGAATTTATTTTGACAGAGAGAGAGAGAGAATGGGGGAGAGGCAGAGAGAGAGGGAGAGAGAGAATCCTAGGCAGGCTCTGGCTGCCAGCACAGAGTCAGACACAGGGCTTGATCTCACAAACTGTGAGATCATGACCTGAGCCAAAATCAAGAGTCAGATGCTTAACTGACTGAGTCACCCAAGTGTCTCTGTTGTTCTATTTCTAGCTCCTTTAGGTGGAAGGTTAGGTTGTTTATTTGAGATTTTTTTTTCTTCCTGAGGCAGCCCTATATTGATAAAACCTCCCACTTAGAACCACTTTTGCTGCATCCCAGAGGTTTTGGACCATTGCGTTTTCATTATTCATTTACTTGTTGATGGACATTTGAGTTGTTTTCAGTTTTTGACTATTGCACAATAAAACTGCTGTAAACATTCACATGTTTATAAACCTTTAAAAATATGTTTTCAATTCTCTTGGGTTATTACCTAGTAATGGAATTGCTAACCAATGTGACAAATACATATAACTTTATCTAACAATTTACAAAAATATTTTCCAAAGTAGTTGTATCACTTTGTATTCCTATTAGCAATGTATGTGAATTTTAACTTTAGCAATAACAGTGGATATGTGGGCTCCTGAGTGGCTTAGATGGTTGAGTGCCTGAATCTTGATCCTAGAGTTGTGGCACTGAGCCCCATGTCAGGCTCCCTGCTGAGTGTGGAGCCTATTGAAGATTCTCTTTCTCCCTCTGCCCTTCTCCTCCAATAACACTCTCTCTCAATAATAATAATAATGATAATAGTGGATATATTCATGACTGCTATTTGAAGTTATGCTTTATTATGATTTCTTTGGTTTTGGCATAAAGGTAATGCTTGCCTCATAAAATTATTTGCAGGGGTGTTCCTCCTCATATTTTCTGCAAGAGTTTATTTTTTAAAATGCATGATAGAGTTCACTAGTGAAATCATCTGAATATGGCTGCCTCCCCCCACCCAGGAAGGTTTTAAACTATGGATTAAATTTCACTAATGGATCTAGGGCTATTCAAATAATGTATTTACTCTTAAGTGAGCTTGGGTAGTTTGTTTATTTCAAGAACTTTTTTTCCATTTCATCTAAGTTGTTGGGTTCTTTTTGGTATAAAGTTGTTCATTTACATTTTGTTATTATCCTTACTGTCTGTAGAATCTGTAGTAATACTCCTTCTTTCATTTGTGATATTGGTACTTCTTGCTTTCTCACTTGGTCTGGTTTTTAAATTTATTGATCTTTTCAAAGAATCAGATTTTTATTTCAGTAATTTTTCTCTAGTATGAGAGCTAAAATAAGACGCAGGGCAGTGCCTCTTTCAACTTTGGCTGAGAACTAGTCCATGATACAACTCAAAGTTTTTATGGTTATGTGCATGTCCATGAATGAGCTTCAAAGTGCCCCAAATACTAATTTGGGTATTACAAATAAATTTAATGAGTAGGTGAATTTACGAATACGGATTCTGTGAATGATGAGGATTGGCTGTAATTTAATCTACTATTATTAATAGAGGGGGATCTTGATAAGGCATAATTTAGGAAAAGGATGTGGCATACAGTACATTCTAGAACCCATAATGAAGTAAACAGAGTATTACCCATTTCCTTCTCAGGGCTGAGGTGGAGAAGAGAGGCAGAACAGTAGCTGTTCCTCAACAGAATCCTGGCTATAGATCTTTGGACTAGGTGGAATTTTTTGCCTTAGGCTCACATGCGCAAAACCCTTCACATTTAGATTTTTGGTGTTATTTTCAAATAAATTTATTCACTTAGTTACACAAATACTTGGATGGGATTGAAATAAGATGTTCATTCATCCGCAGTATAAAATATGTTTGAAACTTGTTCTAGAATTTGTTCATTTAAAAAATAAACTTCAGAATATAAATGGCCAGACCTTGCTTGACTTCTGAGAGCACCTCCTTTTCCCTTTGGATGACAAAGAAGAGGGAAGGGAATGAATGGAAAGGGTAGGCAATGGATGTTTAAGGTGGAATACTCAGCCTAAGATGACCTTAAACTCCCACAGAATTGTACATCACAGCTTTCTGAAATCTGAGGGAGGCTGAGGAGATATGGGGCTGGACAGCTGAACAAGCTGCCACAGTATTATTAGCCCCAGAGCATAGAGAGGTTAAGCACCTTATCCAAGATCACAGTAAATAAGTGGTACAGAAATATTGTGTAGAAATCTTTACATTTAACTAGAAATCAAAAAATGTGGATTCAGTCCTAATTTGCCACCAGTTAGCTATATAACTCTGCACAAATCCTTTAAGCTTTGCAGGTCTGTGTCTTTACCTGTAAGATGTGAAGTTGGAAAACTCAAGTTCCTTTGCATGATATAATGTCATGTAATGTTAGAAGTACTAGAATCCAGAAAAACAGAGTAAGCAGGCAAAATACTTGTTTCTTTTTGAATAGAAATAAAATTTTCTACCAGAGTCCAAGTGACTTTCCATTTTCAATAGAGAAAGTAGACCTTATCAAGTATTTATAGAAACTGCAGATTGCTCGGATACAATCCAATATCTCATTTGATACTGGCAAGAGACAAATGATTCCCGAAACCTTAACAAATGCTTATACCAATTCAATGAATAAAGAAATATCTGAAAGTGACTCAAGTTTAGGAAGCCATATATTTCTTGAATGGTATGACTCTGGGGGATACTTGAGAAAATTAAGTTTTTCTAAAATCTTTATAGTTGAGGCCTAAACCATACACCCTTCTAAATGTATGTTAATTCAGTCATCAATGTTATGTCTTGAGTCTATAATAAATACAGAAAGAAGAATTTTTGCATTTATGTTCATCACGGATATTGGCCTGTAATTCTCCTTCTTAGTGGGGTCTTAGGTTTTGGAATCAAGGTAATGATGGCTTCATAGAAAGAGTTTTAAACCTTTCCTTCCATTTCTACTTTTTGGAACAGTTTGAGAAGAACAGATATTAACCCTTCTTGAAATGTCAGGTAGTATTCCCTTGGGAAGCCATCTGGCCCTGGTATTTTGTTTGTTGGGAGATTTTTGGTTTCTGATTCAATTTATTTTCTGGTCATAGATCTATTCAAATTTTCTATTTCTTCCTGTTTCAGTTTTGATAGTTTGTACATTTCTAGGAATTTGTCCATTTCTTCCAGATTGCCCAATTTATTGACATATAATTTTTTGTAATATTCTCTCACATTGTTTGTATTTCTGTGGTGTTGGTTCTGATCTCTCCTCTTTCATTCGTGATTTTATCTATTTGGATCTTTTTCTTTTTGATAAGTCTGGTTAGGGGTTTATCAATTCTATTAATTCTTTCAAAGAACCAGCTCTTAGTTTCATTGATCCGTTCTGCCTTTTTTTTTTTTTTTTGGTTGTTTGTTTCTATATCATTTATTTCTGCTCTAATCCTATTATTTCTCTTCTTCTCCTGGCTTTAGGCTTTATTCGTTGTTCCTTTTCTAGATCCTTTAGGTGTAAGATTAGGTTGTATATTTGAGACATTTCTGGCTTCTCGAGATAGGCCTGAATTGCAATATACTTCACTCTGAGGACTGTCTTTGCTGCATCCCAAAGGTTTTGGACTGTCATGTTTTCATTTTCATTTGCTCCCATGTACTTTTCAATTTCTTCTTTAATTTTCTGGTTAATGCAGTCATTCTTTAGTAGGCTGTTCTTTAACCTCTATGTATTTGTGGTCTTTCCAAAATTTTTCTTCAAGTTTCATAGTGTTGTGGTCTGAAAATATGCATAGTATAATCTAGATCTTTGTACTTGTTGAGGGCTGATTTGTGACCAGTATGTAATCTATTCTGGAGAATGTTCCATGTGTACTCAAGAAGAATGTGTATTCTGTTGCTTTAAGATGCAATGCTCTGAATAGATCTGTTAAGTCCATCTGGTCCAGTGTGTCTTTGAAAGGCATTACTTCCTTTTTGATCTGCTTAGATCTGTCCATTGTTGTAAGTGGGATGCTAAGTATCCTACCATAATTGTGTTATTATCAATGTGTTTATGTTGGTTATTGATTTATATATTTGGGTTCTTTCAAGTTGGGGGCATAAGTACTTAAAATGTTAGATCTTCTTGTTGGATAGACCCCTTTATTATGATATAGTGCCCTTCTTCATCTTGTGTTACAGTATGTTTTAAAATCTAGTTTGTCTGTTATAAGTATGACTACTCGGGCTTTCTTTTGATGTGCATTAACATGATAGATGGTTCTCCATCCCTTCACTTTCTTTTTTTTTTTCTTTTTTCTTTAAAAAAATTTTTTTGAACATTTATTTATTTGAGAGACAGATCACGAGTGGGGGAGGGGCAGAGAGAGAGGGAGACACAGAATCCAAAGCAGGCTCTAGGCTCTGAGCTGTCAGCACAGAGTGGAATGCAGAGCTCCAACTCATGAGCGGTGAGATCACAACCTGAGCTGAAGTTGGACACTTAACCGACTGAACCACCCAGGCACTCACTTCACTTTCAGTCTGCAGGTGTCTTTAGATCTAAAGTGAGTCTCTAAGAGGCAGAATATATGCTTGTTTTTTAATCCATTCTGATACCCTATGTCTTTTGATTGGAGCATTTAGTCCATTTACATTCAGAGTAATTATTGATAGTATGAATTTAATGCCTTTGTGTTACCTATAAAGTTGTGTTTCTGGTGATGTTCTCTGTTCCTTTCTAGTCTTTGTTGCTTTTGGTCCTTTTTTTCCCCCACTCAAAGAGTCCCCTTTAATATTTCTTGCAGGCCTAGTTTAGTGATTGCAAACTTGTTTAGTTTTTCTTTGTCTCAGAAACTATCTCTCCTTCTATTCTGAATGATAGCCTTGCTATATAGAGTATTCTTGGCTGCATATTTTTTCCCTTCAGCACATTGACTATATCATGCCACTCCCTTCTGGCCTGCCAGGTTTCTGTGGACATATCTGTAGTGAACCTAACTGTTTTTCCTTGTAGGTTAAGGACTTTTTTCCCTTGATGCTTTCAGGATTCTTTCCTTGACTATGTCTTTTGTGAATTTGATTATGATATGTCTTGGTGATGGATAGCTGTTGGTGAATTTAATGGGAGTTCTCTGTGCTTCTTGCGCCCTTTTCTCTGTCTTCATCTTCTAGGACTCCTATGATACAAATGTTATTACACTTTATGGAGTTGCTGAGTTCCCTAAGTCTACATTGTGATCCAGTATATTTCTTTTTTTTTTTTTTTAAATGTTTATTTATTTTTGAGGGAGAGAGAGAGAGAGAGAGAGAGAGCAAACAGGGGAGGGACAGAAAGAGAGAGAGAGGGAGACACAGAATTTGAATCAGGCTCTGGGCTACGAGCTGTCAGCACAGAGCCTGATGTAGGGCTCAAACTTATGAACTAAGAGATCATGACCTGAGCTGAAGTTGGACACTTAACTGACTGAGCCACCCAGGCACCCCTCAATACCTTTCTTTCCCTCTTCTTTTCAGCTTCATTCTCTCCCCCCCATAACTTTATATTCTTTCTTTTAAGTTTATTTATTTATTTTTGAAAGAGACAGAGACAGAGCGAGTGGGGGAGGGGCAGAGAGAGGGACACAGTGAATCCCAAGCAGGCTCTGCACTGTCATCACAAAGGTGTACCTGGGGCTTGAACCCACGAAACTGTGACATCATGACCTGAGCTGAAACCAAGAGTTGGAAACTTGACTGGCTGAGCCACCCAGGTGCCCTGCATAATTTTATCTTCTATAAACCTTCACTGGTTTTTTCTTCTATAACCTTCACTGGTTTTTTCCTGTGGTTCATCCATCCTCAGTGTCATGGCATCCAGTTGGGTTTTCATCTTGGTTATAAGCATTTTTAATTTCAGCCTGACTAGTATTTAGTTCCTTTATCTCTACAATAAAGGATTCTCTTGTGTCTTCTATGTTTTTTTCAAACCCGGCTAATATCTTTATAATTGTTGTTTTAAGTTCTTGTTCAAACATCTTACTTATATCTGTATTGGTTAAATCCTTGGCTGTTACTTCTTCCTGTTCTCTCTTTTGGGGTAAATTCCTCCATCTTGTCATATTGTCAAGGTCCCCAGAAAAAAGAAGGCTAGATCCTAGGTGTGTTTTGGTCAGCTTGTTAAAAGAAGCTGGTTCCAAAAATAATTTGTTTTTTTCTGTATCCCAAGTTGGAGAAGCAAAAACAAAGGAAACTAGGTCCTATTTTGCCTATAGCTGAAGCTTTGCAGCACTCTATGATCAGTAGACTTGGTACGTGTGAGGAGTTTGTGCTGGTCTTCTGGTGGTGGGGCCTGCTGCACTGATTCTCAGGCAGACTTGCCTTGTTGGAGGTGCACCTGCAGGGTGCAGTGGTGTGGCGCTTGGTGTAAGCAGCTTGAGCGTCCACTTGGTGGCACTGTTTTGCTCACTGAAGTAGGTCAATGCTAACTCGTGGGGTGAAAATAACATTGCTTGGCTCTCATCCCCAGAGCCGGGAGCTCATGCCCACCACTCTCAAGGGAGCCCTCACAGAAGAGCAGGTTTCTTGTGTGTCCTTGGTTTCTGTCAGATCCCCGCCTTCACTCTGTCTGAGTCTGAACTGTCTGCCTGCCAGGTGGCACAACATTCCTCTGTTCTATCTCAAGGGCATGGCTTAGTTTCAAAACTCCAAAGTTTAGAGATCCCTGTGGCATGGACCCACGCTGATCCTCTGGGCAAGGGTCTTGGTGCACTATGGCCAGTTGTGGCTTGTCCTAGAAATCAGTTGCTTGACCCTACACTGGTTCAGAGTTTATAGGGCACAGCAGAAAGCCAGCACCAAGTCTTGCTGCCTTCAACCAGTGTCCCCATTCCTATGTTATGAAAGAAGCAGCTCAATGGCACCAACTAGGTCTTTTGCTTTCAGAGGGGCTGTGTCCTCTCTCCCAAATGCACTCCAAGCAGGAAAACTGCTTCTCTATGTGCAGCCCAGGGGATCCTCAGCCCATGCTGCCCTCTCTCAGGTTTCCACCTTCCTTCTCCACAGGAGCATCGATAAGCCTGCTAGGTGTGACCCTGATGATGGTGCAAACCTCTGTGGCCCACTGTTGAGAAAAACTTGCAGTATTCAGCCCCTCTCATTTTCTCCATCAATGACTTTGGGGAAGAGTTTTTCTTGTGAAATTCCCTGCAAGCACTTCCACTCTTTTTCTCTCTCTCTCTTTCTCTCTCACTTCTGTCTCTGCGATCAGGGCCCCCTCCCCATCACAGCACCTGCAGCTATTATCTCCCCTAAATCAATTCTCTGTAGCTCCTACCTTCCACAATGTGGTGGGTTTTTTTTCCACCACTGGTTGTGCATTTTGCTCTCTCAGTCCTCAGATCGATTTTTTTGGTGTTCAAAATAATTTGATATTTAACTAGCTGTGTTTAAGGGATAAGGCAAGCCTAGGGTCTTCCTACTCTTTTGTCATATTAACTCTTCTAGAGGATTTATTCTTGATAAAACTCTCAATGAAGTAGGGAAAGATGGAACATACCTCAACATAATAAAAACCATATATGAAAGACTCACAGGTAATATAATTCCCAATGAGGAAAAACTGAGCTTTTCTTCTACAGTCAGGAACAAGACAGGGATGTCCAGTCTCACCACTACTATTTAACATAGTACTGGAAATCTTAGTCTCAGCAATCAGACAACAAAAAGAAATAAAAGACACCCAAATCAGTGAGGAAGAAGCCAAACTATCACAGATGACATGATACCCTCTGTAGAAAGCTGAAAGACTGTGCCAAAAATTGCTGGAACTGATACATGAATTCAGCAAAGTTGTAGGATATAAAATCATTGTACAGATATCTGTTGCATTTCTAGACACCAATAACGAAACAGCAGAAAAATAATTCAAGGAACTGATCCCATTTTCACTTGCAATAAAAACTATGAGATACCTAGGAATAAACCTAACCAAAGAGATAAAAGATCTGTACTCTGAAAACTATAGAACACTTATGAAAGAAATTGAAGAGGCAAAAGGAAATAGGAAAAGATTCCATGCTCATGGACTGGAAGAACAAACATTGTTAAAATGTCTATACTACCCCAAACAATCTAAACATTTAATGCAATCCCTATCAAAATACCATCAGCGTTTTTCACAGAGCTAGAAAAAACAATCCTAAAATTTGTATGGAACCACTGAAGACCCTGAATTAGCAAATCAATTTTGAAAAAGAAAAGCAAATCTGGAGGGATCACAATTCTGGATTTCAAGTTATATTACTAAGGTGTACTCATCAAGACAGTATGGCACTGGCACAAAAACATTAACCAATGGAAGAGAATAGAAAACCCAGAAATGGACCCAAAACTATATACTCAGCTAATCTTCAATGAAACAGGAAAGAATATCCAATGGAAGAAAGACAGCCTCTTCAGCAAATGGTGTTGGGGAAACTGGACAGCAACATGCAGAAGAATGAAACTGGACCACTTACTTACGCCATACACAAAAATAAATTCAAAATGGATGAAAGACCTAAATGTGAGACAAGAAACCATTAAAACAGTAGGGGAGAACACAGACAGCATGTACTTGACCTTAGCCAGAGGAACTTCTTACTAGACTAGTCACCAGAGAGGCAAATGAAAAAAAAGTAAACATGAATTATTGGGACTTCATCAAGATAAAAGTTTCTGCACAGCAAAGGAAATAATCAACAAAACTAAAAGGCAGAATGGGAGAAGATATTTGCAAATGACATATGTAATAAATAGTTGGTATCCAAAATCTATAAAGAACTTATCAAATACCCAAAAAACAAATAATGAGTTAATAAATGGGCATAAGACATGAATAGACACTTTTCCAAAGAAGAGATTCAGATGGCTAGCAGACACATGAAAAGATGCTCAACATCACTCATCATCAGGGAAATACAAATCAAAACCACAATGAGATACCACCTCACATCTGTGAGAATGGTTAAAATTAACAACACAGGAAACAAAAGGTGTTGGTGAGAATATGGAGAAAGGGGAACTCTGTTACACTGTTGATGGAAATGCAAACTGGTGGTAACCTCACTGGAAAACAGTATGGAGGTTTCTCAAAAAGTTAAAAATAGAAGTCCCCTATGACCCAGCAATTACACTAGTAGGTTAGGTATTTATCCAAAGGATACAAATATACAGATTTGAAGGGGTACATACACCCTGATGTTTATAGCAGCATTATCAACAATGGGCAAACTATGGTAAGAGCCCAAATGTCCATCAATTGATGAATGGATAAAGAAGATATGGGGTGTGTATATATATATATACATATATATATATATATATATGTATATATATACGTATATATGTACATGTATATATACATACATGTATACATGTACATATATACGTATATACGTATATATATACATATATGTATATATATACATATATACACACACATACTATGTATACATAGTATATGTATATATATATACACACGCATATTCATATATGTATATGTATTGTATATGTATATATGTATATATATACACACATATATGTATATATATTGTATATGTATATATATGTATATATATACACACACAATGGAATATTACTTTCATCAAAAATAATGAAATCTTGCCATTTGCAACAATGTGGATGGAACTAGAGTGTATTATGCTACGTGAAGTAAGTCAGTCAGAGAAAGACAAGTATCATATGATTTCACTCATATGTTGAGTTTAAGAAACAAAATAGATGAACATATGGAAAAGGAAAAAAAGAGAGAGGGAAACACACCATTAAAGATAAGAAACTGAGGGTTGATGGAGGGGGAAGGGCTAAATGGGTGTACTGAGGAGGGCACTTGTTATAATGAACACTAAGTGTTATGTGTAAATGATGAATCACTAAATTCTACCCCTGAAAGTAATATTATACTATATGTTAACTAGCTAGAATGTAAATAAAATTAAAAAAACAATAATTCTATAATATTTAATAATAAATCCATATTCATATTCTGTGATATTAAATAATAAATATCTAACATCCAGTCCAATATTTAATATCCATTCCAATTTTCCCATGTATCCCAAGAATATAACTTGTATCTTTATTCTTTTGAATTATGACATAATTGAGATTCACACATTGCATTTGCTTATATGGATATTTAGTATTTCTTAATCTAGAACATTTATTTATTTATTTATTTTTGCTGGCATTGGCTTTGAAAGAGTTCAGGGCAATTGTCATGTAAAAACCTTCCAATTCTGGAGTTTCTGATTGCTCCCTTATGGTGTTATTGACCTTGTGCTACTATTTCTTAAATTTTTTATGAATTGTAAATTAGGTCTATAGGTTTGATTAGACCCAGGTTAAACATTTTTGGCAAGAATGTTTTACACATATTATCTATTTTATATTGCACCATATGATGAGACACTGAAGGTCAGGTTGTCTTGCTCTTAGAAATGTAAGTTTGGCTACTCATTTAAGGTGGTGATTATTAGGTTGCTGTATAATAAAGGTGTGTATTTTGCTTTGGAATTTGTAAGTGATCTGTGGGGAAAGACCCAATACCAGGAGACAATTTTTTACTCCGCGGTTTTAGTATTCACTGAGAAACCCAAATAAATTTTTCAATAGGGGTAGAAATGTAGTAAGTTTCTGATTTCCATGATTACTTCTACATTTATTATAAAATAAGAGCTTTCTTTTTTCTTTCCTTTGTCTTTCTTTCTTGAGTTTAATTATGGGTTCCTGGATGCTTATTTATTCATTGCATCCATTACAGTCATTATTCTTTTGAACTTTTTTTAATGTTTATTTATTTTTGAGACAGAGAGAGACAGAGCATGATGGTAGAGAGACAGAGGGAGACACAGAATCCAAAGCAGGCCCCAGGCTCTGAGCTGTCAGCACAGAGCCTGACGCGGGGCTTGAACCCACGAACAGTGAGATCATGACCTGATTCGAAGTTGGATGCTCAACTGACTGAGCCACCCAGGCACCCCTTTTTAAAAAAAAATTTTTTTTAATTCTTTTTGAGATATGCATTTGTTTCAAAGACCAGTGGAAGCCCCTTCAAGCTGGCTTCTGGGTCTTTTTGTTATGAATCTGTCTGTGAGTGCTTTCTAGCTTTATGACATAACAAGATGCCCTTGATTTACCTTGTGCATTTCCTCTCCAAGACCTAAAATCAGCTATTTTCCCCCCAAGGAATTCTAGTGTATAAGTGGGGAATTTGAAACCAAGACCTAGGTGTAGACATCCTCATTCCTGCTGAACTCTTGCTTTCTGACTTTTTTCAGTGGACAGAGATAGGAAGATATATTTATTATATTTATTTATTTATATAAATATAACTATTTATTATATTTATAAATATGTTTGCAAATTATTTTATTTTATTTTATTTTATTTTATTTTATTTTATTTTATTTTATTTTAGAAAGAGTGAGAGAGTGCATGAGTGGGAGAGAGGGGCAGAGGGAGAGAGAGAGTAAGAATCCCAGGCAGGCTACATGCTCAGTATAGAGCCCTTTGTGAGGCTCAAACCCGTGACCTGTGAGATCATGACCTGAGCTGAAATCAAGGGTCTGATGCTTAACGAACTGAGCCACCCAGGTATCCCAGCAATATATTTTTAAAAATCATAAGTTCATATTGATGTTTGTAATTAAAATTTAACATTAAAGCATTTTCTCTATTTTTCTTCTTTTATTTGCCGTGTTTTCTCTTATATATGGACTTGGCAAAGGACAGCTGTGGGAGCCAATTAAGGATGTGGTTTCAGACAAAGTCCCTCAGGGGGAAGCTTCAGTCTAATCCAGTAGGGGAGCCCTGGAGTTTAAGTTAAACCTCGGGATAGGAGTGTCTCCAGATTTCACTCTGACCCCCAAGTAGGTAGCTGGACTTTCTTATTCTATGTTTGTCAGTAATTGGTTGAAGACTGCTCTAGAGGAAAGTAAATTCCAGGCCCTTTGGTTCTCTGCATCTTCAGGTAAGGGTCTGACATTGTTATAAATGATCAGTGGTTTAAAATGCAGTTATTTTCCTAACCAACATTTTATTTAAAAAAGCCATAAACAGGGGCGCCTGGGTGGCGCAGTCGGTTAAGCGTCCGGCTTCAGCCAGGTCACGATCTCGCGGTCCGTGAGTTCGAGCCCCGCGTCAGGCTCTGGGCTGATGGCTCGGAGCCTGGAGCCTGTTTCCGATTCTGTGTCTCCCTCTCTCTCTGCCCCTCCCCCGTTCATGCTCTGTCTCTCTCTGTCCCAAAAATAAAAAAAAAAAAAAAAAAAAAAAAAAATGTTAAAAAAAAAAAAAAAAAAAAAAAAGCCATAAACATCGATAATAATCAACTATAAATGATAGTTCTATATTTAGTAAAACCTTCTAAAGGGTATTTAAACTGAATAACCAAATAAATGTGTATTTCAGATGGTGCCTATGATTGTGTGCAATACAAAGTTCTTTTTTAATTCCTACTTAATTTTACTGCAGCGAATAGGAATCTACCTTCAATAAGGTCATGATATTCATATGGGATTATCTCTAGGAGAATTTTTTTGTGGGGGACTTAGAACAACTTGGTGGGTCCCGAGAAACAAATTCAGAAATTTGTTTGGCTATCCTATTCTCATTGTTGATTTTCCTGTAGAAAAGATCACTCACGAACTCTTCTCCATTGCCTTGGAAACAGCTTTTATGTTTTTATTTTAACAGTTTTTATTTTCCTCTCATCAGCAATGGCAGCTTCACCTTATTCCTTGACATGAAACAAACAGACCCATCTTCAACTTGTACTAGTTGACTGATTTGCATTGACTTTTCTCATTCTTTGCTTCCACCACATACCATTGCTTTTCAGCATCAAAAAGACAAACTCGGGGCAAGTTTAGTTCTTAAGTGTCTGAATCAAAACATTTCCTTCTCAGCCACAGACTCTGTCCTCTGCCCATAACAGAGGATCACAATCATTTCCTTAAGACTAAAATGCATCAAGTATTGAAACAGTTTTTTTTCCCAATCAGCATAATAAGGGCTTACCTCTTCCACCTCTCCCATTTTTTCTTCAAAATAGTCCTCTTGGGAGGTTATCTGTTTATTCCAAATAATTTAGGAACTCATCCATTACAGTCATCACAGAAAATGTCATAGGCTGGTTTCTCCAGAATTGGGTGCTTCCAACAGAGCTTGGGGTATCATGTTTATCAGAGCTAAACATCTGTGAAGGGAAGGGGTAAGCAGGATTGGGCAGAGGGAGAAACTGAACTGTGATGTAGGCCTGACAAAGCCTCAGCAAACCTGGGTCAGGCATTGGTGGGGCAAGTATGCCTTTGGAGTGTCTGCTTCAGACCAAAGACTGTGCCTCTATACCCCTCCGTGTTCAGTCACTAGAAACAGGATGCCCCTGGAACAGTGTGACCACTGGTGAGGCAGCTCCTTGTGACTGAAGCAGACATTGAAGAAGCTGAAAGCTGGAAATTGTCCTGATGATCACAGTCCCCAAGCTGGGCATCAAGTCCTTCCTTGAAGGGGGATTTGGAGTAGGTACGCATGTGTTCATATCTAGCACATAGAACTAGTTACAAGTCCAAGGAAAAATTTGATCTTAACTACAATATTTTTACAACCCATGCTCAGCTTTCGTAATTGTTAGGATTGGTAAGTTTATAGAGATTTTCTGGTTTAATGACTCTCCTCTCCCAACTTTTACAGATGTTTGATATTTAACCCCTGAGACACTGTACTGACAGATAGAAGGTGGCATGAGGCTTCTTGTACTCCCCACCCTAACAATCATACTTCTACCCACCTCCAAGGAACACAAATGGCTTTACTGCCTCATGGGCTTTTTCTTTACTCAGCTTGGTATAAGAAGGGACAAAAACTTAACGGAAAGAGAAAAGAAGGAAGGTAAAATTTGGGAGGAAAAGACTTCTTTGGGATTATAACCAGGATTTGTGAGAATTATCCAGAAAAGCCTAGATTACTCGCCAAATGCTGATAAATAATTGGAGAACTAACTTCATCAAAAGGTGCTCTGTTTTTCTACCTATTGAAACTTATGTACCAATTATATAGAGATTTACCTAGAGAAAAGAAAATAAAAAGGGGGGACTCCTTAATTAGTATTAATAGCCAGATCTGTGAATAGGTCATGTCTAACCCCCCATGCTCTAAACAAACTAGCTGTGTGATAATTCTTAAAACCATTCATTCATTCATTCATCCATAAAGTATATTTTGAATGCCTACCACGTGCCAAGCTCCAGGGAGACAGTGGAGAACTGTACTATGGCATAAATTAGTTCACAGCCAAAGTTGGCTGAAGATTTCAGCCAGTGCTCCTGGCTGTTTCTCTCTGATTTTGAAATCACTTTCCAGGTTATGCTAAATCTATTAATGTGCATGAAAGTGTTTTAAAGCATAATGTGACAGTTTTATGTTGTGTTTTCATCGTTTCACTTTTCTAATCCAATATCTCTCTATATAGGGTCTAGGGAAAGCTGAGGACTGGCTTTCATTGCTCATTTTCCTTTTTTCTTCCTTGTCTGTTCTTCTCTCTTTCCTTTGTTATTTGGGCTCACACACAAGGTTCTTAGCAGGGCCTGCAGTGTGCCGTTGGGGGTGGTGGTGAGGAGTGGTGAAAAGAAAATGAGAATTGGGGGAAGTCTTCTGAGGCTCTCTTTAAGAAGTTGGTAGACTGAGTTGTAATAGCTAGTGTTTGTATAACAGCAATCATGTGTCAGCACCTATGTTAACTCATCAGCTTTTTACAACAACTCAGTGAGTTAAATTCTTCTGGTATTTTTTTAAATCCTTGTTTTGTAGATCAGGAGGCCAAAACACAGAGGGGTTAAGATATTTGCCTAAAGTCAGACAAATAATTGTCAGAGTCAGTATTGAATTCAGGTTCTTTAGTCTACTCTCTTGAAAGTGAGGACAGTTGTCTGCTGAGGCACTTCTGACTCAGTGGTTCTCAACTGGAGGCAGTTTTGCCTCTCAGGGACAATTAGCAATGTCTGCAGACATTTTTGGTTGTCATGACTGGGGGCAGATTCTAGTGGCATCTAGTGGGCAGAGGCCAGGGATGCTGCTAAACATCCTACAATGCTCAAAACAGCCCCTACAACAAAGAAATATGTCAACAGTGCCAAGATTGAGAGCCCTACTCTACCTGGATATATACTCCACATGTAGTCTGTACAGGAGACAACAGTGTGTCTATTCCTTTTCTTTGGCAAAACCCAGGGATGGTTGTTAATGCAGCCAAATACTGCACTAGCTTTTAGCATTTATTTATGCCACACTGTTGGTACATATGGATCTATTGTCACCTAAACTCATTGGGGTGGATTACCCCTCATTAATTACTCCCAACACACATGTTCCCTATATTTTCATCTTATTTCTTTTTAGAACCAAGATATAGAACCTTAAATGTAGCTGTTTAAGTTTCATCTTGTTACTTTTTATTTTTCCAATCCATAGACCTCTTTTTGAACACTGATTTTGTTTTCCAGTATATAGAATAGCACTGTCAACTTGGTGCCATTGGCAGATAGGAAAATTATGATATCTG
Source organism: Neofelis nebulosa (assembly GCF_028018385.1). Lineage (NCBI taxonomy): Eukaryota > Metazoa > Chordata > Mammalia > Carnivora > Felidae > Neofelis > Neofelis nebulosa. The sequence continues at coordinate 50,039,892 of NC_080788.1, forward strand.
AGTCTTTATCCATGCTGCCAATAAGCTTAAAGGGGGCTACTAACTGAGCCCTGATGTATACCACTAAATACTCTTCCTCAGATCACTGTTCGCTGAATGCAAATCTTTGTACCAGCTATGTCAGTGATACCTGGGAAACTTAAAAAATAAGTAATTCCTGAGTCCATCCTTGGACATCTTGTTTTTGTGTATGTGGGGTAGAAGTCACAAATCAGCATTTTTAAAGCACCCTCTAGGATTGTGATTTTGATGAGCAAACATACTGGGAGCCATTGTTCTTTCTGTTCTGACGCTTCTCCATAAACTTCAACCAGCTGTAAATCTCCCTTACTCATCATTTATTCATATTTCTCTTTCTTAACAAGGATATATATGAGAGAATGTGAAACGTATTATTGAAATCAAGATTAACTAGATGTAAATGATTCTGTTTATCTACAAGTATTGATTAATTTATTTGTTCCTGGCATGTTCCAAAAGGATTTAAGGCAGTTGACCAACTAGGACCCAATAGCAAAGCAAATAATGTTGATTTGTAACAAAATAGCACCTTGAGTAGTACATAATGTTTAGCAGGCATTAAAAAGGTGTTTTGTAAATAAATGAATAAATGACCAGTTCATGGTGTCTACTATAGTCATTGCTTTACTTTCTCAATGAATATTTGCTGGACATTGACCCAAATATGCTGGTCTAGAATTCCTGGAAATCAAAACCTTTCTCTCCTCTTGTGCCTATATTTCTTAGAAAACTGGGACAACATTTCCTCTCTCTCACCTTCTGGAAGCTTTTTCATTCTTTATGACTTCTCAAGTCAGTGATGGTATATCAACACTTTCCATGCCCTAAAGGTAAGTCATCTAGGTTTCAGCATTGGATTCATTTAAGTAGCTGGGCAGAACATTACCTCTCTTTGATGTTGTACTTCAGTTTTCTTCAATCAGTATTTGTTTTTTCCTTTCTGGTTGGAGATTGTTCTGGCTGGTAAGATGGTTTGTAAGATAATAACTAAATGGCATGTCTTTCTCTGTTTTGTATCATCTTCCCTCAGAAGTGATTCTATTCCATTCTCACTTTTCTCATCAGCAATTAAGGAAAAGAAACCCCAAACAAACAAACAAACAAAAAAAACCAAAAAACTTTTTTTTAAAAGGCTTGTTTACAAGTCTCATTTCATTATTGGCCAGTTTTGGGGACATTATTTTTCTAAGTTTGTGGCTCTAACTTGTTCCCCAATTATGTACCTCTTCTTACTTTTGTAGAGGATAGTTTCTCTACAGTAACATGATTGCCCTGTGGGCCAGATAATTCTTTGTTTTGGGGTCTGTCCTATGCATTATAGGATGTTTAGTAGCATCTATGTCCTTTACTCACTAGATACCAGTAGCACCCCTCCAAGTTATGACAACCAAAAATGTCCACACAACATTGTCAGATGTCTCCTGAGGTACGGGGGAGGAAACTGCTTCTTATTGAAAATGAATGCTAAAGATGTGAGTATAGATGTATTCAATTATTTGTTTTTTCTTCACAACTGCATAGATTTTTACTTTCTAGAGCATTGCTTCATTTAAAAAAGTGGCATTATCTGTGTTTAGTTCATTCAGGATGAAAGAGAGTACATATTCTACCACTCTTCCATCTGGTAGCCACTGCATGCATCTGTACCTTTCCATTTTTTTCCTTTTAAATCACTGAGCTGCATGCTCCCTCATAATCCATCTCATTGCTGGGTGCCAGGCAGCCATTACCAAGTGACTAGAGTTGGAGTGCAAAATGGAACCCATTCACCATCCCTTAATTTTGGAGTTTTTTGTAGGATATCCATACTTTCTCTAAATTTTTTAGGAATTTGCTTCCTAAACCCAGGTGCATATGTTTGACAGTGCCTAATATTTCATTTCTTTATCATCATAAATCCCAAGATTAAAGGCTTATTTTCCACAATATTCTTTTCACTATTAACAAGTTTTCCCCTATTGGTAAGAATCAAGTTCTTAGTAATAATCCTCCTCTTGTTTGTTCTAATTTATGAGAAATGAAGTAGCTAAAATCTATCAGACTATTTATTATCTATCATACTGGGAAAGGATATATTAGGACAATACAAGAATATATTATGGTGGCTAATACAACCCCTTTGAAAGAAAAATTATCAATATATATCTATCAAGTTTTTATTATTTTTTAACTTTTTTATCAAGAAATTTTTAATGTTTATTTATTTTTGAGAGATAGAGAGAGAGCATAAGCAGGAGAGGGGCAGATTGAGAGGGAGACATAGAATCTGAAGCAGGTTCCAGGTTCTGCTCTGTCAGCACAGAGCCCAACGTGGGGCTTGAATTCACAAACCACGAGATCATGACCTGAGCCAAAGTTGGGTGCTTAATGGACCGAGCCACCCAGGTGCCCCCCATCAAGTTTTTAAAATATGCATTCCCTTTGATACAGCAATCCTTATATATACATATGTGTGTATGTTTATATATATATATGTATATATAGTTATATATTATATATAGCATATATATATATATATATATATATATATATGTATTCTCTCAAGAGCACAAAGAAGAATATAAAGACATGTATTGCAGCATTGCTTTGTCAGATTAAAAAAATACACTCTCAGGGGCGCCTGGGTGGCTCAGTTGGTTAAACGTCTGACTTCTGCTTGGGTCATGATCTGGCGGTTCGTGAGTTCCAGCCTCGCATCAGGCTCTGTGCTGATGCCTCGGAGCCTGGAGCCTGCTTCAGATTCTGTGTCTCCCTCCCTCTCTGCCCCTCCCCTGCTCATGCTCTGTCTCTCTCTCTGTCTCTAAAAAATAAATAAATAAATGTTAAAAAAATTTAAAAAATATCCACTATCAGAGAGGAAAGGATGAATAGGTAGGGCACAGAGAATGTTTATGGCAGAGAAAATATTCTATGATACTTTAACAGTACATGTCATTATATATGTTTCCAGGAATGAATTTAATTTAATATAAACTATGGGCTTTATGGTGATAAATTATTATGGTGATAATATGTCAATGTAGGTTCATCAGTTATAACAAATGTACTATTCTGGTGGAGAATGTTAATAATGGGGACTATGCATGTGTGGGGGCAGGGAGTATGTGGGAAATCTCTATCTTCTGTTCAGTTATGCTATGAACCTAAAACTGCTCTAAGAAATAAAGTCTATTAAAAAACCCAAAATTACAGATTTAGGTAAACCGAGTTTTTATTTCAAAGGATTATTGCAAGAAGGTTGGGGAGGGAGCAGAGACAATTGCAATAGACAGATATTTGGACTGTAATATCTGCAAGTATCTCAAAAGTTAGGCATAAAAGGGCTTTTCTTTTATAGGGCGAAGTAAACAAGGCTAGAAAAAACGGTGTGGGAAAGTGGAATGAGCAAAGGTATTGTAATGAGACGGGATATCAGAGAATGTTTTACCCAGATGTCAGCTTGTTGTTGTGAGAGGCAGGTATGGTGGTATTTCATGATGCTGGCTCAGGCTGAGGCCCAGAGGAAGGAGAGAAACTTAACCAAAGTTTGGTTGATGAGCATCTTGTTCTGATTGCTCAGTGGGGAACAAAACAGTTCAGCTAGTCATTTTTGAGGCACAGGATGGAAATTTGGAGGATCTATGTTGACCATGCCATAGATAAACAAAGGAGCATCCTTGAATCTTACTTAAGTCATGTAGGGAAGGGTGTTCTTTGCAGTAAGCCCTCATCTATTAGACTTATCAACCTCATCAAATTAGCTAAAGAAGAATAGTATGGAGGATTAAGTGCTTATGGGTCAGGCCTGGAAATGGTACTATCACTTCTACTCACATTTTATTGGCTAGAACATAGTCACATACTCACACTGAATTGTGAGGGGAATTAGAAAATGAGGCATAGCCATATGCTCAGGAGGAAGAATTTGGTTTGGTGAACAAGTAGCCAATTACTTATGAAAGCTCAATGTCTACCATTTATACTATATTAGTGGTTAAATAAACAATGGAACAAGATGTAGCTTTAAAAAAAGAAAAAAATTTTAATTGAAGTATGATTGGCACAATGTTACATTAGCTTCAGGTGCACAACATAGTGATTCAAAAACTATATTGGGGAGCCTGGATGGTTCGGTCACTGGTTTTGTGGGTTCAAGCCCAGTGTCGTGTTCTGCACTGGCAGTGTGGAGCCTGCTTGGGATTCTCTCTCTCTCTCTCTCTGTCTCTCTCTCTCCCTCTCTGCCCCTCCCAACTCATGCTGTCTCTGTCTCTCTAAAAATAAATAAATAAACTTAAAAAACTATATTACTAAAAAAGAAATTATTTGTAAGTATTGATATAGAATGACCTTAAAATATTTTAAGTATGAAAAAATTAGGACAGAACAGTTTTGTATCAAGTTAGGATCGGCTCTGTCACCACCACCCCCTGCCCCCCGCAGATAAGAAGTACATTCATAAGCATTCTGGTACATGCACAGAATACCTGTGGAAGCATTCACAAATCAATTACATTCACATCAATTCCTGCCTCTTTATTTGCTGAGGATTCAATGTATGTTCTGTGAAACTGTTCCTGTTTTCTCCTGAGAATTAGTAGGCATATTCTCCACTATTGTTTTCTGTTTTTGCTCTATGAATAAGCTGTTGTTGCCTTCACCTGACTCTGCATTAATATATTTTTCTGGCTTTGCCTTCATTTTTAGTAGCAAAAGCTTTTAATCAGGCTATCAAGTCTTTTTTCCAAGTGTTCTCCAGTTTTTGTGAGATGCCTTCTAGGAAACAGTATCAAAATAATGGACTTAGCAAAAGAACAAAATCTAAGCACTCAAATCCTATCCTTTGATATGAAATAGACTCTTACTGACCACCCTACCTAAAATAGCCTCAATTCACTCCTTACCACATTACTCTGTTTTGTTTTCATTATAGTACATATTACTATATTACTACCTGATACTTAAAAAATTGTAGTTGGTAATTACCTGTCTCCTCCATTAGAGCACAAGAGACATAGGTAAATGGACCTTCTGTATCTATTCTAATGGTGTCTTGTTCCTAGGATAATGTCTTGCATTTGGTGGGAGCTCAATAAAAGTTTTATGCATGTGTGTATAAATCTCCAGTTCTTGTTGCTTACTTTATATTTACCTTTTTTTTTTTCTTTTCTAAGCTCACACCCTTACTGTATTACAAATTCTTCATTTTCTACCCGGATTTCAAGGCACAGTTTTAGTCAATGCCCACAGCTTTACTCTGGCAATGAGCACAGTGCACAGAGCACATTGCTTGCATCTATCCCTCAAATGTGAGCTTCTTGAAGGCAGAGATCTTGTCTGGCTAATCATTGTTTCTCCAGTTCTTTGAATCTAATAGATGAATGAAGGCACTGAAGAAATGATCCAAAGTCCTTAAAAAATTATGAGAGATCATGACTGTAAAGAATCTCCATGTTTTTAATTGTTTGAAAGAGAATCTTTATTGCCTGTTAATTTATTTGGCATTAGAGGAGTAAAAAAGATACTCTTCAAGACTAGAGACATAAAGATGCAGATTATGATAACTTTATCAGAAAAGACAGATAACTTTATGAAACCAAGAAAGTAGATGTAAAGTATGGAAGTTTATTGTTTAAGAAGAAGTCTAATGCACAATCTGAATCTAGGAGTGACACAGACGCTAGCTGTTTAGTGGAAAAACTTTTGAATAGGCAACAAAAAATCCCAGTGATATAAATCCAATGTCTGGTTGAATCCTCTCTGCCTTCATTATAGCGACATGTGAAGACCACCTGAATTCAATTCTTCAGCTGAAATGTGAGATGCCCATTCAAGATGTAATTCAAGAAGAATTTAAAAGGAATTCATAAAAAACCCCCAAAAAACAGAGGGATACTACTCAAAGAGAAGGAAGCTGTTTTTATTCTAGCCGGATCTCAGCTCTTTAGCCTAGCTGGCTAAAGATTCCAACATTTCTTTGGAAGTAAACTCAGTTTTTTTTAAGTGCAGCTCAGCTACCTTTCACAGGGAAGGGTTTGAAGTTGTTGCCAAAGAATTTCATTGATTCAGTAGAATAAATATATAGGTTTAACAATTTTCTGATTTTCAGCATTCCTAGGAACCATAGAATATCAGTTTATTTTATTGCAATTACATTTTAATTTTCCTCAATTAGATAACAAAGGAAGAAGTTGATTTTGAAACTCTTTGTAAACTATAAAAAATATGCTAATATTAGTACTATTATAATTATGGTTACTATTGATCTGCACGTAAACTTGGCATAGAAACAAACCATCTCCTTAAATGGAGTTTACTAGCTTATCTAAGCCTCATGCCTAAATAAAAATCATAGTTAGTTCCTGGATCAGTGGAGACTGACCCTGGGATCAACCCTGAAGTGATTCCTGCAGAGTCTGGGGCTGGAAGCTGTCACACCATGGATGACAGCCAGGCCGCTGGATCCATTTCAAAGTGACTCAGTGGGGCAGAGAACTATTAATATATTTATCACCACAGGTATTAGATTTAATGTCATTATTGAGAAACTGTTGCAGAGTGTTATTTTTATTCTTTTATTTGTTTAACCATATGTCTACTAAATTTTTTTTATTCGTGCTTGTGTGTTTGTTTTGTTCATGGATAGATACTTTTGTTTCTGAGAGTCCTCCAAATTTTATAGCTGTAAGCAGGTAGTGAAAAAAATCCAATTAGAAAGTGGGTGAAAGACATGAAAGGCTTGCACTAAATAGGTACATAGATAGGTGAGATGTTTAACATCATTAGCCATTAGGAGATGTAAATTAAAACCATAATGAGGTATCACGCACAGGTATCACAATGGCTAAAATGAAAAATAGTGACAACATCAAAAATACTGGAGAAGATGCAGAGAAGCTGGATCAATTTATTCCCGTGGAAATGCAAATGGTACATCTACTCTGGAAACAGTTTGGCAGTTTCTTTAAAAACTAAACATGCAAAGACCATTAAGACCCAGCAGTTGTGCTCTTGTATGTTTATCACAAGGAAATTCAACTTATGCCCACATAAAATCCTATACATGAATGTTGATAGCACCAACTGTTTAAAATATTAAAAATTAGGGGCGCCTGGGTGGCGCAGTCGGTTAAGCGTCCGACTTCAGCCAGGTCACGATCTCGCGGTCCGTGAGTTCGAGCCCCGCGTCAGGCTCTGGGCTGATGGCTCGGAGCCTGGAGCCTGTTTCCGATTCTGTGTCTCCCTCTCTCTCTGCCCCTCCCCCGTTCATGCTCTGTCTCTCTCTGTCCCAAAAATAAATAAAAAATGTTGAAAAAAAATTAAAAAAAAAAATTAAAAAATTTTTAAATACATATAATATAAAATTTCCCATCTTGACCATTTTTAAGTGTGTAGTTGAGTAGTATTTAAGTACACTCACATTGTTGTTTAACTAACCTCCAGAGCTCTTTTCATCTGTGAAACTAAAACTCTATGCCCATTTAATAGTGACACCCCACTACCCCTTCTCTTCTAGCCCCTGGAAACCCCCATTCTATTTTCTGTTTCTATGAATTTAACTACTCAAGATACCTCATTTAAGTGGAAGCATATAGTATTTTTCTTTTTGTGACTGGCTTATTTTACTCAGCATCATGTCCTCAGCATTCATCCATGTTATATGTTATAGCATGTGCCTGAATTTCTTTTCTTTTAAAGGTTGAATAATATCTTATTGTATAGATACACAGCATTTTGTTTATCCATTCATCTGTCAAAACACACCTTGGGTAGCTTACATTCTGGCTATTGTGAATAATGCTGCTTTGAACATGAATATACAAACATCTCTTCAAGACTCAGAGGTAAAATTTTGAAATCATATAATAATTCTATTTTTAATTTTTTGAGTAATTGCCATACTGTTTTCCAAAGCCATTTAAACATTTTGCATTCCCACTAACAGTGTATAGGGTTCTAATTTCCCAACATTCTCATCAATACTTATTATTACTATTATTTTTTATAGCTATCCTAATGGGTATGAGGTGAAATTGCACTGTAGTTTTTATTTTTATTTCTCTAATGATTAGTTATGTTGAGTATCTTTTCATGTGCTTGTTGACCTTCTGCATATCAACTTTGGAGAAATGTCTATTCCAGTCTTTTGCCCATTAAACATTTTTTTAAATGGCCATTTATTTTTGAGAGAGAGAGAGAGAGAGAGCGCAAGTGAAAGAGGGGCAGAGGGAAGGAGACACAGAATCTGAAGCAGGCTCCAGTCTCTCAGCTGTCAGCACAGAGCCTGACATGGGGCTCAAACCTATGAACTTGGAGATCATGACCTGAGCTGAAGTCAGATGCTTAACCGACTGAGCCACCCAGGTGGCCCCTTTGCCCCTTTTTAAGCTGAGGTTTTTTTTTGTTATTAAGTCATAGGAATTTTTAATATGTTTTGAATATTAACCCCTTATCAGAGATATGCTTTGCAAATATTTCCCCCATTTTGTAGGTTTTCTTTTTACTCTGTCAGTTGCATCCTTTGACGCACAAAAGTTTTCAATTTTGATGTAATACAGTTTATCTATTATTACCTTTGTTGCCTGTGCTTTTATTTATATTTAATTTTTAAAAAATTTATTGTTTTTAATTTTAATTCCAGTATAGTTAATGTACAGTGTTATATTAGTTTCAGGTGTACAATATAGTGACTTAACAGTTCTATATACTGTCAGTGCTAATCATGATAAGGGTACTCTTAATTCTCTTTGCCTATTTTAGCCAACCCCTCACCCACCTCCCCTCTGACAACCACCAGTTTGTTCTTTATGGTTAAGTGTCTGTTTCTTGGTTTGTTTCTATCTCCCTTTTTTTCCTTTGCTGGTTTGTTTTGTTTCTTAAATTCTGTATATGAGTGAAATCATATGATATTTGTCTTTCTCTGACTGACTTAGTTTGCTTAGCATTATATTCTCCAGATCCATCCACATTGTTGCAAATGTTAAGATTTCATTCTTTTTTCTAATGGCTGAATAGTATTCCATTATGTGTGTGTGTGTATACACACACACACACACACACACACACACACAATGACATCTTTATCAATTCATCTATTTATGGACACTTGGACTGTTTCCATAATCTGGATATTATAAAAAAAGTACTGCTATAGACATAGAGATGCACATAGCCTTCCAAATTAGTGTTTTGTATTTTTTGGATAAATAACTAGCAGCTTGAGTAGGGTAGTCGAGTTTTAACTTTTTGAGGAACCTCTCCATACTGTTTTCCACAGTGCAAGCTACACTAGTTTGCATTCCCACCAATAATGAAAGAGGGTTCTTTTTTCTTCACATCTTTGCCAATACTTGTTTCTTGATTTTAGCCATTCTGACAGGTATGAGGTAACATCTCCTTGTGCTTTTAATCTGCATCTCCCTGATGATGAGTGATGTTGAGCCTATTTTCATGTCTTTTGACCATCTGTATATCTTCTTTGGAGAAATGTCTGTTCATGTCTGCTGCCCATTTTTAAATTGGATTATTTGTTTTTTTGTGTTGAGTTTTATCAGTTCTTTATATATTTTGGATACTACCCTTTATTATATGTGTCATATAAAAATATCTTCTCCCATTCAGTAGCTTGTTTTTTAGTTTTGTTAATTGTTGTTGTGCAAAAGCTTTTTATTTTGACAAAGTTCCAATAGTTTATTTTTGCTTTTGTTTCCTCTAGTCTCAGGAAACATATCTAGAAAAATGTTACTATGGCCAATGTCAGAGAAATTATTGCCTGTGCTCTCTTCTAGGATTTTTATGGTTTCTTCAGGTCTCACATTCATGTATTTAATTGATTTTAAGTTTATTTTTGTGTATGGTGTAAGAAAGTGGTCCAATTTCATTCTTTTGCATGTAGCTGTCCATTTTCCCCAATACCATTTGTTGAAGAGACTGTCTTTTTCCCCTTACATATTCTTGCCTCTTTGTCAGAGATTAATTGCCCATATAATTGTATATTTGTTTCTGGGTTTTCTATCCTGTTTCATTGAACTATGTGTCTATTTTTGGGCCATTACCATACTGTTTTGATTACTATAGCTTGGTAATATAACTTGAAGTCCAGAATGGTGATGCCTCGAGCTTTTTCTCTAAAAAATTTTTTTAAAATGTTTATTTATTTTTGAGAGAGAGGGAGAGAGAGTGCCAGATACAGAGAGACAGAGACAGAGAGGAAGAGAGAGAGAGGGAGACACAAAACCAAAGCAGGATCCAGGCTCTGAGCTGTCAGCACAGAGACAGAAGCGGGGCTCAAACCCACAAACCATGAGATCATGTCCTGATCCGAAGTGAGATACTCAACCAACTGAGCCACTCAGGTGCCCCTGTTTTTCTTTTTTAAGATTGCTTTGGCTATTTGGGGTCTTTTATGGTGCCATATACTGTTAGGATTGTTTGTTCTAGTTCTGTGAAACATGCTGTTGGTATTTGGATAGGGATTGCATTAAATCTGTAGACTGCCTGAGTAGTACAGACATTTTAACAGTATTTGTTCTTCTAATCCATTAGTGTGGAATATCTTTCCATTTGTTTGTGTTGTCTTGTGTTTTTAGAGTCTTTTCTCTCTTTGGTTAAGTTTATTTCCAGGTATTTTATTATTTTGGTGTAATTGTAAATGACATTGCTTTCTTTATTTTCTCTTTCTGTTGCTTCATTATTAGTGTATAGAAATGCAATGGATTTCTTTACATTGATTTTGTATCCTGCAACATTGTTGAATTCATTTATCAGTTTTAATAGTTTTTTGGTGGAGTCTTTAGGATTTTCTATATAGAGTATCCTGTCATCTTTAAATAAGGAAAGTTTTACGTTTTTCCTTACTGATTTTGATGCCTTTCCTTCCTTTTCCTTGCCTGATTGCTGTAACTTGGACTTCTAATACTATGTTTAATAAAAGTAGTGAGTGTGAACATCGTTGTCTTGTTCATTTCTTTAGGGGAAAAGCTATCAGGTTTTCCTTACTGAGTATGGTGTTAGCAGTGTTTTTTTTAAAAATATATATGTAATTTATTATACTGAGGCATATTTTCTCTAAACCTGCTTTGTTGAAGTTTTTTATCATGAATGGAAGTTGTACTTTTTCAAGTGCTTTTAATGCATTTATTAAAATGATCATATGGTTTTTATTCTTTCTCTTATTTCTGTAATGTATCACATTGATTGGTGAATAGTTTACCACTCTTGCATCTTGGGAATAATCCACTTAATTGTGGTGAATGATCGTTTTAATATATTGTTGGATTTGGTTTGCTAACATTTTGTTGATGATTTTTGCATCTATATTCATCAGAGATACTGGCCTGTAGTTTTCTTTTATAGTGGTGTCTTTATCTAGTTTTGGTATCAGAGTAATGCTGGCCTCATAGAATGAATTTGGAATTTTTCTTTCCTCTTTTATTATTTGTAATAGTTTGAGAATAGGTATTAACTCTTCTTTAAATATTTGGTAGAATTCACCTATGAAGCTATCTGGTCCTTAACTTATAGTTTTTTTATTACTGATTCAATTTCATTGCTAGTAATCAATCTGTTCAAATTTTCTATTTCCTCCAGATTCAATTTTGGGAGGTTATATGTTTTTAGGAATTTATCTATTTCTACTTTGTCCAATTTTTTGGCATATAATTTTTCATAATATTCTCTCATAATCCTTTCTGTTTTTCTGTGGTGTCAGTTGTTATTTCTCTTCTTTCATTTCTGATTTTGTTTATTTGAGTTCTCTCTCTTTGTTGAGTCTGGCTAAAGGTTTATCAATTTTGTTGATCTTTTCAGAGAACCAGCTCTGGTTTCATTGTTCTGCTCTATTGTTTTTTAGTTTTATATTATTTATTTGTTTGGTTTTTTTGTTTGTTCTTCTTTTTCTAGCTGTTTTAGGTGTAAAGTTAGGTTGTTTATTTGAAATTTTGTTGCTTCTTAAGACAGTCCTGTATTACTATGAACTTCCCTCTTAGAATAGCTTTTGCTGCTTCCCCCAAATTTTGGCTGGTATATAACGTCTTCTGTATATATAGCAGACTATATTAATTTGATGGTCGCTTAAGTTTGAACCCATTCTTTACTCCTCTCCTCCCCACATTTTAGGTATATGGTGTCATTTTTTTATTGTGTGAATCCCCTGCTCTATTTTCATTGAAATACTTATTTTTAATGCTTTTGTGCTTCCTACTTTCCTTACTCCTGCTTATCGTCTTTCCTTCCCAAAGAGTTCCCTTTAACAATCTTGTAGGACTGGGTTAGTGGTGACGAATTCCATTAACTTTTGTTGTCTAGGAAACTCTTGATCTCTCCTTCTATTCTGAATGATAGCCTTGTTGGATGTAGTATTCTTGGCTGCAGGCTTTTTTCTTTCAGCACTTTGAATATACTATGCTACTCCCATCTGGACTGCAAAGTTTCTTCTGAAAAATCAACTTTTAGCCTTATGGGGTTTCTCTTGTATGTAACCGATTTCTTTTCTCTTGCTGCTTTAAAAATTATCTCTCACTACTTTTTGCCATCTTAATTACTGTGCATCTTGGTGTAACCTCCTTGGGTTGATTTTGTTATGGGATTTCTGTGCCTCCTGGATCTGGATTTCCGTTTTCTTCCCCCAGATCTGGGGGGACGTTTTCAGCTGTTATTTCTTCAAGTAAATTTTCTGCCCTCTTTTCTTTCTTTTCTCCTTTTGGGATCCCTATAATGTGACTGTCATTACACTTGATAGTGTCAATGAGTTCCCTAAATTTATTCTTATTTTGCATAATTTTTTTCTCTCACTTGCTAAGCTTGATTATATTCTGTTACTCTGTCCTCTGTCACTGATTAAAAAAATTTTTTTAATGTTTATTTATTTTTTAGAGAGAGAGAGAGAAAGAGTGTGAGCAGAGGAGGGGCAGAGAGAGGGAGACACAGAATCCAACGCAGTTTCCAGGCTCTGAACTGTCAGCATGGAGCCTTACATGGGGCTCAAACTCACCAACTTGAGAATATGACCTAAGCCAAAGTCGGACGCTTAACTGACTGAGCCATCCAGGCACCCCTCCAGGTCACTGATTAAGTCTGCTTTGTCTATTCTACTATTTATTCCATCTAGTATATTTTTTAATTTCATTTATTGTGTTCTTCATCTCTGATTGGGTTCTTTTTTTTATCTTATTGTTAAGGGTCGCACCAATGTCTGCTACTCTTTGCTAAAGTTCAGTGAATATTTTAATGATTATTACTCTGAATTCTTTATTAGGCATATAACTTATCTCTGTTTCCCTTAAGTCTTTTGGTGTGATTTTGTCCTTTATTTCACTTGGGACTGATTTCTATGTCTCTTATTTTTTTCTAAGTGTCTGTCTATTTCTCTGTTAGGAAGGATAGCTACATATCCTGCACAAAGTAATGGCCTTTTGAAGAAGAGGTTTTGTAGTGTCCTGACATGCACTGTCCCATGTTCACCAGAACCTGGTGCTTCAGGGATGTCTCCTATATGTGATTCATGTGTCCTGCTGTAGTGGCTGAGCTGTTTTTTCCTTCAGTGTAGTCATCTGAAATGGCTCTCTTTGCCTGTTATGGGCACTGTTTGGTTCCTGTGGTGTTAATGGGCAGTCTAGGGATGTCTTGGGCTTGAGTTGAGTCAGACAAGGGGCTTGCTAGAGATAAGCAGTAGCAACACACTGCCAGGTGCTTTCCCTGTGTCGTCCCCTGAGAAGTTTTCACTGATGGGTTGGAGCCTGTAGTCAGGTCAATTGTCTGCCTCCAGCCTACTGCTGGCTTCTGTGTCTGACTGATGTGTGGCTATCTTTTCCTCTTTCAGAGAGGAGTCATTTTGGAGTGGTTTGGATACTGTAGAGGCTGCTTGTACACTGCCAGGCCTGTAGCATCGTATGTATGGGCTCTGGCCAAGAGAGTAATGGAGAAGGTGTATCCACAGAAGCATAGCAGGGTTGGGAAGGGCAATGGGGTGGCAGTGCTAGCAAGCTTTGCACTCCCATCATCTGCAGGTGGGGGACCTGCAGCTCCAGGACTGAGGCAGCCCATCAGGAGGGGTGGATCCCTGGAAGGACATTGCAGGGGTGGTGCAGTAGAGCAGTTGTCCCAGAAGCTTTGAGTGCCCTCATCCTCTGTAGGAATGGCCTGGGACTGAGGCAGGCCATGGGGAGGGCTGGATTGATGGAAACACAGTGTAGGGGTTGGGGTGACAGTGCTAGTAACTTAGGTAGTGAGTCCCACAGGTGACTATGTGTTTACACTGGGTGGAGGAGAAAGGAAATGGCATCTGCTAGTTGGAGTAATTCCCCAGCAATTTCTGCCCCTCTGGGACAGCTTTGAGATTAGTAAATAACTTTTCCTCTTGTATCCCCCAGGTGCCTTTCAAAGTGCTGCTTTTATGCTGTATCTCTATGGACTGTTTGTTGTGTTGTTTCTTTAAGGGCAGGGACTCAGTTTCCTCTCCCCCACCACCTCTCTCAGAACTGAACTTGCTGGGGGTTTTTCTTTTTAATTACATGTTTAAGGTCCCGCTGGATGTATGAATGCACAATATTCAGCCCTTCTGGTTGTCACAGCAAATGTTAATGGAGATTCATCTTCCCCATGTGGGCTTCCTGGTGTGGGGTCTGTTTCTCTTCCATCTCTGTGCCCACCATATCCTTCCTTCCTGAAGACAGTCCCCCAAGTCCATTTAGTTTCAAATTGTGTCCCACCCTTCCTAATATCTTTGATGTTGCCTCTTCTCTATATTCAGTTCGCAGAGTTTGTTCTGCCATTTTTCAGGTTATTTCCTGAATATTTATACTGATGTGAATGTTATCTGGTTGTATCTGTGGGGTGAAGTGAGCCTAGGGTCCTCCTACTCTACTATCTTTCCCAAAAGTCCTAAATTCTGTTGCCTGTGCTTTTGGTATCATATCCAAGAAATCATTGCTAAATCCAATATCATGAAGCTTTTCCTTTATGATTTCTCCTCAGAATTTTATAGTTTTGGCTCTTATGTTTAGGTCTTTGACCCATTTTGAGTTAATTTTTAAATACAGTGTAAGGTAAGGTCCAAGTTTATTTTTAAATTTATTTTTGTATGTGGATATCCAGTTTTTCCAACACCATTTGTTGAATGTTACATTATTTCTTAAATGGCATGTTTGCCTATGTAATCTACATGACATTTATGTGTATTAAAATATATGAACTGCTAAGAATCATAATGACACGCTTATAAGACAAGTAAGTTCCTTTTTTTTTCTTTTTCAGTTCTCACGTTAGCTAACATACAGTGTAGTCTTGGCTTAAGGAATAGATTCCAGTGATTCATCACTTACATACAACACCCAGTGCTCATCCCAATAAGTGCCCTCCTCAATGCTCATCACCCATTTTCTCCGCTCCCCACCCCACTCCCATCAACCCTGTTTGTTCTCTGTATTTAAGAGTCTCTTATGGTTTGCCTCCCTCTCTGTTTTTATCTTATTTTTCCTTCCATTTTTCTATGGTCATCTGTCAAGTTTCTCAAATTCCACATATAAGTGCGATCATATGATATCTATCTTTCTCTGACTGACTTATTTCATTTAACATGATACCCTCCAGTTCCATACATGTTGTTGCAAATGGCAAGCTTTCATTTTAGTAGTGTTCCATTGTGTGTGTGTGTGTGTGTGTGTATATATATATATATATATATATATATATATATATATAACATCTTCTTAATCCATTCATCAATTGATGGATATTTGGGCTCTTTCCATAATTTGGCTATTGTTGATAGCACTGGTATAAATATTGGGGTGCATGTGCCCCTTTGAATCAGTGCTCCTGTATACTTTGGATAAATTCCTAGTAGTGCCAGTGGTGGGTCATATTTTTAATTTTTTGAGGAACCTCCATACTGTTTTCCAGAGCGGCTGCACCAGTTTGCATTCCCACCAACGGTGCAAGAGGTTTCCCCTTTCTCCACATTCTTGCCAACATCTTTTGTTTCATGAGTTCTTAATTTTAGTCACTCTTACCAGTGTGAGGTAGTATCTCATTGTGGTTTTAATTTGTACTTCCCTGATGATAAATGATGAACATCTTTTCATGTGTCTGTTTGCCATCTGGATGTCTTCTTTGCAAAAGTGTCTATTCATGTCTTCTCCCCTTTTCTTCACTGGATTATTTATTTTTTAGGCATTGAGTTTGGTAAGTTATTTATATATTTTGGATATCAACCCTTTATCCAATATGTCATTTGAAAATATCTTCTCTCATTCCATTGGTTGCCTTTTAGTTTTGTTGATTGTTTCCTTTGCTGTGCAGAAGTTTTTATCTTGATGAGATCCCAATAATTCATTTTTGCTTTTATTTTCTTTGCTTTTGGAGACATGTCAAGTAAGAAGTCTCTGTGACTGAAGTCAAAGAGGTTGCTGCCTGTTTTCTTCCGTAGGATTTTGATGGTTTGATGGTCTCACATGTAGGTCTTTCATCCGTTTTGAATTTATTTTTGTGTACGGTGTAAGACAGTGGTCCAGAAGAAATCAAAATTTCACTCTTTGCAGATGACATGATACTCTACATGGAAAACCTAAAAGACTCCACCAAAAAAATGCTAGAGCCAATATATGAATTCAGCAAAGTTGCAGGATATGAAATCAATGTACGGAAATCAGTTGCATTTCTATACACCAATAATGAAGTAACAGAAAGAGATATCAAGAAATTGATTTCATTTATAATTGCACTAAAATCCACAAAATACCTAGGAGTAAACCTAACCAAAGAGGTAAAATATCTATGCGCTGAAAACTATAGACAGCTTATGAAAAAAATTGAAGAAGACACAAAGGAATGGAAAAACATTCCATGCTCATGGATTGGAAGAACAAATATTGTTAAAATGTTGATACTGTCCAAAGCAATCTACACATTCAATGCAATCCCAATCAAAATAGCACTAATATTCTCCACAGAACTAGAACAAACAAGCCTAAAACTTGTATGGAACCACAAAGATCCTGCATAGCCAAAGTAACGTTGAGAGAGTAAACCAAAGCTGGAGGCCTCATGATCCAGGACTTCAGCCTGTATTACACGGCTGTAATCATCAGGACAGTAAGTATTGACACACAACAGATACAAGACCAATGGAATAGAATAGAGAACCCAGAAATGGACCTACAAATATATGGCCAACTAATCTTTGACAAAGCAGGAAAGGGTATATAACGGAAAAAAAAATCTCTTTAGCAAATAGTGCTGGCAGAACGAGTTCCTTTTGAGGTAAAATGCTGTGGCCAGTGTGAGGCAGAAGTACTATACATGAAATGGAACCACAATATGAATGGTCCATTTTTATTTTTTTATTTTTTTTTTTATTTTTTTTCAACGTTTTTTTTAATTTATTTTTGGGACAGAGAGAGACAGAGCATGAACGGGGGAGGGGCAGAGAGAGGGAGACACAGAATTGGAAACAGGCTCCAGGCTCCGAGCCGTCAGCCCAGAGCCTGACGCGGGGCTCGAACTCACGGACCGCGAGATCGTGACCTGGCTGAAGTCGGCCGCTTAACCGACTGCGCCACCCAGGCGCCCCGAATGGTCCATTTTTACATAAAAGCAGCTTAGAAAGTATTGCAAGTGATGAAGAAGCCTTTCATTATATCATATATTATCTCTACTCATTAAAGATACGGTTTTAATCTAAGAAACCTCAGCCTACCAGCCAAATACAAAGACAAGATACATCTTGATATCTAATTACCGGTCAGGATCCTAATGATTTTTGAATCCACTGAAACATGTCAGATTAATGTTATAATTTGGTTTTGGTGGTAATAGTAGGTGCTTTATTCCCATTGAGTTGTAATTAAAAGGATAGTTATTTAGAGCTTCTTTCAAAAATTGCAGTGAACTTTTTGTTCTAGGATCATCTCCAGGATTAAGATGAATTCTGTTTTTAGTCCCATTTGTTTCTATAATATCAATTGTACTTGTACCATAACTGATGTCTCTAACAGAAAAAAAAGTTAAATTATAGTTAGACTATTATTCAAAATCAAATATATTTATGAAAAGTTTATTTTATTTTTTCAAATTTATTTTTTGAGAGAGACAGAGAGACAGAGTGTGAACGGGGAGGGACAGAGAGAGAGAGAGAGGGAGACACAGAATCTGAAGCAGGTTCCAGGCTCTGACCTTTCAGCACAGAGCCTGATGTGAGGCTTGAACCCATGAACCATGAGATCATGACCTGAGCGGAAGTTGGATGCTTAACCTGCTGAGTCATCCAGACACCCCAATATGAAAAGTTTATTTTAAAATTTTACAATAAAATACCTGCTTCTCAGAAGATTAAACATCAGTTTTCTAGACATTTTATTTTTCTTGAAAGATACTGGATAAAAGAGGTTTTTAAAATGGATCAGAGCATGATGCTAAAAGATACCATGGCCCAGAATACAAGTGAACAGTTATCTGCGAATATGCTTAGACTAGAAATTTACTAGCTGGTAAATATGTTAAAACTTTTTGAAATTAAAATGAATGCTCTCTGTAGCCACAGTACAGTTCTAGGCACATTCTTTAAGTTCTCTTTACATAGACGTATGACTAATAACACAGGCAAATTTCAATCAAGTAAGAAAAGCTTAAGTTTAGAAAATACCTGATCAACCCAGTTTCTTCCTTCCTGCACCACAGGGCATAGCAACATGCCATCTGGTGATTATTAGGTGAGAAAGCTGCCATCTGCTACTTCTGCTAATACATGGGAGAGGGGTAGTTCTCTTTACTTTGTAAGCCTAGGAGATTTCATTATGGGTGTTTATATGTCCCAGGGCTTCAACTGTTAAGTTAGAATTTACTCTCCGTATGTGTGTGTGCGCGCACAAATGTGCCCCACATATTAAACATCAAAGTGAGACATCCCTTTCTTGGAACCTCTTAAGTGGTATAAGTCTGTGTTTGGCCAGGTTAATTCATCCTACAGCAAGCCTCTTCTATCCTGCCTTAGTCAAAGCCAAGATACTATTAAGTACATCCTAAACTAGAGAGACAAAATTGGATTGCAACCACAAAGATCAATTACAAAGTGGACACAAATAAGATCTAAGTTGTGCAAAGGACATGCTAGTCCTTCTGTTTTACATGCCCTCAAGGAAAGATAGGACCTAAATCATCCTCAAACAAATCTTTTCATATGTTCTCATAAAAGAATTTTTAAGTTGTCATATCTTTCCTTACACCAGTCAGAAGTTTGTTTCCTTATATTTAAAGAAGGGAGCATAAAATTATGTCAAAGAGACCTTAGCTAAGATCCAAATTTGAACTATTTCTAGAGCTTAATGAGGTGGAAATGGGAAAGAAAACCAGGAAATATAAACAGACATAAATTCTTCCCCATCGTATGTCAGGCCTGTCAATTTCTCAAAACTTAGCATGTGATAGATGCTTCACATATATTTTCTGGATTAATGAAGTAAGTGATAAATGAATGGGATGAATTTCTCCTTTCTATAGAATGGGATCAATTGATTTCACTTGATGTTTCAATCTCACCCACAAAAGAAGTATATTATAAAGAAGTAAAGAATAAGACTTCAAAATTTCCTTAAGTAACTGAGAGCAGGACTCTATTATTAAACCAGCAGTGCCACAGCCTGCTATAGTACAAAGATCACAGGAATCTGATTCTGGAATCCTAGGTCCTACTATCAGTTCTTAAAGTAATTGTAAATTTTGGAACAACTCACCTAGCCTCTTCATGCCTTAGTTTCCTTTTCCATCAAAAATGACTATTACTTTCCCCAACTCATCTCATAGGGCTGCCAGGAAAACCTATAGACACTAAATGGAAATGTTTCCATTTGCATAAAGGACAGTATTAAATGCTTATCAGCAAACTGTGCAGAGTAAGTTGCTAAAAAAATAAGATATTCTGTATCAGAGAACAAACAAAGAAATGATCCCAAAGAGACAGAAAACAAATCTGATGAGACCTCATATTGCCCTGTGCTACTGCATAGAGAAAGTTTCTAGGCCAAGGCACAAAAAGGGGGGCAGTCACTCAGAGTCCAGAGGTCTCCCTGAATTGAGGCGGTAAAGCTGGAAGACTGGGGAAATTAGGACAACCAGACCTCCTAGGACAGAGTCTCAGAGAAGAGAGTTGCAGAGAAAGAGAACACAAGAAATCTGAAGATCTGCTCACAATTTCATTTGCATACCAATCAGCATATACTAGTAAGAAACTACCCCAGGCTGAGGAAAGAACAACCTAATTCCTGTGCTTGGAGTTCACAAAGGGATGAAAATAGTGTCTGCCAGAGTGAGAATATTTCATAATCCATATGGCATCAGTCAGAAAAGGGTCTCAGCTCAATGGGTGGAAAATTAACCCCAGAATAAAGGTAGTTATGGTCTCACCTAACAAAACTTTTATGAAGTCTCAAGAAGATTAGCTTACTTGCAAATAACTGAATTACATCCCAGAACAAAGTTCAAGAATATTTGTAGTAATACAAAAAAAATTCAGCACATTGCAATGTAACATTCATGTCTGGCATCCAGTAAAAAATTATCAGTCATGAAAAGAAGTAGGTAAATACGTCCCATGAGAAGAATAATTAATCAATCAAAACAGACCCCAGAATGACACAGGTAATAGAATTAGTAGAAAATAATATTAAAACACTTTTTATAAGTATATTTCATACACTTACAAAGCTAAAGGAAAAATCAAGCATGTTAAGTAGAGACGTTAAAGGTATAAAAAAGACACAAATTGAGCTTCTAGAGATAAAAATGACAATGTCTGAATTCCAAAATATATAAAGAATTTATACAACTCAAAAACAAAAAACAAATAATCCAATTAGAAATGGGCAGAAGACATGAATATTTCTCCAAAGAAGACATACAGATGGTCAACAGACACATGAAAAGATGCTCAACATCAGTTATCAACAGGGAAACACAAATCAAAACCACAATGAGATATCACCTCATACCTGTCAGAATGTCTAACATTAGCAGTCAGAAACAAGTGTTGGTGAGGATGTGAAGGAAAAGGAACCCTTGTGCACTGTTTGTGGGAATGCAAACTGGTAAAGCCACTGTGGAAAAAAGTATCAAGTTTCCTCAAAAAATTAGAAATAGAGCTATGGTACACTAGTAAGAGGATCAGTTTAAACCAAATAATATTAACAATCACTTTAAATGTAAATGTCCCAAATATCCTAATTAAAAAGCAGAGATTGCCAGATTCAATTTTTTAAAAAAATTGACCCACTTTGTGTTGCCTGCAAAAACCACACTTTAATATAAAGATACAACACAATAAAAAGAAAACGATGGAAAAAATTATGTTACTAATGCTCTTCAAAAGAAAATTGTAGTGGATATATTAAATATTAGACAAAGTCTACTTCAGTGCAAATAATATTAACAAGGATAAAGAGCAGTTATTTCATAATGATAAAATAGTCAATTCATTAATAGAACAAAAATATTCTAAGCACTTATGTACTTAATAATGGAGCTTCAAAAACATAAAGCAAAAACTAATAAACCAAAAGGAGTAATATACAAATCCACAATTACAGCCAGAGTGTCAATATCCTTCTCTCAATAATTAAACAAGCAGACAAAATATCAGCAAGGATTTAGTAGACTTAAACATCATCAGCTAACTTAACCTAATTGACATTTATAAAATACTTATCCAACAACAGCAGAATACACATTTTTCTCAAGTGCAAAGGGACTTTCACCAAGATAAACCACAGGGTAGGCCATAAAACAAAGCTTTGATAAATTTAAAAGCATCAAAGTAAAAGAAAATAGGTTAACCACAATGAAATTAAACTAGAAATAAATAACAGATATCTGGAAAATCCCTAAATATTTGAAAATTAAATAATATACTTCTAAATAATCCACCACAGATCAAAGAAGAAATAAAAAGTAAAATTAGAAAAGTATTTGAACTAAATAAAAATGAAAACAACTCAAAGTGTGGGATGCAGCTGAAGCAGTAGTTAGTGGGAATTTCATAGCATTAAATACCAATATTAAAAAAAAAGAAAGGTCTAAATCAATTACCTCAGCTCTCACCTTAAGAAACTAGGCCAACACCAGTTT
Organism: Neofelis nebulosa; assembly: GCF_028018385.1. Classification (NCBI taxonomy): domain Eukaryota; kingdom Metazoa; phylum Chordata; class Mammalia; order Carnivora; family Felidae; genus Neofelis; species Neofelis nebulosa. The sequence goes on from NC_080788.1 coordinate 50,062,002, forward strand.
GCATTCCCACCAACACTGAAGAGGGTTCCTCTTTCTCTGCAACTTCGCCAACACTTAATGTTTCTTATATTGTTAATTTTAGCCATTTTGACAGGTGTGAGATGATATCTCATTGTGATTTTGATTTGTTTTTCCCTGATGATGACTACTCTGGAGAAGAGTATGGAAGTTTCTTCAAAAGTTAAAAATTGGAGTAGCCTATGATCCAGCAATTGCAGTCCTAGGTATTTACCCAAAGGATACAAAAATACAGATCTGAAGGGGTACATGCACCCCAATGTTTATATAAGCAATATCAACAATAGCCAAACTATGGAGAGAGCCTAAATGTCTATTGACTGATGAATGGACAAAGAAGATGTGGTATATATTCACAATGGAATATTACTCAGCCATCAAAAAGAATGAAATCTTGTCATTTGCAATGATGTGGATGGAGCTGGAGTGTGTTATGCTAAGTGAAATAAGTCGGAGAAAGACAAATACTATGATTTTACTCATTTGTGGAATTTGAGAAACAAAACAGATAAACATATGGGAATAGGGTTGAAGGGAGAGGGAAACAAAACAACGAGAGACTCTTAAAGAAAGAGCAAATTGAGGGTTGATGGAGGGAGGTGGGTGGGAGATGAGCTATATGAATGATGAGTATTAAGAAGGGCACTTGTTATGATGAGCACTGGGTATTGTATGTAAGTGATGAATCATTGAATTCTATTCCTGAAGACAATATTGCACTGTGTTTTAATTAACTAGAATTTGAATAAAAATTTGAAAAGGAAAAAAAGAGACACTAGGCCAAAAGTTGTAAATTAAATTCCAATTAAGCAGAAGAAAAAAAATATTAGAGATCAATACTGAAATCAATGAAACACAAAGCAGAAACACAAAACAGTAAGCTCAATGAAATCAAGGTTGGTTCTCTGAGCATATTAATAAAATTGATAAACTTCTAGCAACCATCAGCTTGTTCTTTGTATTTATTAATGTTTCTGTTTGTGTTTTGTTTGTTTTGCAGATTGAACTTTTTTTCAACATTCATGTTTTAGCCTAGTACAAAGCAAAAAGAATAAAATTCTTGGCTGTGTTTGAAATTAAAAAAAAAAACTTTAATAAATTTCTAGCCAGGCTGATCAAAGAAAGAATACACAAATTACTAATATCAGAAATATGAGAGGTGATCATTATTTATTCTATAGTTCTTAAAAGGATAGTAAAGGTTGATTATGAATAAAACTATGACAAGAAATTTGACAATGTAGAATTAAAAGGACAAATTCCTTGAAACAGATGAACTACCAAAACTCATTCAGTAAGAAACATACTAACCTAAATATTTGTGGAAGTATTAAAAAAATTGAAGTTAAAAACCTTTCACAAAGAAAAGTCAGCCTCATATATCTTCACTGGTGTATTCTACCAATGGTTTATGAAGAAAAAAAAAGACCTATTTTACACAAATTCTTCCAGAAAATTGAATAGGAAGAAACAATTTCCTATTTATTTAATAAAGCTGATTTTTCATGATACAAAGTCCAGAAAAAGACTGTACAAAAAAATCTACAGACCAATATCCTATAGTAAGTTTAATAAGGTTGCAGAATACAAGATAGATTCAGTTGACCCTTGAACAATATAGATTTTAGGGTTGCCAACCCTCTGTACGGTTGAAAATCTGTATATAACTTTTGACTCTTCCAAAACTTAACTACTCATAGCCTACTGTTGACTAGAAGCCTTACCAATAACATAAACCATTGATTAACACATCTTTTGCCTGTTATGTACATTATATAGTATATTCTTACAGTGACAACTTTTTCTTAATTCTTTTGGTATTTCTAGGCTACACAGTTCATCTCTGAATTTTTTCAAATTGTTACAGGTCTCCAAAAATTTTTCCTGTATATTCACTGAAAAAAATCAATGTGTAAGTTGACCCATGCAGTTGGAACCGGTGTTGTTCAAGTGTCAACTGTATACAAAAAGCACTGGGTGTTATATGTAAGTGATGAATCTTTCCAATCTACTTCTGAAGCTAATATTACAGTATATGTTAACTAACTAGAATTTAAATCAAAACTTGAAACAAACAAAACCTAAATTATATTTTTATATACTACTAAACAAAGTGGAAGCTAAAATTAAAAAAATAAATGCCACTTAAAACAGCATCAAAAATATCAAGTACTCAGACAAACTTGATAAAACATGCAAAAAGACCTCTACACTAACAACTATAAAATTTTACTGAAAGAATTTTAAAGATTTAAATAAATGGTGACCATATACTGTGGTCAGGGATAAAAAAGTTCAGCATTATTAAGATATAACTTCTCCAGTTGTTGTTTTTTTTTTTTTTTTTTTGAGAGAGAGATAGAGAGAGAGAGTGAGTGCAAATGGGGCAGGAGCAGAGGTTGAGGGAGAGAGAATCTCAAGCAGGCTCCCTGCCTTGCACAGAGCTGGGCTCAGTCTCACAACTGACCATGAGATTATGACCTGAGCCAAAATAAAGAGTCAGATGTTCAATTGACTGAGCCACCCAGGTGCCCCTCCATGGTTTTAAGCTATAGATTCAGAGCAATCCTAGTCAAAATCCCAGTGACTTTACAATAGAAACTGACAAGCTGATTCTAAATTTATATTAGAATGTAAGGACCTAGAATACCCAAAACAACTTTGAAGAACAAAGAAACAACTTTTATTACTTTATTTTAAGACTTAAAGACCTATGGTTATCGAGACACTGCGGTGGTGGTGCAAAATAGACAAATAGATCAATGAAAAGAATAAAGCCCCCCTAAATAGACCCTTGCACATGTAAAAAACTAATTTTTGACAATGGTACAAAGGCACTGCAATGGGAAAAGTATACCCTTTCAACAAATTGTACTAGAACAATTGAATAACTATTTGAAAAAAAAAAAGAACTTTGATCCATACTTTTCACCATATACAACAGTTATCTCGATATGGATCATAGACCTCATGTAAAACATAAAACTATAAAACTTCTAGAAGAAAGCACAGGTGGAAATCTTTGTGACCTTGAATTAGGCAATGTTTCTTAGGCATGACACAAAAAGAAAAAATTATTAAACGTTGATACACTGGGATACATCAAAATTAAGAACTCTTGTTCTTCAAAAGATATTATAAGAATGAAAAGATACACTAAAGACTGGAAGAAAATACTTCCAAATCATGTATCAACTAAAAGGTTCATATCTAGAATATATAAGGAACTTTAAGAACACATCATAAAAAATACAATTTTTCAAATTGGCAACAGATCTGAACAAACATTTTACCAACAAATAAATATGGATAAGTAATAATGGAAAGATGTTCAATATCATTAGTCATTAAGGAAATCACAGTGAGATACCACTACACATCTAATGGAATGTCTAAAGTTAAATACTGATCTTGAATGTTATCACCATAAAAAAGAAATGATAATTATGTGATGTCATGGAGGTGTTAGCTAACACCCTGATGATAATAATTTTGCAATTGTAAGTGTAACAAATTAACACAATGTACATCATAGAGTTATGCAATGTTTTATGTTAATTATATTTCAATAGAGCTGGAAAGATAAATTCATAAAATATTTAAGTAAAAAAAATTCTACATCAAGTGTTATTTAGGATATGGAGCAAGTAGAATTCGCATACACTAATGGTGGGAAAATAAATGATTCAACCACTTGGAAAATTGGAAAAATTTGACAATTTCTTTAGAAGTTAAATGTACACCTACACTGTGACCTGGTCATCCCATTCTTAGGTTATTCTTCAAGATAAATAAAAGCATATGTCCATACAAAGATTTGTACAAGATTGTCCATAGCAGCTATTTGCATAAACACCAAAAACTGTAAACAACACAAGTATCAATAAATGAATACTTTCACAGACATAATGCCAGTCACTATGTTGGGAGCTGAGTGCACAATGGAAATTTACCACCATCAAAAAGTGAAGGTAGAGACTCCCACTTCTGGAGAGATGGGGTAGATTCACTTTTTCTTATTTCTACCACTAAGGACAACAGAACACTCTAAATATTATATATAAGAGAAATATAGGAAGATTGAAAACTAGAGAGAAAAAGGCAGTCAAGCTAGGGGCATCAGAAACTAAGGAATGATACGGTGGAATTCCCCGAATTTTCTTTTTGCCCATATATCCCAGAGTTGGAGTTGAAGAAACTGGCAACTCAGAAATGTCAATAGGTGTAGAACAAACAAACAAACAAAATAAACAAAACCCCCAAACAAACATCCTCCCCCCACCCCCACCAAGCCTGCTCTCTGTAACCAAAGGAACAGGAAAGGGCTGGTTTAGCAAGACAGAAAACTTTCATACAATAATTTCTTTACTCCAGCCAAATACCACAGGAAGGAAAATAAATAAAACCAATTGCCCTATCCACACCCATGCCAGCAAAGGCCAAGTAGGGAGCTTAGATTTCCAAATGTGCAAGGCTGTGACAAGATATCCCAACATCCCTGCCAGGATGGTATCAGAAAAATCAAACTAGGGGGTGGAGACCATCTTTGTTGCCAATTGACAATGAGGTCCACCCTGCAGTATTACTGAAAACCACATGGAAGCCTGGAGTTTCATACCTACCTGACAGTAAGGAGTTACTTCTTCCCTTCCTGTCAGGGAAGTATAAGAGAGTTCATCATCACCATTACCCAGTAGTAATGAGGCTACCTCACCACAGTAGGAGTGCAGGCCACATGGAGAGCTGGAGCTCCCACTCCAACACTGTGGTAAAAAGGAATCCCCCCATCTCAGTTTCAACAGAGGCCACATGAAGAACCTGGACTTCTACTTCCCCTGGAGGTAGAACTAACAAGATTATCCCCATCCCTTCTCTTGTTGGAGCAGTATCAAAGGGAACCAATTAAGACAGAAAATTTAAGTAAGATCTAGATTCTTATAATAAAAATGTCCAGGTTTCAATAAAAAATCACGTGTCATACCATGAACCAGGAAAACCTCAAAATGAATGGATGAATATAAATGCAAAAATTATTAAGAAAATATTAGCAAATAGGATTCAGCAGTATCTGAAAAGAATCATACACCATGACCATGTGAAGCTTTTCAAGAGATATAAAAACTTGCTCAGTATTTGATAACCAATCAATGTAATCCATCTTAATAGCAAACTAAAGAAAAAAAACACATGACCATATTTATTAATCAATGCAAAAAAAGCATTTGACAAAATTCAACTCCCATTCATGGTTAAAAAAAATTCATAAATGGGTGAAGGGAGTAAAAAAAAGTCAATTGACATTGAGAAAAATAAGTATACATAGTTTCTCCTCAACTTGGTAAAAAGCATCTATGGAAAACCTTCAGCTAACATTATACTTAATGGTTAAGTACCTCTGCTTTGTCCCTAAAATTGAGAATAAGGTAAGGATGTCAACTTATACCCTCTTATTTAATATAGTACCAGAAGACCTAACCAGTAGAATACGGTAAGGCAAGAAAATAAAGTCATAACACTGGAAAGGGAGAAATATAACTGCCCCTATTTGAAAGTGACATGATTTGGTCAAACAAAATCCCAAGGAATCTGTAACAACAATCCACCCCCCCCCCCACACACACATTAAAAGCCTCATAGAACTGATAAATGAGTACAACATAAAAGATAAACATACAAAAGATAAACATACAATCATCAATTGTATTTCTAGAATCTCACAGGATCATGAATAGCCAAAATAATTTTGAAAAAGAAGAACAAATGGAGCTCACACTCCCTGATTTCAAAACCTAATACAAAGCTATAGTAACCAAATGAGTATGGCACTAATGATATACAGGTGATTTGTAAAAAATAATGAGAAGATCTTTGGCCAACAAACTGCCTAATATTCCACCAGTTGGGGATTGAATTAATATTTATCCTTCTGAAGACAAAGGCAAGGGTAGGGGATGGAGATAGGGAAGCCACAGAGGTAGACTTAATGATAGGCTATAACCTAGGGGGTGTGGCAGAGGTACAAACAATCCAATGGGGACAAAGGAGGAAACTTTACGTCTTCTTGGAGGCATCCAGATGCCCATATAGACAGGTAATAACATTTGAATTGCTTTAAAGGATGAGTGGGAAGAGTACAGGTGGAAAAAGAACAAAAGGGAATGAGTAGTAGGTGAAGGAAGAGAATGAACACATGGCATAGACTTGGGGGAGACAATGCCTGAGCTGGAGCAGGGTGGTGGTTAGGGCACAGTTCTTTGCTAATACTTCCCATTTATCCAGTGCTGAGATCTATTAAATGTGCCAATTAATCTCTTCATAATCCCCTATTGCTGGTGTAACAAATCACAACGAACTTAGCAGTAAAAACAACAAAAATTTATCTTAGTCTTGGAGATCAGAAGTTCTAAAATCAAAGTGTTGGTAGAGTTGTGTTCCTTTGAGACACTCTAGAGGAGAATCCATTTCTTTGCCTTTTTCAGCTTCTACAGGCTGCATGCATTCTTTTGCTCATGAACTCTTCTTCACCTCATTCTGACCTCTGCTTCCATCATCATGTCTTCTGTCACTCTGACCCTCATGGCTCTCTCTTAAGGACACTTGTGATCACATTGGGTACACCTGTTGGTTCAAAACCTTAGGAGCTTCCCAGTTATAATCTGAAACTGGCCCCTGTACATGGAGGACAGGGAGAGATTCAAGAAAGAGGACGGACATTACAGATTTGTAGGTGGCAGTTTCACTAAGCAAAAAACTTACCTAGGAGCCTTGTTTTGGGCAGCTGTAAGGTGAATATATCTCTGCACCTACGAGACAAATCTTAAAAGCTTATATAGAGGCCTTAACTGGGTTCAGTAACATAATATCATCCAGATGTTTTAACACCACATCACTATCTCAAGGCTATGTTTTTGGGGCAGTTTCTTGGGGAAGGCAAGAAAAATGTATATTCCAAGGAAGGTAAAGGAGGTGAGAAGCCTCCAATTGCCAAGGTCCACCTCACAGGTCAACTGGAGTTCATGTCCTGTCAGTGACCTTCCCCAACAATACCTGGATAATCCAGAATACGCTCCTTATCTCAAGATTCTCAATGTTTCTTTGCCATGTAAGGTGATATATTCATGACTTTGGGGGATTAGGGCATAAACATCTTTAGGGCTCTTCTATTCTATTTCCTACAGATTTGATAGGAGCTAATTATCTTAGGTTCCAGAAGATAGAGGCTGACATCTATAGAGTGTGCAACCCAAATGATATCTTTCTGGCTACTCAAAATAGTTGACTTTATGCAACTCATTATATCATCACCCTTTTATCTGTTAGTGTCATGAGCTGTGACTCTTAAAATAATTCCAAATTCTTCATGTCTTTTAAACTGGTGAGACTTTTATGCCATGTCACATCAGGAATATTTAAAAAGCTCCTGTTGCTTTCTTTCCTTTCATCACCAAACTTTTGAAAAGAGGAATCAACACTCACCATATTGATTTCCTTAACTCCCATTCACACTTCCATCTATGAAAAACTGACACCTCTCTGGGTTTCAGTTTACTCACCTGGTCGAGGTCCCTTAGTATTGAGATGTTCCTCTCTAGCTTTCAACTCTTTGTGACTTCAGGCTACCTCTTCTTTTCAATATATAGTCAGGTGTAGGCTGGTTCCCCTCAAATCTCTTAGCCCCTACTCAACTATATTTCCCCCAGGATCTCAAGCCAAGCTGTCAGTCTAATCAGTGTGTTGTGACAAGATTTAGTTTAGAATTCAGCAGACACTTTTTTGACATTGTAGAATTCCATTAAGAAACAATTCAAGCTGGGAATGAAGGCTACTCCCGCATCCCTGGGAGGCTTCTTTCCCAATGCTGGGCTGCTTACTGATGCCCTTCAGGCTACGGCTGTTTTATACTAAGAAAGAAAGAATATCACCATCTCAGGATGGAGGAAGGAGTTAGAAATCCCAGCACAGATGTGCTCAAGGCAGCCTGGCTTCTGAGGGATGGAGTTACTAATAGCTTTCACTTTTAGCTACGTATTTATTTTTCATAGAATCAGTTACCTCGTTTGGGCTAAAGAAAAACAACCCATCATCTAATCAGGGAAAGAGCAGTTTTCCTTTGAGAAGAGTTCAATATCCTATTAAATATTTTAAATTTCTTTATAAAATGTATCAAGTCAGGATTTTCTGTAATTTCATTTATAGTAATCACTGAAGGAGATTGACAATGGTTGAACAGGCTCCAGAAGCTTTTCCTGATTATCTTCAGAAGGACCTGATGATCTTCCTGCTTCTGAGGGAAGTGGTCTAGGGAAATGCTCTTACAATGAAGCATGGGCAGGAAAGGTTGCCTCAGATCTTGTGTTAACATGTAGTAAGTTATAGAGAGTATACAACTTTGTTTCTTTCTTCACTCAATGTGTCTACTGAGGCCTTATTATGTGCTAAGGTCTGTGCTTGGGCAGAAAGTACAGATATGAATTAGAAACAGCTTGGTTTTTATAGGGCTTCCAGTCTAGTAGGATAGAGAGATATATAAATATCATGTAAATAAAGAACAACAAAATGTCATGGATGCTATGGAACTGTATATTATACAATGAGGGTAAAATAGGGATAGATCCATGATTTATTTTGTATTTTTTTAATTAAAAAATTTTTTTAAGTTTATTATTTTTAAATTTTTTTTTAAATTTTTTTTAACGTTTATTTATTTTTGAGACAGAGAGAGACAGAGCATGAATGGGGGAGGGTCAGAGAGAGAGGGAGACACAGAATCCAAAACAGGCTCCAGGCTCTGAGCAGTCAGCACAGAGCCCGATGCGGGGCTCGAACTCACGGACCGCGAGATCATGACCTGAGCTGAAGTCGGCTGCTTAACCGACTGAGCCACCCAGGCGCCCCAAGTTTATTATTTTTTAAATTTACATGCAAATTAGTTAGTATATAGTGCAACAATGATTTCAGGATTAGATTTGTTAATGCCCTTACCCACTTAGCCCATCCTCCCCTCTCATAACCCCTCCAGTAACCCTTTGTTTGTTCTCCATATTTAAGTCTCTTATGTTTTGTCCCCTTCCCTGTTTTTATATTATTTTTGCTTCCCTTCTTTTATGTTCATCTGTTCTGTGTCTTAAAATCCTCATGTGAGTAAAGTCATATGATTTTTGTCTTTGTCTGACTAATTTTGCTTAGCCTAATACCCTCTAGTTCCACCCATGTAGTTGCAAATGGCAAGATTTCATTCTTTTTGATTGCTGAGTAATACCCATTGTATATATATACCACATCTTCTTTATCCATTCATCCATCGATGGACATTTGGGCTCTTCCCATACTTTGGCTATTGTTGATAGTGCTGTTACAAACATTGGGGTGCATGTGTCCTTTCAAAACAGCATACCTGTATCCCTTGGATAAATACCCAGTAGTGCAATTGCTGGGTCATAGGGTAGTTCTATTTTTAATTTTTTGAGGAACCTCCATACTGTTTTCCAGAGTGGCTGCACCAGCTTGCATTCCCACCAGCAATGCAAAAGAGATCCTCTTTCTCCGCATCCTCGCCAACATATGCTGTTGCCTGAGTTGTTAATGTTAGCCATTCTGACGGGGTAAGGTGGTATCTCATTGTGGTTTTGATTTGTATGTCCCTGATGATGAGTGATATTGAGCATTTTTTCATGTGTCTGTTGGCCATCTGGATGTCTTCTTTGGAGAAGTGTTTATTCATGTCTTTTTCCCATTTCTTCACTGGATTATTTGTGTTTTGGGTGTTGAGTTTGATAAGTTCTTTATAGATTTTGGATACTAACCCTTTATCTGATATGTCGTTTGCAAATATCTTCTCTCATTCTGTCGATTGCCTTTTAGTTTTGCGGATTGTTTCTTTTGCTATGCAGAAGCCTTTTATTTTGATGAGGTCCCAATAGTTCATTTTTGCTTTTGTTTCCCTTGCCTCCATAGCCGTGTTGAGTAAGAGTTGCTGTGGCCAAGATCAAAGAGGTTTTTTCCTGTTTTCTCCTCGAGGATTTTGATGGCTTACTGTCTTACATTTAGGTCTTTCATCCATTTTGAGTTTATTTTTGTGTATGGTGTAAGAAAGTGGTCTAGGTTCATTCTTCTGCATGTCACTATCCAGTTTTCCCAGCACCACTTACTGAAGAGACTGTGTTTATTCCATTGGATATTCTTTCCTGCTTTGTCAAAGATTAATTGGCCATATGTTTGTGGGTCCATTTCTGGGTTGTCTATTCTGTTCCATTGATCTGAGTGTCTGTTTTTGTGCCATGATTTTTTTTAAAGTTTATTTATTTTTGAGAGAGACAAAGACAGAGTGTGAGTGGGGGAGGGGCAGAGAGAGAGGGAGACACAGAATTTGAAACAGGCTCCAGGCTCTGAGCTGTCAACACAGGGCCTGATGTGGGGCTTGAACTCAGGAACCACCAGATCAGGACCTGAGCCAAAGTCAGACGCTTAACTCACTGAGCCACCCAGGCTCCCCTATCCATGATTTTATTATCAGGAAACAGGGAACATCACTTGCTTTCCTTATAAGGTCTTATGCTGAGTAGCAGACATACAAATGAAAATGCATCCTGAAGGAGGCTTTGCATTATCCATATATTGATTTAACAACACCCTAAATATTTGTGGAGTATCCACCATAAGCCAAGAAATCCTTGCTGGTTGAGAATTTATTTGACTGAACAATCAGATAAAAAGTGAGACCAATTACAGAAGGCTCAAAAGAGGAAGAGATTCTTCTTGCCAAAAGAATAGAAAATAAGAAAATAAAACGGTATTGAAAATTTAAGGGAGTCTACTGTAATATTAATATTTATCTGATAAGGGCTAAAAATATTTCTATTCTCTGGTCTTTCTTGCAGTGGTAAAAACAGAATATGTGACTTAAAAATATCTAGGCTTTATAGATCCATAAGAAAAAGCTTAAACTCTCAAGTAGTTCTTATATTTTTTGAAGAAGAAAAGGTATTATTTTTTCTAATAGTTATTTCAAACCAAAGCCACACTTGATGACTTAATAACGTAAAAAACTAATAACTCAGTAGAAATATGCAAAAAGAGTAGGAATAGGCAGTTCATAGAGGAAAAAATATAAATGGATTATACAAATATAAAAAAAATATTCAGCATTGGTTATGAATATTTGCAAATCAAAACAAGTAGATAACTACTTGATTGCCAACATTTAAACATTTGATAATATCTAGTATTAAGGACAAGAAACTATCAACTTCAAATTTGTTGATGAGAGAAAAATGGGTGCAACTATTTTATTTATTTATTTATTTATTTATTTATTAATTATTTTTTTAAATTTATTTTTGAGACAGGGAGAGACAGAGCATGAACAGGGGAGGGTCAGAGAGAGGGAGACACAGAATCTGAAACAGTCTCCAGGCTCTGAGCTGTCAGCACAGAGCCCAACGCGGGACTCAACTCACGGACCGCGAGCTCATGACCTGAGCGGAAGTCGGCTGCTTAACCGACTGAGCCACCCAGGCGCCCCAGGTGCAACTATTTTAGAGAACAGTTGGATGCTATATGAAAAAACTGAAAATGTATAAATATCCCTTGACCTGGTAGTTCTACATCAAGAAATTTAACCAAAGATAATTGGTCAAAGATGTTATGTACAAAGATGTTTGTATAGCTTTGCTTCTGATTGCAATACCAAAATATGTCTATCAAGTAAATTATAGTTGATTTATACAATGGAGTGTTTTATCACTTTAAGTAGAAACATGTAAATACATTTGTGCTAACATAGACATATCTCTCATTAAAAAGAAGTAAAAATCGATTATGATTGATTTATATTATAGAATATTATATCACTTTAAGTAGAAAGATATAAATACATTGTGCTAACATAGAAATATCTCTTATTAAAAAGCGCCTGTGGCTCAGTCCGTTATGCATCTGACTCTTGATTTCAGCTCAGGTCATGATCTCGCGGTTTGTGAGTTTGAGCCCCACATAGGGCTCTGCACTGTCAGGGAGAAGCCTGCTTGAGATTTGCTGTCTGTTCTTCTCCCACTTGTGCGCTCTCTCTCTCTATTTCTCTAATAAATACGTAAACAAACAACAACAACAACAACAACAAAAGCAGATGCAGAGAAGTGTGTATGATGCCTGTAAATAGATTTTTTTTAAATGGATACACAAGAAACTGCTAACAGTGGTTCTCCAGGGAATGGGATTGGGAGGATTGGAGTAGGAAGGAGATTTAATTTTTACTATTGGAAACTGTTTCACTTGTTTCCCTATGTATATGTATTACTTTTTGAAATTAAAAGCAAAAACTAGTTTAAATAGTATACAGAAGAGCTTAGTGATGGAATGCTATTGTCAGAAGACTATTTGTAGTCCTGAAGTAGATATTCATCAACTTAGTCATCCTGAGCTTCCACAGTACTGGAAGTACTGCTTCTTTTTCTGGAGCCTCCAGTAAACCAAGTAGAGTTCACCAATGTTTCCTTGACTCTGTGTTTTTACCCACTTCCTCTGCACTGAGCCTATATGCATAGTTGTGGAGAGGGATCCTGTTCCTAATTAAAAAACGTTTCTCGGGGTGCCTGGGTGGCTCAGTTGGTTAAATGTCCAACTCTTTTTTTTTTTAATGTTTATTTACCTTTGAGACAGAGAGAGACAGTGTGAGTGGGGGAGGGGTAGAGAGAGAGGGAGACACAGAATCTGAAGCAGGCTCCAGGCTCCCAGCTATCAGCGCAGCGCCCGACAGGGGGCTTGAACTCACGAAGGAGCCCTGAGATCACGACCTGAGCTGAAGTTGGCCACCCAACCAACTGAGCCCCCCAGGCACCCCAAATGTCCAACTCTCGATTTTGGCTCAAGTCATGATCTCGTATTTTGTGAGATCAGACCCCATGTTGGGCTCTGTGCCGGCAGCACGGAGCTTGCTTGGGGTTTTATCTCTTCCTTTCTCTGCCCCTTCCTGCTTGCACTCTCTCCTTCTCTCTCTCAAAATAAATAAACAAATAAATATTTAAAAAAAACTGCTTCTCTGTTTGCTATAGTCTTGTGGGACTTGTAAATGCAAGCCCCATTGGATATCAAAGTTACATAATTTGGGAACCTGCCATGGTAAATGTGTAGACAAGTTCCTTCCAAGGAGATGTTGGTGATCTGATTTTACTGGTGGAGTGAGTTGGAGAAAGAAGTCAGAGGAAGTGCCTACCAGCTCCTCTGGGTTTTGGGGAGGATCACAGCCAGTGCCTAGATGTATGCTAATTAGAAGCTGGACCCTCCGACATCAATTTGTAGAGTATGCAGTAGCTTATAAAGTATGCAGTCAAACTCCTTCCAGGGAGAGCCTGGGAGATGGACTTTTTTGCCTGCTTCGTCTTGCTGTGCCCTGGGGTGATAGACAAGATAAGTGCTTGTGCACCTGTTAGGAACCGCTTCTTTATTTGCTATAGTCTTGTGGGACTCACGAATGCAAGTCCCTTGGACTTTCAGAACTAGGTGATTTGGGGACCCCATTGCTCCTATGGGAACCTTAAAATTTGGAGTACCAGTTTTGTGGTCCAAACCCTTTGCTCTTCAGGGAGAAACTGGGAGCTAGGGTTCCCTTCTGACCATATGGCACTAGTTGGGGGTGGTGTTTATGAGGAGAGTGTCTTTGCCTTTCCTACCCATTTTGATGTGTTTAGTCCCCTGATGTGTAGAAGTCACTCAGTTTCTATTTCTCTCAAGGGGAATTGCTTCATCTGTAGCTGCACATTCAGTGTGTTCATGGGAGGAGGAAAATTCAAAAGCCTCCTATGTCACCAACTTATTCCCTGAATCTCAGTTCATTTGAGTCTTTTTAAGATTCACTAAATCCTTATGATTGATTAAATCATGAATGCCTGTGACTTAAATGTTTTTGCCTTTCATTAGCTGATGAGATATTTGGTTAATCCTCCTGATATTCAATATATCTCTTGAGCTGGGGAGCAGTATACACAGGTGAGTTAGGGACCTTTACCTTATGAAGAGAGCTTTCCTGGTCCTCTAGGCATAGTTCATGCTCCCAAATCTCTATCTATCTATCTATCTATCTATTCAGCATCTTTCCTCCTACCTACCTATGTTCATAGAGAAATGTCTTAGGCTCCAAAACAATAGGTATGGATGAATCAAATTCCTGTAGTAAGTTTTAATTGACTTATTGGATTATTTATTTGTCATTATTAACTCTGGAAAAAAAACATACTTAGAGCCAGTTAGAATTGCTACCCTTCAAGTACAGGCATCTCTGATTTTAAATGGGATGATGGTATCAGATTTGCAGCACAATGCAGAGGCACCAAGTGAATTCTAATTTTTTACTAGGGGAATTTTTAAGTAAGGGTGTTAGGAAGATAACAAAATAATTTTTTAAAAATTAGTATTATGAAATGAAAATTTAAAAGTTACAACATGTACAGACGTTCAACAAATTGAAATAGATATATATGAGTTCTGTTGTTAATTTTCAATCTCTCTTACCTACAGAACTGTAAATAACTGGAAAGAGTAAAGAAAACTGAAGCAGTAGTTCTGATTTGTTCTGGATTATTCTTCCTCTATGCTGTCAGAATCCTTGTAGGCAATATGGTAGTGTTTTTCTTTCCTAATTATCTTATGCAAAATGTTAATAGCCTGTGTTACTACTGAATAGGAATTAGCATTAAGAACCATAGATGTGACCTGCAATAATGTTGGATAGCCAAAAAGATGTTCTATTGATTTCAAAATAAGAAAAAAAAATCACAAAATTAAAATCAATATATATTTAATTAAATGTTTTCAAAATATAACATTTTGTCAGCTAGTCAATGGGAATGCAACACAAGAATCTAAAGTTACATATATATTATCTTCCATAAAGGGTATGGATACATTTTAATATAGTCTATTTACCATGAGTTGGGGCTATACCACATGAAATTGAGGATATATGAATGGCCAATTAAGCGCATGAAAAGATGATCAGCATTATTACCATCAGTGAAGAGCAATTTAAAACTATAAGGAGATATTATTTCATACCCACTATGAGGGCTGGAATAAAAAATACAGATTATAACAAGTGTTAGTGAGCCTTGGAGATATCAAAGCTTCCTCATATACTGCTGGTAGAATTGTAAGATGGAGCATTCACTTTGGAAAATAGTCTGGCAGTTTCTCCAAAGGCTAAACATAAAGTTACCATATGATCCAACAATTTTATTCCTAGTTACATAGTCAAGAGAAATGAGAAATTGTGTCTACATAAAAAGTTGCATATAAATGTTCATGAAAGTCTCTTTTATAATAGCCCCAAAGTTGAAACAACCCAAATGTCCATCAATAACGAATGGATAAAAAAAATGTAGTATACCCATACAATGGAATATTATTTGGTAGGTAAAAAGAAATGGAATACTGATACATGCTACAACATGGATGAACCTGGAAAATATTAATGTTAAGTGAACAGAGGACCACATATTTTATGATTCTAATCTAATCTAATTTAATCAAAACTAGGCAAATTTGTAGAGACAGAAAGTTGATTAGTGGTTGTCTAGGGATGGGGGAGAAGTTTTAGAGGTGACTGTCAAACAGTATGAAGATGGGGGAAGAGTTAAGATAGCAGAGTAGTAGGGGGACCCTATGCTTGCAATCGTGCCTTGAACATAACTAGATAAACAGCCAAGTCATTTTATTTATTTATTTATTTATTTATTTATTTATTTAAAAAATTTTTTTTAACGTTTATTTATTTTTGAGACAGAGACAGAGCATGAACGGGGGAGGGGCAGAGAGAGAGGGAGACACAGAATTGGAAGCACAGCCAAGTCATTTTAAATACCCAATAAAAAGATCTGAGGATTGAGAGAACAAATTGCACAACTAGGCAGAGAAACGAGGCCACATTGTGAAAGGTAGTAGGTGCAGAGACATGATTTGGGGGAGAAAAGAATCCCTGATGCTGTGGAGGCAAGGGAGCCCTGATCAGGGAGAGAGGAGTGGGAGAGAGAGAGCGTGTGTGGGAGCAAGCAATGTGCAGAGCATTGCACAAGAAAAATACTTTCCTAAAGAGGGCGCCATTGAGCTGGCTTGTTTATTAAAATAGGAGCAGAGGCACCTGCTGAGGGCAGCTAACCTACACACACACCAGCTTTTTGCTACATTTTACCGCAAATTACAGGCCCTTGTGCATTCATGTGACCGCCTTTCTTGGCACCAGCCACAGCGTATTGAGACCCCCTAGAGGATCAGCACAGGTCCATGCTGCAGTGGATCCCTAAAATTGGGAGTTTTGAAACCCAGCCAGAGCACCCTTGGGCGGGCAGAGCACTCAGTCACACACAGAGTGAAGGCAACTGAGGGATGCCTGAGGCCCATGAGGGGAGATTATTTGCTCTTCTTTGAGGGCAGCCTGAACAGTGGTAGGTGTGAACTCCCCTCTCTAGGAATGGGAGGGCAGGTGGATGCCACTTCCCTCCCCACCCATCAGCATGGATGGACTTCACTGAGCAGCACAGTGCCCACAGTGGAGGCTTGAGTCACTTACACAAAGCCCCACCCCCTTGCACTCTGCAGGTACTTTTTAACTAGGGCAAGTGTGCCTGAGAGTCAGAGCAGCAGTGGGTCCCTCCCCCAGAAGACTGGCACAAACCCCCTGCACATACCAAGTCTACTGACCATAGAGTGCTGCAAAGCTTCAGCTCTGGGGAAAATAGAATCTAGCCTCTTTTAACAAACAGGCCAAAATACATCTAGTTAAAGCTCATCACACAACTGGACAAGGTCTAAAAACTCCTCACAGAAGGCAAGGAGAAACTGCAGAGGTCTAACCTGAGGGAAAGAACAGTCAAAACACAATAGCAAGTACACGCAGCACACACCAGAAACACTTCCTGAAGCATCAGGCCCTGGATAGTATATGACTTCTTCTTAATATAGGCATTAGTTCTCAGAAGCAGGAAAAATCACAGGCTTTCCTAACACAGAGAAGACAGAGACTAGACAAAATGCTAAGATGGAGGAATTCACCCCAAAGGAAAGAACAAGAACAGGTCACAGCCAGGGATATAATCAAAACAGATGTAAGTAATATGCCTGAGCCAGGATTCAAAACAACAATCGTAAGGATACTAGCTGGGCTTGAGAAAAGCATTGAAGACACCAGAGAGTCCCATACTGCAGAGATAAAAGACTTAAAAACTAGGCAGGATGAAATTAAAAATGCTATAACTGTGATGCAAAACTGACTGGATATAATGACCACAAGGATGGAAGAAGTAATGTATACATGATATAGAAGATAAAATGAGGGAAAATAATGAAGCTGAAAAGAAAGAAAAATACTGGATCATGAATGTAGACTTAGGGACTCAGTGACTCAATAAAGTGTAATAACATTTGTATCATAGGAGTTCCAGGATATGCAGAGAGAGAAAAAGGAGCAGAAGGTTTATTTGAGCAAATTATAGCTGAAAACTTCCTTAATCTGAGGAAGGAAATAGACATCCAAATCCAGGAGGCACAAAGAACTCCCATAAAAATCAACAAAAGCAGGCCAACACCAAGCCATTTGCAAAATACAGAGATAAGGAAAGAGTCCTGAAAGCAGCAATGGAAAAGAAATCCTTAACCTACAAGGGGGACAAAGTTATCAACAGATCTGTCCATGGAAACTTGGCAAGCCAGAGGAGAGTGGCATGATATATTCAACATACTGAGTGGGAAAAATGTGTAGGCAAAGCTGTCATTTAGAACAGAGGGAGAGATAAAGAGTTTCCCAGAGAAACAGAAACTAAAGGAATTTGTGACCACTAAACAAGTCATGAAAGAAATATTAAAGAAGACTCTTTGAGTGGGAAAGAAAGACCAAAAGCAACAAAGACCAGAAAGGAACAGAAAAAATCTCCAGAAACAATGACTTTAAGGTAATAAAATGGCACAAAATTTATATCTACCAATAATCACTCTGAATGAAAATGGACTAAATGCTCTTATCAAAAGACATAGGGTATCAGAATGGGTAAAAACCAAGACCTATCTATATGCTACTGACAAGAGACTCATTTCAGACCTAAGGACACCTACAGATTGAAAGTGAGGGGATGGAGGACCATTCATGCTAATGGACATCAAAAGAAAGCCAGAGTAGCCGTACTTCTATCAGATAAACTAGATTTTAAACCAAAGACTGTAGCAAGAAATGAAGAAGGGCACTACATCATAATAAAGGGGTCTGTACATCAAGAAGATCTAACAATTGTAAATTTTATGCCTCCAACTTGAAAGCACCTAAATATATAAATCAATTAATAAAATCATGAAGAAATATAAATTGATAACACTACAATTATATATATATATATATAATGGACTATTACTCAGCCACCAAAAAGAATATCTTGACCTTTGCCATGATGTGGATGGAGCTGCAGTGTATTCTGCTAGGTGAAATAAGTCAGTTAGACAAAGACAAATACAATATGATTTCCCTCATGTGGAATTTAAGAAACAAAAGAGATAAACATAGAGGAAGGGGAAAAAAAAGAGAGGGAGGCAAACCATAAAACACTCTTAAATATAGAGAACAAACTGATGGTTACTGGAGGGAAGATGGGTGGGGGAAGGGCTAAGTAGGTGATGGGTATTAAGGAGGGCACTTGTAATGAGTACTGCATATTGTTATATGTAAGTAAGGAATCACTAAATTTTCCTGAAACAATATTACACTATATGTTAACTAGAATAAATAAAAACTTGAACAAATAAAAAGTCAAATACAAAGGCATGGGATTTCTTTTGGGGGTAATAAATATATTCTAAAATTGATTGTGGTGAATGTTACATAACTCTGTGAATATACAATGAATATACAAAAGGCTGTTGAATTATATACTTTAATGTTTTAAAACATTATAGTATAAATGTTTAAAAACATTGTATACTTGTATGTTTAAAAATTTTTTTATGTTTATTTATTTTTGATAGAGAGGGACAGAGCACAAGTGGGGGAGGGGCAGAGAGAGAGGGAGACACAGAATCCGAAGCAGGCTCCACTCTCCGAGCTTTCAGCACAGAGCCTGATATGGGGCTCAAACTCGTCAACTGTGAGATCATGATCTGAGCTGAAGTCAGATGCTTAACCAACTGAGCCACCCAGGTGCCCCTGAATTGTATGTTAATTATATCTCACCAAAGCTGTAACAAAAAAAGTTGAGGAAAACCTATGGAGAACTGGAATGACTATGTGATTTCTGTCTTCTCTAATGTGATTATCTACTTCTTATGAAATGATATAAATTGAATTCTGAAAGATAAGCAGGAATTAACCAAATGAAGATTGGGTGGAAGAGCATTCTAGGCAGTTGGAACCACCTGTGTAAAGGCTCTCAGGTGCGAACTGCTTTGGTGCTCTTAAGGAAGGGCGAGCAGGTCAGAGCCTGGTGAGCAAGAGAGATGTCATATATTTCAGATTTGATGGGCAGAAAGAGCAAAAATCCCTCAAGAGTTTTAGGTCATATTAAAGACTTTTTAGTTTACAGAAGAAATGGTAACCATTGAAAGTTTGAAAGTGGAATGCTGTCATGATATTTGCAATGAAAAAATATTGTTTTGTTTGATGAGCTGATAATGGTTCAAAGGGCAGCTTAAGTGGCTGTGCAAAGATGAGTATGGAGCAATTGTAGTGGTCCAGACAAGATACAATGATGACTGGTAGTATCTTGGTAATGATAGCAAGAGGATTTGAGATTTATTTTGAGGATATATTTTGATTTCACTAAGACTTGATGGTACATTAGACACAGGTGATGATGTAGGTATCAAGAGTGAGTCCCAGATTTATGATTTGAAGAGTCAGTACCATTAACTGTGTTGGGGAATAAAGGAGAATAAGCAGACTTGGAATGCTACAAATAGTATTCTCAATGTCTGTCGATGGATCATTGTAAATCTTACTCAGTGGGAAGAATTGCTTCTTTCTTGGAACTCACGATAAAAACAGACCTTCTTGACATTTCATAAATAACACAGATAAACGGTACACTAGCTGCAGATGTTCAGAATGAGTCTATTGAACTACGTCACATACTATATCATATAGACTAAAGTAATTACACTTGGTTATGTTTGTTTTTATGTCCTTTTCTTTTGTTGGGCTGAGCTCCTTGATGACTGTGTCTCTTTCTCACTCATGTTTTGAGATCCTAATGCATAGTGTGGATTTTGGTAATAAATACTGACAAACTGAATGAGTGAATGATGAGGGGAGAGGATACATAGCAAAGTGTTAAAACTAACACAATGAGCTGGAAAAAAAAAAGGAGAGAGAGGATAAATTGTGACAATAATGACTCAAGGATGCAGGGAAGAGATGAGATTAAAAGCACAGACTGAAAGAATGATGAATAAAAGAAGGGATAACTTCTTTTGACGGAGGCAGATAGAAAGTAGGAGTGAAGACTGCTTCAGATGCAAAGATGAGGCAAGGACATGGATGTCATTGGCGCTGAGTAATTTTGTAAAGGGAAGGCTAATAGGTTGAATATTAAAATTGTTCAAGAGGACAATAGGAATTTTAGAGAGAGAGAATAATTGAGAGAATACAAGTTATCAATGAATGGAAGGGTTAATAGGCTTCCCAGGTCTCATAGAATGAAAGGCCCTTGATGATAGATACTACCTGGCTTTCAGGTCTATGTTTCATTTGTTTCAGTTTCCTAAATATTTCATATTCTCGTCTGCTTCAGGCACTTGTACATGTTATTCCCTCCGTCTGGAATTTCCTTCTTTATCTAGTTTTTTTTTTTTAAGAGAATTCTTATTTATTCTTCAGGATCCACCTCACATCTCGTATTCATTTGGAAACGTGTCTGATTTCCAAGCATAGTTCTATTCCCCTTTGTGAGATCCCACACACCTGACTTTATCTCTATCACAGCACTTATCAAATTCTATTGCATTGTCTGTGTACACATGTTTTCTTTGGAAACTATAAGTTCTTTGATGGCATGACCTCTGCCTTGCCCATCTCTCTGCTCTCGGCACCTTATTTCATACAAGGCATCCAGGAGTACTCACTGAGTGTATGCTCAATGAATGAATTATAGAAATCTTCTCTCTTGAATAGTAAATATTCATAGGACATTTCCAAACCTAGCCAAGATGAGGATTAATTCTGTTCCTTGAGCATCTCCTTAAACTGTCATTTGAGTTGAAGACCCTTATGATATGACCCTATCATCTGGGTACAATCCTTATGATAAAAGTGATTTTCATATTTCAGGAGAAAGAGAGGATAGTAAAGAACAAGAAATTTTCATGTAAAAGAACCAGAGCTGCATATAGATTGATCTGGTTAAATTATTTCAAGAGGAGAAAAACACACACAAATATACCATCAGGCTTTTCCTACATGCAGAATAATTGGTATGTGGGAGGATACCAGAAAAGAACATTCATCTTCAGAATTTCATGTGCTCTTAAGATTGTGTATGACTTTGAAGGACAAAGTGGTATGATTTTGAACTACTCTCTGCTTCACAGAAATAGCTTTGCTGCACAGAAATCCTGTAATGGGATTTTACTAGTATCCCCAAAAGATTAATAAATGTATTAAAAAATCATTTGTGGCTGTAAGGAAATTGGTAATGTCCAACTGTGGGAGGCAGCATGAATAGTGAAGAGATCTCCCAGCTTAGCCTCTAACTAGATTTGTAATCTTAGGCAAAACTCTGAGCCTCAGTTTCACCATCTACATGTAATAAAGGATTTGGAGTAGTTGCCCTCTAAGAGACCGTATCCAGTAGAAACATTCAGTGACTATTCATTGGCTATTTGATGTGTGTGTGTGTGTGTGTGTGTGTGTGTGTGTCTGCGTGTTTCTGTAAGAGAAAACAATGATTTCTCTAAGGCTCAAAGGGTTAAGTATTTGTAAAAATAGAGGAATCATAACTTATTGATTCAAAAGTCAGGTATTTAAATTCCCAATAATGTGAACATGAGGCAGTCCTCAGAAGAATATGTACTTACATGAGTTTCTAAACATGAAGAGGAATAAAACTGAATAGAGGGCTCTGGGGTTAGACAGATGTGGTTTGAATCTTGGTTCTGCCACTTATTGTAAAATTTTGGGAAAATTAATTAACCTCTTTAAATTAATTCTTCATCTGTAAATAATAGTTTCTGCCTCTGTAGGGACTCAAAAGGATTAAATGTTACATAATGTTTTAAAATATTTAGCACACACACAAAAATATTTAGCACAATGTTTAGACTATTGTAAGTCCTAAATCATCATCATCATCATCATCATCATCATAATAATAATAAAATACTTGAAGTTGACTTTGGTCTTACATATATAAAATGTGGTGTTAACTGGTTTGTGTTGCCAAAATTTGGGTCAGGAGGGAGTCTTAGAGGCATATGAAGAAAGAGCAGCTAGGGAGTGAGTACTGATCTTCTCTGAGACTAAAAGTAATTCAAGTTTTTCACTTTTTTAGATGAGGGAATAATCTCTGAGGTTGGTTTTGACATACCCAAAGTTATATAGGTAAACTTCCAGCAAAAATGCAATAGAAAAGAAAACCACAGGAGGATGTTGTATGAGGCCACTAATGTTATGTTTAATGATATCACAATATATATAAGAAGCTTTCTGTATGGCTGAATCATACACCTGAGTAAGAGTGGGTGTGAGCTTTGAACCTGAGCTGATTTCTATATATGCTCAGTGGGGGAATCTTTAGTTCAGGAACAGCAGCTGCTGGACTGTGTTCTGGACTGTGTTATTTTTAGAAGTGGGATCCTGGAAGATCCCACTGAGTTGAAACTTTAGAACTGCAGCTACATGAGATAAATGTTCTTGACCTAGATGAGCATCAGAATTGCTTGGGAGAAAAACTTTAAATATCCAGATAACTTGGTCTCATTACCAGAACTTCTAATATTTAGATCCAGAGAGGGAGGTGTCTTTATATTTATCTCATATTTAAAAAATTCCAGATAATTTCACACACACACACACACACACACACACACACAGAGATAGATAGATAGATAATAAGATTTAGATAACAGAAACACTATGCTGCTACAGAATTTTTTTATAATGAGAATTTGCACTTATAATGTATCCCATTGTTGATATTGGATCTATGAGGGTAAAGTATCCTAAATCTCTACTTATGAAAAATCTCCTCTGGTGATACTGATGCCCATCAGGATTGAGAACTCCTGATATAGGGAATAAGTCTTAGGATTCAGTGATTATTTGTAAGTTCATTGATTATTATAGATTATTTATAATCACTGTATTGTTGGTATTTAAAATTTATTTTCCCCAGTTGGATAAGGGATTTAAACAAAGCACAAAGAATGTATTCTAATGTCTTAAGGGATGCTTATATGGTGTAAAATTCCCCAACTCAGAGAACGAAATATCCTTTACATTTGATAATTGTCAGTGAGTGACTGGCCAAGGGAAGTGATGTGGCATAAAGAAAAGAGCATTAAGCTTGGAGTCTGGTGGCCAGGAGCCCTGGGATCTGGTTCCAACCTTGTTTCTTAACAAGCTTTGTGAACTTTGTAAGTTATTTTACCTCCTATAAATTGAGGGGGACTCAAACTATATTATTTCTGAGAGGCAGTGTGTCTCAATTCCATGGTTTATTTAATAATACATTTGGTAGTTACACTTGAAAACTAAGTTCTCAATTTTGCATTTCAGAATCAACCTCTTGAATACTTGAGAGCAAAAGCAGATGATCACACTGATCCAGGGTGTGGTGTGGTAAGGCAGCATGTCAAGACAATAAGCATGCTAATTGTGTGATTCTCAGGATTGACCATGCTTGTGGGTATGCAGGATAAGTTCGATCAGCTGTGAATCTATGTGTTGGTAATTTTTGGGGGGAACGTCAGAGGGTACTAGAGATAGTGGTAAAGTTGAAAAATAGGTGTGATAGGAAATATGGTGGTAAGAGATGTGTAATGGAGTACAGTTTTTGGTCAGAAAATGGAATAATGGAATCTAATTTCAGAGGTGGAAAAATTCTTTGTGCTGACCAGGAACATCTGGTGTTGGCTGTGGGTTTGGGTTCTGTTGTGGAGGTGAGGCGAAGGTCACTAGTACTGAGGAAGTGAAGGAATTGTGTGACCACATCCTATGTAGGTTGTCCATATCCATATTGGGATCTACCGGATTGGTGGTAAAGAGTGAGAGGAAAACTAATAAGATGTCAAAATTATTGGTGAAGGTGAGACCAGGATCAGAAGGTTGGTGAATAGCTAGCACAACAGTGTTTATGAGGGGAAAAATAGATGATTTGAGGGACTTTTGCATGAGTGGAAGAGGAAATTTCTGGAAGTAACAGTTTATTTAAGAGTGATACTTATATCGTTTTCTCCCTTGGTGGAAGTGTGGGAGAAATAGCAGCTCCTATTTGAGAGCCCACATTACACTGTGATGCTGTTTTACCTAGAGATTATCATTGTCACTTAGGGGATCTGCCATGGCAGAAAGAAATGGTACCTAAAATATTCAAATAACTTGGTGACCCTACTTTTAAGACTTTTTTCCCCCATCTAATTTCCCCAACATTTGACTTTCTTTGGGGATTAACTATCCTCCCCAGTCCTCAAACTTCTATTGAAGAGTAGTAGATATGTGGTTCTTCAGCCTTAACAGAAGCCGATTTCCTTGAATGGAAAATTTAGCAAATCATTGCAGTAATGCATATTGATTTCTCCTGCTCCAGCAGTCGGATCAATGTGAGGAGTAAATGTCATTATTTTCTGTGCTGTCTACAATCCTGGATGTATTCACAGAGAGGCCAATGGTAAAGGCTCTGAAGTTTTACTTAGAATAGTTGTGAAATAGTCTGTTGCACTTCTGGAAAACTCAGGGAAGAAATTAAGTTATACCTGTTTGTGGCCAAGGCATTGCCAGAGATCAGAAGTCTGGGGTTTTTGATTCTGCTCTGGAATCCAGAAATGGTGGCTTTCAGTTCTTGCATCTTCGTGCTATACGACTGTGGAACGAACTCTTAGACCTCAAGATCACGTCGAACTGCTTATCTGTGAATATGCAGAATAAATACCTATACTGTTTCTGAAATATAACCATCTATCTTGATTTAGATAGAAGTAAATATAAAAAAAACTGCACAGTTTTGTAGCAAATAATGTGCTATAAAAACAAAAAAATTTTAGAACTTAGTTTAATGTCATTATTTTACAACTGAGTAAACAGAGTCCAGAGAAGTAAAGAGATTTTCCCTAAGTTACCATCCAGTTAGAGGAGTATTGAGCCTAGGACCCTGGTATACCACTCTTCTTTGGTTGCTTAATGATGCTCAGTGTGAGAATATGTATGTATGTGGAAATAGTGTGTAGTTTGAAGACCAAACAATACTTTGTCCCATGTTGGTATTTGAACTGTTTTGAAGTTTAGATAATATTTAAAGAAAAATAAAAAATGTTCAAAAGACACTGAATTTTTCTGGGAAGGCTTCAAGCCAATTTTGGTAAGACTCTGAGAGTGGTCTTGGTATGTGCAGAGAATGGGGTTGGTGTGGGGTCCAGGACAAGTTGAGTGTTGGTAAGTTAACTAGGAGGCCCTGGTCTGGGAGGCAAAACAAATATAGCCATTTAAGACCCAGGAAATGTTTGAAGATGACACCTAGATAAATGCTAAATTGATGGAATGGATCCACTCTGTTGAAGGAAATAGGGTTGGGGCTTCCAGGCAAAGTGTCTTGGTTTTCCTTGACATGATGATGGTGTAATGTTACAAAATTTCCAAATAGTCTTTAAAACTATCAGATGGTGGCTGCCTCCTTGCTTGCTTTTTTTCCTTCCTTCCTTCCTTCCTTCCTTCCTTCCTTCCTTCCTTCCTTCCTTCCTTCTTTCCTTCCTTTTTTTTGCTTTACAGGAAATTTCTGGGGAGTTTTGGGAGATAGTAGTAGAGTGGTTAGAGTTAAATTTCCTAGTGTTTTCAAACAGTATCATTGAGATGCTATTTATTTTGCCTAGAGATCCAGAAGAAAGGTGTCTGTCCAATTTCTTTTTCTCAGAGAAAAGGTTATTGTCCATAACTGTATACATTTTAACATATTGGAGATATTTATTTACAGTGGGGAGATAATTTTTAAAGGATATTTTGTTTCTTAGTGCCAAAGTTAGTTGAAAAAGAGAAAAATTCATTTGATCAGGAGAACATATTGGTCATACACTGTGGAACAAATGAGCCTATTTTGACTGATTTTTTTCTTGGTGAGTTGACTGATTTTTGGGCAAAATTGGATGGCTACTTTAGCATGATTCACTCACAGCCATAGGATAGCTTTCTCAACACAAAGTGAATTACAAAAATTCTTTTCTTTAAATTTAGCAACTATTAAATTTTTTAAAGTTATTTATTTATTTATTTAGAGAGAGAGAGAGAGAGAGAGAGGGGGAGAGAGAGAGAGAATTCCAAGCAGGCTCCATCCACACTGCCAACATGGAGCCAGATGTGGGGCTTGAATTCATGAACCGTGATTTCATGACCTGAGCCAAAGTCAAGAGTCAGACACTTAACCAACTGAGCCACCCAGGCATCCCAATAAATTCTTACTTTATTTGGAATTGTTAAAGTATAGTATATTCTGAGAGTTATCACTGACATTATATACAGATAAGCTCTTTTGGAAGAAAAATCAGACATTGAAATTCATCCAACACAAATCCCATGTTGCAAGTAACATAACTTTTATAGGTTCAAGTACTGAGCCAATCAATTGAAGTTCTTAGAAGCATGCACCAGAAGCTGGCTATGGCTGACTAAGCAGAAAAGGAGTTTGTTATCAAGGTGAATAAGTCAGACAGAGAAAGACAAATACCATATGATTTCACTTACACGGGGAATCTATAAGACAAAACAAATGAACAAACAAACAAACAAACAAACAGCAGGATCAGACCTATAAATACAGAGAATAAACTGATGGTTGCCAGAGGGGAAGAAGGAGGGGGATTGGCAAGATGGGTGAAGGGGAGTGGGAGATATAGAACAAATAAGTCATGGGAATAAGAGTTTCAGAGGGAATGTAGTCAATGATATTGTGATAGTGTTGCATGGTAGGTACTCTTGTGGTGAGCATCGCATAACATATAGAATTGTTGAATCACTAAGTTGTACACTTGAAACTACTGTAACATTGTGTGTCAACTATACTTAAATTCAAAAAAATGAAAAAAATGTGTTAAGAGGTTATTGGGAAGCTCATAGAATAATTGGCCTCACTGAGGTTAATTTCTCAGGAACCATGTCCAAAACCATACCTCAGTAGCACCACTGACGTTCTTCCCAGCTCCAGTGACACGCATGTACCAGTAACTTGGCCTTGCAATTGTTCCCAATCCCAAATATGGGCACCTTTTCTGTCTCTGCAGAAACAAAATATGAATCACTTCTCAATCTTAGCCTCGCATGGAGTCCAGAGCATGTGTCCTTGTGTTATCGTCTAAGGAGTATGGGGTAGTGATTTTTCTAGGTTCTACCTTGATACGAGATATAACTTAGAAACATAGCAAGGTGTTCAAAATGTGCTAGGTCTCTAGAAGGCATTAAAAATACCTACTACCCTGTGTATTTTGGGAGAGACAATGTAATTTCATTAGGCCTCAGTTTTTCCATCTGTAGAATGGAGTTAGTTACTGTTCTTCATTTCCTTTGAAAAATCTGGTATATAAGCAAATAATGTCCATATAAATATCCAGGTACTTTTTTGTACTTCTGGGAGTTCATGATTAGCCATGACAGGTTTGACTTTCATATTACCTTCCAAGATTTCTGGAAGGTAATAATGACATTGCTGTGGAAATTTATAAACTTATCCAGTGCTCTATTTATGACTACATTTCCCACTATAAAGGTCTGCCCTACCAGAACAAAGAATAGGTAGGTCATGGCAAAATGGGTTGTCTTCCCCAATTGAGGGTTCAGTAGATATATGTCCTACTTCTTGAGTATTGGGAAATGAAAGTTATGGCTCAGCACATTACAGAGCTATTTACAATAGCTTCTCCCACAGTGACTTACTATAGTTTTGGTCCTCAGTGTGGGGAAACGTAATCAGCAAGGCTTCAACTGTTTCATAACTTGATTGAGCATTTACTAATTTGCTAGAAACTGTGCTAAGTGCTTCCCATATATTATCTTATTCAATTCTTACTATAATTCTGTGATGCATACATCTTATCATCCCTGTCTTACAGATCAGGAAACTGAGTCTCAGAGAAAGAGGTTATTATTGCAAAGCCACGGGGATGTAAATGACAGATCCAGGGCTTGACTTGAAGTCTATCTGATGCTATAATTAAGTGCTCTTAACTACTCTTTATGGTGTACTGTGAAGCCGTTAGAACTCTGTTCACAAAAAGGTCTGGTCAACCCTGAAGTGTAGAGCATCACCAAAGCCCTCCAAATGATGTTTGGTTCAAGTGAAATCATAACTCCAGTCTGTCTAGCATCTGTAATTTTATTCTCAGAGTCATCTTTACTTCTCATTTGACCTTTCCAGGTGACTTGATTCAGACTTAGATGTGTTCTCCTTTCCCCAAACTTTTTTGTTTGTTTTAAAAAAAATTTTTAGTTTGTTTTTCTAATCAAGTTTGGTTCTTGTCTTGGATAAAGATATAGTTTTCTCACACTTTATTAATTACTGACTATGAATATCTTGGGAATTCTCTTCTGGGTCCTCCTCAGGGTTGGTGCCAGTATATGATGATTCCTAGACCCTTAAAAACTGGGCAAGTGAATGCAGAACCTTTTTCAGTCATGAGAAACGCCGTCTACTCATCAGTTTCAATGACACCATCCTGTCCCTTTCTTTCACCTCTATTTCTGCATTCCCCAAAGCACAATTGATACCCTTTGATTCTATTTTTTTCTATTCTATCACCTTTGGAGAGGAAATTTTATCCATCCAAGGGCTTCAATGATCCCCAATGCTAAGGACTTCCAAACCAAGACTTTTGACTCCAACCTCTTTCTCAACCTCTATTTACATATCTCTAGTTGCTAGTGGATATCTGTCTGAAGACAGCTGTCACTCACAGCATGACTAAAATAAAACACTTAATCTTTTCTTTATTTTCTGCCTCATTCCTACCTTTAAATTTATTTCCAACTACTTTTATCCAATATTAGAACCACTATTGTACCTTTTGGTATCCCAGGAACAGATATTTTGAATTTGGATAGTTCAGTATTTTTCTTTTTTTTTTTTTTTTTTTTTTTAAATTTTTTTTTCAACGTTTTTTATTTATTTTTGGGACAGAGAGAGACAGAGCATGAACGGGGGAGGGGCAGAAAGAGAGGGAGACACAGAATCGGAAACAGGCTCCAGGCTCCGAGCCGTCAGCCCAGAGCCTGACGCGGGGCTCGAACTCACGGACCGTGAGATCGTGACCTGGCTGAAGTCGGACGCTTAACCGACTGCGCCACCCAGGCGCCCCTGTTCAGTATTTTTCATAGAAGGATCATAAACTCTTATCTAATAAGATCTAATCCCATTCCCTTCTCTGAACTTCAGTAAACCAGGGGTTCACAATAACTTTGAAGT
Source organism: Neofelis nebulosa (assembly GCF_028018385.1). Taxonomy (NCBI): domain Eukaryota; kingdom Metazoa; phylum Chordata; class Mammalia; order Carnivora; family Felidae; genus Neofelis; species Neofelis nebulosa. Next base: position 50,091,638 of record NC_080788.1, read on the forward strand.
TGATCTCAAAACAAATGAATATCATTGGGGAAAAAAGAGAGTAAAACCAAGAAACAGACTCTTCACTATAGAGAACAAACTGATGGTTGGTTACCAGAGGGGAGGTGAATGGTGGGGGGATGGGTTAAGTAGGTGTTGGAGATTATGGAGTACACTTGTGATGAGCACTGGGTGTTGTATGGAAGTGCTGAATCACTAAATTCTCCACCTGAAACTAATATTACACTGCATGTTAACCAACTGGAATTTAAATAAAAACTTGGAAGAAAAAAAGTGGAGTTTGTCTTGGACACTGAGAAGTAGGTAAAATCAGAAGGATCAAACCAAACAAACACATTAGAGTGGAAAAAAACATAACTGGAAAGTTAGAAGATTGTTATTTTTTAAAATGTGCTGCTGATATGAGTTCTTTGAACTGACCTCTGGCCAGTGGATTTTGTTCACCCTTATTATCTCATGTGATTAAAGAAGCAATCTCTTCTGTTTCTCTGATTCTATTTCTCTCATTCTAACACATCTTTCATTTTTTTTAAGTTTATTTATTTATTTTGAGACAGAGCAAGTGAGCAGGGGAGGGGCAGAGAGAGAGGGAGATAGAGAGTCCCAAGCAGGTTCTGTGATGTCAGTGTAGAGGCTGATGCAGGGCTCAAGCCCACGACCTGTGAGATCATGACCTGAGCTGAAATCAAGAGTCAGACACTTAACCGACTGAGCCACCCACACACCCCTCTGACACATCTTTCATCCCAACAGTAAATAGGATATATTCTGGGGGGGAGGATGGCAATGGGGGTAGGTATATCAACCTGTAAGCTATAAAAGCTACTGTATTGACTGTTAAGTTTTAAATGGATTTGTCATCTACCTTTGGCAGATTCAAAAGCATATTTTATGACTTGCTTTAAAATAAAGTTCAATTTAAGTCTTCCGTTATATCCCAAGAGACTTGTCTTTTTGAATTATTTAGGTCTTGCTAACAACTCCATGACATATTATCCCTTAGCTGTGATGGATTGAGATAGGATAGATCTGCTTTTAGTGCCAAAGAATCCTCAAGACACCACTTCAAATCTAGTTCACAAATTATTGTCTCCTCTTTGAGTCCATCACATTATTAATTACAGTCAGGAATAATTTAAGTATCTATTCTGAAATCATGAGTTGTTTCTCTAGTGTTGAGAAGTTATGACACGTTATCAAATAATGACATCATGTGATATAGGGATATAATGCCCAAGGTAATAGAAATATCTGGGGACACATTTGCGATGTTTAGACCTGGCTAAATCTCTTAAGATGCCAGCAAAGTGTGGAAAAGGAGGTCTTTTGTCATCATTTTAAGTAAAAACTACTACGGGGTGCCAAAAATTTATGTGTAACATAAATGTCTCCTGATCTTCTCATGTGATGACAAAATGGGCTCAGATTTATATTTATATTATATACGCATAATATATTATATAATGTCTAATATAACTAATAATTATAATTATGTATAATTATTTATATTAATTTATATTAATATTTATATTAATTCTGCATTTATATTAATTCTTAAATCAAAATGACTTTTTTTTAAAAAAAAATTTTTTTTTTATTTATTTATTTTTGGGACAGAGAGAGACAGAGCATGAACGGGGGAGGGGCAGAGAGAGAGGGAGACACAGAATCGGAAACAGGCTCCAGGCTCCGAGCCATCAGCCCAGAGCCTGACGCGGGGCTCGAACTCACGGACCGCGAGATCGTGACCTGGCTGAAGTCGGACACTTAACCGACTGCGCCACCCAGGCGCCCCAAATCAAAATGACTTTTGAAACTCCTGACATTAACTTAGCCGCATGAAGTATTCCCCCAGACATATTTGTGAATCCTTAAAGTGTGTCCTGCAAGTGCATAAAGACTAGTTCATCAAATGCAGTGACTACCATTATTTTTTTTAGTTTTTTCTTTTTATTGTGGTAAAAACCACATAATATAAAATTTAACATCATAACCATATCTTTTCATCATAATCATTTTTAGGTATAAAGTTCAGTAATGTTACGCATAGTCACAAAAGTGTTCCAATCTTCACCAGCACTTGTTACTTTTGCATTGCTTTCCTCTTTCTCTCTCTCTTTCTTTCTTTCTTTCTTTCTTTCTTTCTTTCTTTCTTTCTTTCTTTCTTTCTTCTCTCTCTCTTTCTTTCTTTTTTCTTTCTTAATGTTAACTTATTTTTTGAGAGAGAGAGAGAGAGAGAGAGAGAGAGGAAGGGGCAGAGAGAAAGGAAGACACAGCAGGCTCCAGGCTCTGAGATGTCAGTACATCGTCCGATGTGGGGCTCAAACTCATGAACCACAAGATCATGACCTGAGCCGAAGTTGGCGTTCAACCTACTGAGTCTCCTAGTAGCCGCCTTTTCCTTCCTTCCTTCCTTCCTTCCTTCCTTCCTTCCTTCCTTCCTTCCTTCCTTCCTTCCTTCCTTCCTTGTCTCTTTCTTTCTTTCTTTCTTTCTTTCTTTCTTTCTTTCTTTCTTTCTTTCTTTCTTTCTTTCTTTCTTTCTTTCTTTCTTTCTTTCTTTCTTTCTTTCTTTCTTTCTTTCTTTCTTTCTTTCGATAATAGCTATCCTGACATGACAGGTGTGAGGTGATATCTCACTCACTGGGGTTTTGCTTTGCATTTCTCTAATGATTTGTGATGTTGAGCATCTTTCATATTCTCTTTGGCTATTTGTATATTATCTTTGAAGAAATATCTAAGCCCTTTGCCTATTTTTATTATTTGATTTTTTGTTGTTGAATTTTAAGAGTTCTTCATATATCCTAAATATTAGCCCTTTATCAAATATATGATCTACAAGTATTTTCTCTCACTTCCTGTTTCCTTTTCACTCTGTTGATATGTCCTTTGGTACACAAAGTTTTAAAGTTTGATATAGTTACATTTGAGTATTGTTGCTTTTGTTGCCTATGCTTCTGGTGTCATGTACAAGAAATCATTCCCAAGTCCACTGTCATGGAAGTTTTTTGTATGTTTTCTTCTAGAAGTTTTACAGTTTCAGGTCTTGCATTTTAGGTCTTCAAACCATTTGAATTAACTTTGGTATTGGTGTAAGATAAGCTTCCAGTTTCATTTTTTTGATATGTGGATATCCAGTTTTCCCAATGGCATCTGGCGAAAGACTGTCCTTTCTCTATTTTATGGTCTTGCTATCCTCATCACACATCATTTGACCATATATACAAGGGTTTATTTTGGGGTTTTCTATTCTATTTCACTGGCTTATTTGTTGGTCTTATGGCACTATCATATTCTTTTGATTATTGTACCTTTGTAATATATTTTGAAATTGGGAAGTGTGAACCTCTGACTTTGTTCTTTTTAAAAACTGTTTTGATCTTTTTAAAACTGAAATTCTGTATGAATTTAATTTTTTTATCTGCAAAAAAATGCCATAGGATTTTGACATGGATTGCACTGAATCTGTAGCCTGCTTTGGGTAGTATGGACGTCTTAACAATATTATGCCCCCTATCCATGAACTTAGGATATCTTTCTATTTATTCATGCCTTCTTTAATTTTTTCAACAATGTTTCATAGTGGTCTGTCTTTTGATTCCTTGGTTAGGTTATTCCAAAGTATTTTGTTTTAATTTTTGATGTCATTGTAAATGGAATTGTTTTGACCACTAGTATTTACTCCAGTGCTCTCTACTGACCACAAATACGAAGCTGCTTGAGGAAGATTTGCCACTCTATGCTGCAAATGCCCATTGAGGACATGCCATTGTCCATTCCAAAGGTGTTGTTTACTTATGTCCCTCAAAATACCAGTGTTAAGGGCACTAGAATGCTGCCAGATTCTCTGCAGAAGTAAAGTGAATAATTACCTCCCCACACTATTCCCTAAACCTCCAGACTATTCTGCTTATGCCTCATCTCTCAAAGTCCATTTAATTTGTTCATCCACCCTTGACCACAGTCTTATGGAGACTTGCATCAGTTTTAGGACTTCACCCTTTGAGTATAACCTCAAATCTAATATATGGGCTTCAATCTGGTTAGTCAGAAATTACCATCTGTAACTATTCATATATATATATATATCATCTCTCTCTCATCCGTGAAGTTTCAGTCTAACCTGAATGGACAAGGTGATATTGAGTGATAGAGAAGGAACCCAAGAAAGCTGGAAAAACCTATATACTCCAGAGAAATCCTTGAATCAATTCAACATATCCTCAGAGATAGCTTTAGCTTCTTGCCCCTGGATAATTTCCAATGCCTAGTGTTAGGGAGGTTTCTTTGAAGATTTCAATAATTTCTTGGGCAATAAGAGAGTCTGGTATAGGTTGAAATGATCATGCAAGTTTCCTGAGTGGCTTCCTTTTCTGGAAAGATGAAATACTACAAGGACGATGGCCCAAGGAAGTCCTCATTGGGAACAATATGGCCACTACATTGAAAAAAGATATAGGATCAAAAGGATTAAGATTCCCTCTTCTCTCATGTCCTAGGCTTTCCTAGTATTCACCATGTGGATAGGTGGTTTGCTGGGAAAATGTGTAGGCTGGAACCAAGGGATGCTGGTCTCTAGACATGTTGCCTGAGTAGGCAATAGGAAGCCCAGCAGGGTGGGAAAGTGTGTGTCTGAAGTTAATGCAGGGAGAGAGGACTTGATTTTGCTGACTTATACCACTCCATAGTCCTTCCTCATATGACACACACACATGACACACACATTTAGGGAATAATTCAGATTTTTTTGTGTGTGTGGATGAATATGTGTAATTTTATTGACAAATGTCAAGATATGCATCTTTGCCCTTTGTGTAGGTGTAAGACTACATTTTTTAGTTTGGCTCTGGTTTATAATGTATCTAACTATGATTTGGATGTCTAGATGAGAAATGTCTGAAACATACATTTTTTTTTTCTCCCAGAAAAGCTTATCAAGACTAGTTCCACAGAATTGAATTGAGAAAGAAGGGTAATACATTAATTTCAGCAGAAAATTGACTCAGCTGAAAAAGCATGATATATTGACATCTTAGGTCATAAACATGATGGGTTTTGGGAAGAGAGATTTAATTCTTCCTAAATTAAAAAAAAAGTCATTGTGGATATTGGTTTGGTACATGTGATTCATTTCCCCTATCATACCTCAAGCACAACTGATTTTTGGGAAAAGGTAAAGCAACTATGAATTTACAACTATTTACTTTCTGGAAATAAAGTCACCAAACTTTATTGCCACTCAGAGGCAAAGATTGTTCAGACATCTTAGCAGTGAACCAATAGAAAATAAATGATTTCTCATGAAAAATGCATTCTGAGAGGGTGTTTGGCCTGCTCTTCTTATACACCATGGATTGGGTGTACCTCAATTATTCTGGATGATTTCACTAGCAGTGGTTACAGCACCCAACTACATCATTTGAGGGGCAGAGCAGCCAAAGATTTAGTTTAAGATTAAGAGACTTGGAAAGTTCAAAGTCAGCATCATGCTCCAGCTTTAGACATGGCAGTTCCTACTGTTGTGAAGGAACTTAATTCAATGAAAATTTGTTGAGTTCCTAATGTATGCTACATACTATGACAGGCACTGGGGAAATGAAAATGAATGAGGCATTATTCTTGCCCTTGAGAAATGTCAAGTGCTGGTAGAGGAGACAAATACACAAAGTAATGATAACAATAACAGTGTTAACTATGATGATGGCTAATTCTTATATAATGCATACCACATGCCCAGTACTATTTAAAGAAATTTATATATGTTACCCAATTAAATCAATAAACTAAAATTAAGTAAGATAAGTGAGACATATATAATAATAGGGAAACATATAAAGTTCTGTGGGAGCAGAAATGAAGGATCAATGAATTCTATGAGGATCAAAAGATGAAAGAAAGCTATAGAGAGGAAATAATATTTGAGCTCAGCCTTGATGAGTTAATGGGAGTTCACCTAGTTGATAGAAGGTAGAGTGGAAGTGAGGGTTTTCTAAACAGAATAAAGAGCTTAAACAAAGTCATGAAAGTATGGTGGGTTCAGGACACAGTGCAAATGACCTCCAATATTTTAAATGACTGTCAGGAAACCTTAGAGGAAAGTATTATGAGTGGCTTATGACAGTGGGACTAGGAATGGGTTGGGAGAATAAGGGAGAGAAGAATGTATTTAATCCCACAACTCAGTAATATAATGAACTGGGTAAATTCTGGGATTCTGAACAACATATCAGAAAGTTAGTTCTCCTTCTCCAATATTAGCCATGGAATAAATAGGTTTTTGTCAGAGAGGCTCCCATTTTAATGCTTCTTTTCTCCTTCCCTCAGTCAGTGGGTGATATTTACTCTTTGCAAGAATCAAGTTCTCTTGTGAATCTATTTCCAGAGTTTTACATGCCTGCTTTCTTCAGGTGGATATAGGCGGAAAGACCAAGGTCTTAGAACAGTCTCCCATTTGCATTATATTTGCCTGTCTGAATCAGACCACAGAATCCTAATATATGAAGCCCATAATTCTTTCTAACAATAATAGATCATTGGACAGAATATCAAATGGTAGGACTTTCCTCTGTGACATTAGCTTCAAACAGTATGTGTCACATCCTCAGTTTCTCTTAACTGACCTGCAGATGGTTATCCTAACTTATTTGTAGTTCCAGACATTACTATCTCTTGGGGATAATGAATTATTCAAATTTTCAGACCTGTAAAAAGCACTTTAAGTAATATGTCTTTAAAGAAAAAATGTTTTTGGTAATTTAGGTGAAATTTTTTAAATCCTATATTCCAATTCTAATGAAAAGCATCAAGAAGATCTGAATAATTGGGAAAACAGAATATTCCTCATTGAATGTCTTAACATTGTAAATTTGTCATTTTCCACAAAATAAGTGTAAAACTAAATTCAAATGTATCTTAAAATTTTAGCAGAACTTTGGAGAACACAGTACACAGAACATTTACTCTGAAACTTGTATACCAGTGATCTTGTACACAGACAATCCTAAAAATTCCACCAAAAAACTGTTAGACCTAATAAATAAATTCAGTAAAGTTTAAGGGTGCAAAAATAAACAAACAACAATCAGTTGAAGTTCTATACACTAACAATGAAGTACCTGAAAGAGAAATAAAGAAAACAATCCCATTTATAAAGGCATCTAAACAATATAATTCAGCTAGGGAGATGAAAGATTTATACACCAAAAACTATAAGACACTGTTGAAATAAATTTGGTTCATGTAGAAGTAAAGAAACAAAACAAGCAAACAAAGAAAAAAGCGATAAACAAACAAACAAACCCCCGGACTCTTAAATATAGAGAACAATGTTGAACAACAGTGGTGAGAGTAGACATTCCTGTTGTGTTCCTGACCTTAGGGGAAAAGCTCTCAGTTTTTCCCCATTGAGGATATTAGCTGTGGGTCTTTTGTATATGGTCTTTATAATGTTGAGGTAGGTTCCTTCTATCCCTACTTTCTTGACAGCTGTTATCAAGAAAGGATGCTTTTATTTTGTCAGATGCCTCTTCTGCATCGATTGAGAGGATCATGTGGTTCTTATCCTTTCTTTTATTAATGTGATTTATCACGTTGGTTGATTTGTGAATATTGAACCACCTCTGCAGCCCAGGAATAAATCCCAATTGATCATATCAAATAATTCTTTTAATGTATTTTTGGATTTGATTTGCTAGTATCTTGTTGAGAAGTTTTACATCCATGTTTATCAGGGAAATTGGTCTGTAATTCTCCTTTTTAGTGGGGTCTTTGGTTTTAGAATCAAGGTAATACTAGCCTTACAGAATGGGTTTGGAAGTTTTCCTTCCATTTATATTTTTTGAAACAGCTTAACAAGAAAGAGTATTAACTCTTCTTTAGATGTTTGGTAGGATTTCCTTGGGAAACCATCTGACCCCTCTTGTTGGAAGATTTTTGATTACTGATTCAATTTCTTTCCTGGTTATGGGTTTGTTCAAATTTTCTATTTGTTCCTTTTTCAGTTTTTCTAGTTTATATGTTTCGAGTAATTTATCCATTTATTCCAGATTGCCCAATTTGTTGCCATATAGTTGCTCATAATACTGTCTTTTTATTGTTTTTGGTCAATTTGGCTAGGGGTTTATCAATTTTGTTAATTATTTCAAAGAACCAGCTCCTAGTTTCTTTAATCTGTTCTTCTGGTTTTGTTTTTGTTTTTGTTTTTCCTTTCAATAGCATTGATTTCTGCTCTAATCTTATTATTTCTCTTCTTCTGCTGGTTTTGGGCTTTATTTTCTATTCTTTTTCCAGCTCCTTTAGGTATAAGCTTAGGTTGTGTATTTGAGACATTTTTTCCTTCTTTAGGAAGGCTTGGGTTGTTATATACTTCCCTCTTACAACTGCTTTTGCTGCATCTCAAAGGTTTTGGACTGTCATGTTTTCATTTTCATTGGGTTCCATGTATTTTTTAATTTCCTCTTTAATTTCTTGGTTAACCCATTCATTCTTTAATAAGATGTTCTTTCACCTCCAAGTATTTGTGTTCTTTTCAATTTTTTTCTTGTGGTTGATTTTGAGTTTCATAGTGTTGTCTGAGAATATGGATAGTATGATCTAGATCTTTTTTTACTTATTGAGGGCTGATTTGTGACCCACTGTGTGATCTATTCTAGGTAATGTTCCATGTGCACTTGAGAAGAATGTGTATTATACTGCTTTAGGATTAAATGTTCTGAATATATCTGTTAAGTTTATCTGGTCCAGTGGGTCATTCAAAGCCATTGTGTCCTTGTTGATTTTCTGATTAGAAGATCTGTCCATTGCTTTAAGTGGGGTGTTAAAGTCCCCTACTATTCTTGTATTATTATCAGCGAGTTTCTTTATGTTTGTGATTAATTGATTTATATATTTGAGCACTTTTGAGTTGGGGGCATAAATATTTATAATTGTTAGATCTTCTTGGTGGATAGACCCCTTAATTATGATATAAAGCCCTTCTTCATCTCTTGTTGCACTCTCACCACTGTTGTTCAACATAGTCCTAGAATTCTTAGTGTCAGCAATCAGACAACAAGAAGAAATAAAAGGCATACAAATTGTCAAGGAAGAAGTCAAACTTTCTCTCTTTGTAGATAACATGATACTCTACATGGAAAACCCCAAAGACTCCACCCCAAAACTGCTAGAATTGATACATGAATTAGCCAAGTGGTAGGGTATAAAATCAATGTACAGAAATCTATTGCATTTCTATACACCAATAACAAAAAAATGGAGAGATCAAGGAATTTATCCCATTTACAATTACACCAAAACCCATAGGATACATTGGAATAAACTTAACCAATGAGGTAAAAGATCTGTACCCTGAAAACCGTAGAAAGCCCATGAAAGAAATTTAAGAAGAAACAGAGATGGAAAAACATTCCATGTTCATTGATTGGAAGAACAAATATTGTTAAAATGTTGATGCTACCCACAATGATCTATACATTCAATGCAATCCCTATCAAAATAACACCAGCATTCTTCACAGAGCTATAAGAAACAATTCTAAAATTTGTATGGAACAAAAAAGGACCAAGAATAGCCAAAGTAATGTTGAAAAAGAAAACAAAAGCTGGAGGCCTCACAATTATGGACTTTAAGCTCTACTACAAAGCTATAATCATCAAGACAGTATGGTACTGGGACAAAAACAGACACATAGGTCAATGGAACAGATTAGAGAACCCAGAAATGGACCCACAGATGTTAGGCCAACTCACTTACTTCTTAATGATTGAAGATATTTGCAAATAACATATTGGATAAAGTGTTAGTATCCAAATCTATAAAGAACTTATCAAACTCAACACCCAAAAAACAAATAATCCAGTGAAGCAATGGGCAAAAGACATGAACAGACACTTTTCCAAAGAAGACATCCAGATGGATAACAGACACATGAAAAGAAAGATACTCAACATCACTTATAGTCAGGGAAACACAAATCAAAACCACAATGAGACACTACCTCACATCTGTCAAAATGGATAAAATGAACAACTTAGGGAACAACAGGTGTTGGCAAGGATGCAGTGGTGGTGGGAGTTCAAACTGGTGCAGACACTCTGGAGAACAGTGTGAAATTTCCTCAAAAAATTAATAATCAGCTACCCTACAACCCAGAAATTTTACTAGTAGGTATTTATCCAAAGGATACAAAAATGCTGACTCACAGAGACACATTCTCCCCAATGTTTTTAGCCGTGCTGTCAACAATAGGCAAATAATGGAAGAGCCCAAATGTGCATTGACTGATGAATGGATAAAGAATATGTGTACATATATACAATGGAATATTGGTGATTGAAAAGAATGAAAGCTTGCCATTTTTAACAATGTGGATGGAACTGAATATATTATGCTAAGCAAAATAAGTCAGAGAAAGTCAAATATGTGATTTTACTCGTATGTGGAATTTAAGAGACAAAACAGATGAACATAGGGGAAGGGAAAGACAAATAAGATAAAAACAGGGAGACAAACCATAAGAGACCCTAAATACAGAGAACAAACTGAGGGTTGCTGGCGGGTAGGTGGGTTGGGGGATGGGCTAAAGGGGTGATGAGCATAAGGAGGGCACTTGTTGGGATGAGCACAAGGTGTTATATGTAAGTGATGAATCATTAAATTCTACTCCTGAAACCATTATTCCACTATATGTTAACTAACTTGGATTTTAATAAAAATAAAAATAAAATAAATATAGAGAATAAGCTGGTAGTTGGCAAAGGAGAGATAGATATGGGGATGGGTGAAATAGGTGAAGGAGATTGAGAAGACACTTATTGTGATGAACACTGACTAATGTATAGAACTGTTGAAATATTATATTGTACTTCTGAAACCAATACAGCACTATGCACTGTATGTTAATTATATTTGAAAGAAAAAATAAACCACTAGAAAAAGTAAAAACAGAAATGCCATATGATCCAATTATTTCACTATTGGATATTTATCCAAGGAAAATGAAGACACTGATTTGAAAAGATATACCCACTCTTATGTTTATTGCATCATTATTTACAATACTGAAGATATGGAAGCACCCTAAGTGCCCATTGATAGATGAATGGGTAACAAAGATGTGGTGTATATATAATGGAATATTACTTGGCCATAAAAAAGAATGATATCTTGTCATCAACATGGGTGAGTATAGAGGGTATTATGCTAAATGAAATAGTTAGATAAAGACAAATGCCATATGATTTCACCTATATATAGAATCTAAAAAACAAAACAAATGAGCAAATAAAAAAACAGACTGTTACATATAGAGAAGTAACTGGTGATTGCCAGCAGGGAGGTGGGTGGGGTAGATGGTGAAATAGATGAAGGGGATTAAGAGGTACAGACTTCCACTTATAAAATCAGAGAGCTATGGAGATGAAAAGTATAGCATTGGCAATATACTAAATAAGATGGTAGGTAATAATGTGGTATCATGACAAATGGTGACTATACTTATCCTGGTAAGCAGTGAGTAATGTATACAATTGTCAAATTACTATACTGTATACCTGAGATTAGAATAACATTTTATGTCAACTATACTTCAATAATAAATAAAAATATCCTCTTTGTAGTGTTGTTTTTGTCAGTGGGAACTGAGGGTACCTGAGGTCTTCATTAATGGGGAACGGGGTAAGTAAAATGCAATGGATGTATACCTTGGAAAACAATACATCAGTCAAAAGTAATAAAATATATGTTCATATACTAATATGATCATATCTTAAGAATAATATAACATTGAATGAAAATAGGATAAGATCTCTAAACACATTACTATTTATTTACATTAATTATATATATTTAATGTAAATATATACATATATGTATATATATATGTGTGTATAAATATATACATATGTATGTGTGTGTGTATATATATCAAATTATATATATATATATATCTCAAAACATTATATGGAAAGAAAACATTATATGAAAGACATATATACATCCAAAAGACATCAAACTTACTAGAGTGTATACTAGTGGTTCTCAATCAGGGATGATTTTGTCTCCCAAGGGACATTAGGCAAATCTGATGACATTTTTGGTTATCACCATTGTGGGGGTGTGTATTAGTTTTCTAGGGTTGACGTAAGCAAATTACCAAAGTGGATGGCTTAAAATAAAATCTATTCTTTCACAGTTCTGGAGCTTAGAAGTTGGATATCAAGGTTTCAGCAGGGCTATGCTGTCTCTCCCATATTCTGGAGGTTGCTGGGAATTCGTGGCACTCTTGACTTGAAGCTGCATAATTCCAGTCTCTTCCTCCCTAGTCACATGGCTATATTGACTCCATATGTCTTTCACAAAGTTTTTCTGCTTTGTGTGTGTCTTTCTGCGTCTCCTCCTCTTTTTATAAGGATGCCAGTCATTTGAATTGAGGACCCACCTTACCTCAGTATAACTTCATCTTTACTTACATTTACGTACATCTTGGGACTTGAATATACCTTTCCTGGGAGAAGGACACAATTCAACCCGCAATGGATTGCTACTGGTATTTAGTAGATAAAGGACAAGGATGCTGCTAAACATCCTACAACGCACAGGACAACTCCCACACGAAGAATTATCTGATCAAAAATATCAGTGGTACCACAGTTGAAAATCTCAGGTATACACTTATGGGTGCTAGAGGGAGTGGGAGTAGGAACTGGAGATAAAAGGGAAAAATGAAACAGAGGGCTTGACAAGAACATTAATGTTAGAATGCCATGAATTAAAGAATATTATGAACTCAAGTCATTGTTCTTAAAGTCCCCCCCCCCAAAAATCCCAAATTTTGACTACATAAAGTGATTTGTTATTTTTTTTCCTCTTTTAGTTTTCTACATTGGACCTTTTTCAGATCCATATGTCTCTTGTAGGATGTAGAAATGCACACAGTATTTCTCTTCTCTGTCTTTATGGAGGTATAGTTGACAAAAATTGTATATATTTAGGGTGCACAACCTGATGATTTAAAATAGATATACATTATGAAATGACTACCGTGATAAAGATTATTAATGTATTCATCACCTTACATGGTTAACTTTTATTTTTGTGGTGAGAGCACTTAAGATCTATTCTCCTAGCAAATTTCAAGTATGTAGTATTGTTAACTATTGTCACCATTCTCTACCTTAGATCCTCAGAACTTATTCATATTTTAACTGATAGTTCACACTCTTGAACCAATGTTTCTCCATTTCCTTCCCACTGGCCCACTCCCCAGTCTCTGGCAACCACAATTCTACTCTCTGGTTCTATGAGCTCAACTTTTTTAGATTTGAAATATAAGTGAGATCATACAGTATTTTTCTCTCTGTTTGGCTTATTTCACTTTGCATAATTTTCTCCAGGTTCATTTTTATTGTTACAAATGGTAGTGTTTCCTTTTAAAAAATTTAAAAAATGTTTTCATTTATTTTTGAGAGAGAGAGAGAGAGAGAGAGAGAGAGAGCGAGAGCACAAGTGGGGAGGGACAGAGAGAGAGGGAGACAAAGAATCAGAATCAGGCTCCAGGCTCTGAGCTGTCAGCACAGAGACCAAAGCAGGGCTCAAACTCATGAAGTGTGAGATCATGACCTGAGCCGGAAGTCGATGCTTAACTGACTGAGCCACCCAGGTGCCCCCCTCTTTAAAATTGAAGTGTAGTTGATACATGTCACATTAGTTTTAGGTGTACAGCATAGTGATTTGACAAATCTATGTGTTATGCTATGCTCTCCACAAGTGTAGCTACTATTTGTCACTATACAATGCTATTACACTATCATTGACCATATTCCCATATTCCCCATATGCTGCACCTTTCATCCCATGACTTATTTATTCCATAACTGGAAGCCTGTGTCTCTCACTCCCTTTCACCTATTTTGCCCATTCCCCCACCCCCACCCCTCTGACAACTATCAGTTTGTCCTCTGGATTTATAGGTCTGTTTCTGCTTTTTTGTTTTTTGTTTTGTTTTTTAGATTCTACATATAAGTGAAATCATATCATATTGGCTTTTCTCTGTCTGATTTATTCCACTTAGCATAATATCTCTAAGTCCACCCATGTTGTCCTAAATGGCAAGATCTCATCCTTTTTTACTGCTGAGTAATATTCCTGTGGGCATGTGTGTGTACCACATTTTATTTATACATTCATCCTTCAATGAACTCTTAGGTTACTTCCATATCTCGGCTATTGTAAATGCTGCAATAAATGTAGAGGTGCATATATCTTTTCAAATCACCGATTTCATTTTCTTTGGATAAATACCTAGCAGTGGAATTACCAGGTCATATGGTGTTTGTATTTTTAGTTTTTTTGAGGAATCCCCATGCTGTTTTCCAAGGAGGCTGTACCAATTTACATCTCTACCAACAATAGGGAATGAGAGTTCCCTTTTCTCCACATTGTCACCAACACTTATTATGTCTTTCTATTTTAACCATTCTGGAAGGTTTTTAACTGGATTATTTGTTGTTGTTGTTGTTGTTGTTGTTGTTTTTTATATTGAGTTGTGTAAGTTCCTTATATATTTTAGATACTAACCTTTTATTGGATATGTCATTTGCAAATACCTTCTCTTATTCAGTAGGTTTCCTTTTATTTTTTTTGATTGTTTTATTTGCTTTGTATTTTGATGTAGTCCCAATAGCTTATTTTTGCTTTTATTCCCTTGCCTCTGAAGACTTATCCAGAAAAATGTTGCTATGGCTGATGTCAGAGAAATACTGCCTGTGCTATGTTCTAGGAGTTTTATGGTTTTAGGTCTCACACTTAGGTCTTTAATCCAACTTGAAATTATTGTTGTGTATGGTGTAAGAAGGTGATCCAGTTTCATTCTTTTGTGTGTAGCTGTTAGTTTTCTCAACACCATTTGTTAAGGAGACTGTCTTTTTGCCATTACATCTTCTTCCCTCCTTTGTCAAAGATTGCTTGACCATATAATTGGTTTTTTTTTTCTTGGTTTTCTATTCTGTTCCATTAACCTATTTTCATGCCAGTACCATATTGTTTTGATTACTACAGCTTTGTAGTATAACTTGAAGTCTGGAATTGTGATTCTTAATGGTTTACTTTACTTTTTCAAGACTGCTTTGGATATTCAGGATCTTTGTGGTTCCATACAAATTTTAGGGTGTTTGTTCCAGTTCTGTGAAAAATGCTGTTGGTATTTTCGTAGGGATCACATTAAATCTATAGATTGTTTTGGGTAGTATGAACATGTTAACAATATTTGTTCTTCCAATTGATTAGCATGCAATGCCTTTCCATTTCTTTGTGTCTTCAATTTCTTTCATCAGTGTTTGATAGTTTCAGGGTACAGGTCATTCCATCTCTTAAGTTTATTACTAGGTACTTTATTACTATTGGTGCAATTGTAAATGGGATTATTTTCTTTTTTTTTTATTCTTTTATTTTTATTTTTTATTTTTATTTTTTTATTTTTTATTTTTTAATATATGAAATTTACTGTCAAATTGGTTTCCATACAACACCCAGTGCTCATCCCAAAAGGTGCCCTCCTCAATACCCATCACCCACCCTGCCCTCCCTCCCACCCCCCATCAACCCTCAGTTTGTTCTCAGTTTTTAACAGTCTCTTATGCTTTGGCTCTCTCCCACTCTAACCTCTTTTTTTTTTTTTTTTTTTCCCTTCCCCTCCCCCATGGGTTTCTGTTACGTTTCTCAGGATCCACATAAGAGTGAAACCATATGGTATCTGTCTTTCTCTGTATGGCTTATTTCACTTAGCATCACACTCTCCAGTTCCATCCACGTTGCTACAAAAGGCCATATTTCATTCTTTCTCATTGCCACGTAGTATTCCATTGTGTATATAAACCACAATTTCTTTATCCATTCATCAGTTGATGGACATTTAGGCTCTTTCCATAATTTGGCTATTGTTGAGAGTGCTGCTATAAAGATTGGGGTACAAGTGCCCCTATGCATCAGTACTCCTGTATCCCTTGGATAAATTCCTAGCAGTGCTATTGCTGGGTCATAGGGTAGGTCTATTTTTAATTTTCTGAGGAACCTCCACACTGCTTTCCAGAGCGGATGCACCAATTTGCATTCCCACCAACAGTGCAAGAGGGTTCCTGTTTCTCCACATCCTCTCCAGCATCTATAGTCTCCTGATTTCTTCATTTTGGCCACTCTGACTGGCGTGAGGTGGTATCTGAATGTGGTTTTGATTTGTATTTCCCTGATAAGGAGCGACGTTGAACATCTTTTCATGTGCCTGTTGGCCATCCGGATGTCTTCTTTAGAGAAATGTCTATTCATGTTTTCTGCCCATTTCTTCACTGGGTTATTTGTTTTTCGGGTGTGGAGTTTGGTGAGCTCTTTATAGATTTTGGATACTAGCCCTTTGTCCGATGTGTCATTTGCAAATATCTTTTCCCATTCCGTTGGTTGCCTTTTAGTTTTGTTGGTTGTTTCCTTTGCTGTGCAGAAGCTTTTTATCTTCATAAGGTCCCAGTAATTCACTTTTGCTTTTAATTCCCTTGCCTTTGGGGATGTGCCGAGTAAGAGATTGCTACGGCTGAGGTCAGAGAGGTCTTTTCCTGCTTTCTCCTCTAAGGTTTTGATGGTTTCCTGTCTCACATTCAGGTCCTTTATCCATTTTGAGTTTATTTTTGTGAATGGTGTGAGAAAGTGGTCTAGTTTCAACCTTCTGCATGTTGCTATCCAGTTCTCCCAGCACCATTTGTTAAAGAAACTGTCTTTTTTCCATTGGATGTTCTTTCCTGCTTTGTCAAAGATGAGTTGGCCATACGTTTGTGGGTCTAGTTCTGGGGTTTCTATTCTATTCCATTGGTCTATGTGTCTGTTTTTATGCCAATACCATGCTGTCTTGATGATGACAGCTTTGTAGTAGAGGCTAAAGTCTGGGATTGTGATGCCTCCTGCTTTGGTCTTCTTCTTCAAAATTACTTTGGCTATTCGGGGCCTTTTGTGGTTCCATATGAATTTTAGGATTGCTTGTTCTAGTTTCGAGAAGAATGCTGGTGCAATTTTGATTGGGATTGCATTGAATGTGTAGATAGCTTTGGGTAGTATTGACATTTTGACAATATTTATTCTTCCAATCCATGAGCACGGAATGTTTTTCCATCTCTTTATATCTTCTTCAATTACCTGCATAAGTTTTCTATAGTTTTCAGCATACAGATCTTTTACATCTTTGGTTAGATTTATTCCTAGGTATTTTATGCTTCTTGGTGCAATTGTGAATGGGATCAGTTTCTTTATTTGTCTTTCTGTTGCTTCATTGTTAGTGTATAAGAATGCAACTGATTTCTGTACATTGATTTTGTACAGAGTAACTTTGCTGAATTCATGTATCAGTTCTAGCAGACTTTTGGTGGAGTCTGTCGGATTTTCCATGTATAATATCATGTCATCTGCAAAAAGCGAAAGCTTGACTTCATCTTTGCCAATTTTGATGCCTTTGATTTCCTTTTGTTGTCTGATTGCTGATGCTAGAACTTCCAGCACTATATTAAACAACAGCGGTGAGAGTGGGCATCCCTGTCGTGTTCCTGATCTCAGGGAAAAAGCTCTCAGTTTTTCCCCGTTGAGGATGATGTTAGCTGTGGGCTTTTCATAAATGGCTTTTATGATCTTTAAGTATGTTCCTTCTATCCCGACTTTCTCGAGGGTTTTTATTAAGAAAGGGTGCTGGATTTTGTCAAAGGCCTTTTCTGCATCGATTGACAGGATCATATGGTTCTTCTCTTTTTTTTTGTTAATGTGATGTATCACGTTGATCGATTTGCGAATGTTGAACCAGCCCTGCATTCCAGGAATGAATCCCACTTGATCATGGTGAATAATTGTTTTTATATGCTGTTGAATTCGATTTGCTAGTATCTTATTGAGAATTTTTGCATCCATATTCATCAGAGATATTGGCCTGTAGTTCTCTTTTTTTACTGGGTCTCTGTCTGGTTTAGGAATCAAAGTAATACTGGCTTCATAGAATGAGTCTGGAAGTTTTCCTTCCCTTTCTATTTCTTGGAATAGCTTGAGAAGGATAGGTATTATCTCTGCTTTAAATGTCTGGTAGAACTCCCCTGGGAAGCCATCTGGTCCTGGACTCTTATTTGTTGGGAGATTTTTGATAACCGATTCAATTTCTTCGCTGGTTATGGGTCTGTTCAAGCTTTCTATTTCCTTCTGATTGAGTTTTGGAAGAGTGTGGGTGTTTAGGAATTTGTCCATTTCTTCCAGGTTGTCCAGTTTGTTGGCATATAATTTTTCATAGTATTCCCTGATAATTGTTTGTATCTCTGAGGGATTGGTTGTAATAATTCCATTTTCATTCATGATTTTATCTATTTGGGTCATCTCCCTTTTCTTTTTGAGAAGCCTGGCTAGAGGTTTGTCAATTTTGTTTATTTTTTCAAAAAACCAACTCTTGGTTTCGTTGATGTGCTCTACAGTTTTTTTAGATTCTATATTGTTTATTTCTGCTCTGATCTTTATGATTTCTCTTCTTCTGCTGGGTTTAGGCTGCCTTTGCTGTTCTGCTTCTATTTCCTTTAGGTGTGCTGTTAGATTTTGTATTTGGGATTTTTCTTGTTTCTTGAGATAGGCCTGGATTGCAATGTATTTTCCTCTCAGGACTGCCTTCGCTGCGTCCCAAAGCGTTTGGATTGTTGTATTTTCATTTTCGTTTGTTTCCATATATTTTTTAATTTCTTCTCTAATTGCCTGGTTGACCCACTCATTCGTTAGTAGGGTGTTCTTTAACCTCCATGCTTTTGGAGGTTTTCCAGACTTTTTCCTGTGGTTGATTTCAAGCTTCATAGCATTGTGGTCTGAAAGTATGCATGGTATAATTTCAATTCTTGTAAACTTATGAAGGGCTGTTTTGTGACCCAGTATATGATCTATCTTGGAGAATGTTCCATGTGCACTCGAGAAGAAAGTATATTCTGTTTCTTTGGGATGCAGAGTTCTAAATATATCTGTCAAGTCCATCTGATCCAATGTATCATTCAGGGCCCTTGTTTCTTTATTGACTGTGTGTCTAGATGATCTATCCATTTCTGTAAGTGGGGTGTTAAAGTCCCCTGCAATGGTCACATTCTTATCAATAAGGTTGCTTATGTTTATGAGTAACTGTTTTATATATCTGGGGGCTCCGGTATTTGGCGCATAGACATTTATAATTGTTAGCTCTTCCTGATGGATAGACCCTGTAATTATTATATAATGCCCTTCTTCATCTCTTGTTACAGCCTTTAATTTAAAGTCTAGTTTGTCTGATATAAGTATGGCTACTCCAGCTTTCTTTTGGCTTCCAGTAGCATGATAAATAGTTCTCCATCCCCTCACTCTCCATCTAAAGGTGTCCTCAGATCTAAAATGAGTCTCTTGTAGACAGCAAATAGATGGGTCTTGTTTTTTTATCCACTCTGATACCCTATGTCTTTTGGTTGGCGCATTTAAACCATTTACATTCAGTGTTATTATAGAAAGATACGGGTTTAGAGTCATTGTGATGTCTGTACGTTTTATGCTTGTAGTGATGTCTCTGGTACTTTGTCTCACAGGATCCCCCTTAGGATCTCTTGTAGGGCTGGTTTCGTGGTGACAAATTCCTTCAGTTTTTGTTTGGGAAGACCTTTATCTCTCCTTCTATTCTAAATGACAGACTTGCTGGATAAAGGATTCTCGGCTGCATATTTTTTCTGTTTAGCACACTGAAGATATCGTGCCAAGCCTTTCTGGCCTGCCAAGTTTCAAAGGAGAGATCAGTCACGAGTCTTATAGGTCTCCCTTTATATGTGAGGGCACGTTTATCCCTTGCTGCTTTCAGAATTTTCTCTTTATCCTTGTATTTTGCCAGTTTCACTATGATATGTCGTGCAGAAGATCGATTCAAGTTACGTCTGAAGGGAGTTCTCTGTGCCTCTTGGATTTCAATGCCTTTTTCCTTCCCCAGTTCAGGGAAGTTCTCAGCTATAATTTCTTCAAGTACCCCTTCAGCACCTTTCCCTCTCTCTTCCTCCTCTGGGATACCAATTATGCGTATATTATTTCTTTTTAGTGTATCACTTAGTTCTCTAATTTTCCCCTCATACTCCTGGATTTTTTTATCTCTCTTTCTTTCAGCTTCCTCTTTCTCCATAACTTTATCTTCTAGTTCACCTATTCTCTCCTCTGCCTCTTCAAGCCGAGCCGTCGTGGTTTCCATTTTGTTTTGCATTTCGTTTAAAGCGTTTTTCAGCTCCTCGTGACTGTTCCTTAGTCCCTTGATCTCTGTAGCAAGAGATTCTCTGCTGTCCTGTATACTGTTTTCAAGCCCAGCGATTAATTTTATGACTATTATTCTAAATTCACTTTCTGTTATATTATTTAAATCCTTTTTGATCAGTTCATTAGCTGTTGTTATTTCCTGGAGATTCTTCTGAGGGGAATTCTTCCGTTTGGTCATTTTGGATAGTCCCTGGAGTGGTGAGGACCCGCAGGGCACTTCCCCTGTGCTGTGGTGTATAACTGGAGTTGGTGGGTGGGGCCGCAGTCCGACCTGATGTCTGCCCCCAGCCCACCGCTGGGGCCACAGTCAGACTGGTGTGTGCCTTCTCTTCCCCTCTCCTAGGGGCGGGATTCACTGTGGGGTGGTGTGGCCCGTCTGGTCTACTTGCACACTGCCAGGCTTGTGGTGCTGGGGAGCTGGCGTATTAGCTGGGGTGGGTAGGCAAGGTGCACGGGGGCGGGAGGGGCAGGCTTAGCTCGCTTCTCCTTAGGTGATCCACTTCAGGAGGGGCCCTGTGGCAGCGGGAGGGAGTCAGATCCGCTGCCGGAGGTTTGGCTCCGCAGAAGCACAGAGTTGGGTGTTTGCTCAGAGCGAGCGAGTTCCCTGGCAGGAACTGGTTCTCTTTGGGATTTTGGCTGGGGGATGGGCGGGGGAGATGGCGCTGGCGAGCGCCTTTGTTCCCCGCCAAGCTGAGCTCTGCCGTCCGGGGGCTCAGCAGCTCTCCCTCCCTTTGTCTTCCAGCCTTTCTGCTTTCTGAGCAGAGCTGTTAACTTATGACCTCCCAGACGCTAAGTCGCGCTTGCTGTCGGAACACAGTCCGTCCGGCCCCTCCGCTTTTGCCAGCCCGACTCGGGAGCTCTGCTTGGCCGGCGAGCCGCCCCTCCGCCAGTCCGTGGAGCGCGCACCGCCTCGCCGCCCTTCCTACCCTCTTCCGTGGGCCTCTCGTCTGCGCTTGGCTCTGGAGACTCCGTTCTGCTAATCCTCTGGCGGTTTTCTGGGTTCTTTAGGCAGGTGTAGGTGGAATCTAAGTGATCAGCAGGACGCGCAGTGAGCCCAGCGTCCTCCTACGCCGCCATCTTCCGGAACTCCCAAACACTTTTTAAATATGTGAATAGACACTATGAATCTTCCAAAGGGAGGCTTTTAGATTTTAAGTCATCAAGTCTCCTTGCCATAGAAAGTCATGGATATCTTTCAGGGCTAGTTACAAGAAACACACATGAGGAAAAACCCTAAAATGTCAGGGCTGGCTCTCCATGGCCTGTGGTTAAGTAAAGCTTTTTCGGGATTATTTTCTTAATATCTCTTTCTGCTGCTTTGTTATTAGTATACAGAAATGCAACAGATTTCTGTATATCAATTTTATATTCTTCAACTTTACTGAATTCATTTATTAGTTCTAGAAGTTTTTTTGGCAGTCTTTAGGGTGTTTGGTATATGGTATCATGTTACCTGAAAATAGTGATAGTTTTACCCCTTCATTACCAATTTGGATGCCTTTTATTCCTTTTTGTTTTCTGATTTCTGTGGCTAGGACTTCTAGTAGTGTGTTGAATAAAAGTAGAGACTGGACATTCTTGTCTTGTTCCTAACTTTAGGGGAAAAGCTTTCAGTTTTTCTCTAGCGAGTATGGTATTTGCTGTGGGTTTTTCATATAAGGCCTTTACTATATTTTGGTATATTTCCTCTAAATCCACTTTGTTGAGAGTTTTTTTTTTGAGAGTTTTTATTATGAATGTATGTTGAATTTTGTCAAATGCTTTTTCTGTATCTATTGATATGATTATATACTTTTTACCATTCATTATGTTGATCTGGTATATCATGTTGGTTGATTTGGAAATATTGATGCATCCTTGCATCATTGGAATAAGGATTTCCTTCTGTTTTTAAGACTGAATAATATTTTATTGTGTGTTTGCATATATGTACACACACACAGCACATTTTCTTTAACCATTCATATTTCAACAGACAAGGTTGAAATATATATAGGTTGTTTCTATATCTTCCGTACTGTGAGTAATGATGTATAGACCATGGGAAAGCAGATGTATCTTTGATATAGTGATTTTATTTATTTTGGATATATACTCATATGTGAGATTCTTGATCATATGGTAGTTCTATTTTTAATTTTTTAAGGAACATCCATACTGTTTTCAATAGTTGCTGTACCAATTTACATTCTCACCAACAGTGCATAGGGATTCCTTTGCTCCACATTCCTGTTATCTTTTGCCTTTTTGATAATATCCATTTTAACAAGTATGAAGTAAAATCTCATTGTGGTTTGATTTACATTTCCCTAATAATTAGTGATATTGAGCACCTTTTCATATAACTCATTGACTATTGTCAATATAACTATAATAACTATATATCTTCAGGAAAGTGTCTACTCAAGTTCTTTGTCTATTTTTAATTGAGTTATTTATTAATTGCTATTGAGTTGTATGAGTTCCTTACATATTTTGGTTATTAACCCCTTATCAGACAAATGGTTTTCAAATAATTTCTCCCATTCTATTGGTTGCCTTTTCATTTTGTTTTTTCCTTTGTCATATGGAGATTTTTAGTTAATATAATTGCATTTGTTTATTTTTTTTGTTCTGTGTGTCCTTGATGTCTTGTCCAAAGTATCAATGTCAAGGCCACATCAAGAAGCTTTGCCTCATTTTCTTCCAGGAGTTTTATGGTGCTAAGTCATACATTTAAGTCATACATTAAGTTTAATTTAAGGGTCCAATTTCATTACTTTCTTTGCCTGTGGATATGCAGTTTTCCCAGAACCATTTATTAAAGATACTATCCTTTCTCCATTGGCACACAGTATTCTTGATTCAGATGGTAAATTTTTATATAAGGGTAGTAAAATATTTTCTGTATTGTTTTCAAGATTTTTTCAAACATTTTCTTGGTCTCTTTGTCATGACAAGTATAATGAGCTGCTCTCTTAGTAATATTTTAGTTTGTAATTATTCTTGGGTTCTTTCCTATCTAACCACAACTTGGATTTCAACATCTTATAGGCATATATGAATTCATTTACTTAAACAATTGTCTTTAATCTTGATCCACATTGCATTTCACTTGAAAATTTTCATCTCACTTGCATGATTTATTCCTATTGGCTTGGCATTTCACTACCTGGAAGAACTAAGATCTGCAAATTTGGCTGTACTATTGTGAATTGCCTTTCTAGATCTCTTATAATAATGCTAAATAAGAAAGGTCTATGTAGAATGTCATTATTAATTTTTTCTCAAGAGAAGCACCTATTTATTTATTTTTAAGATATCTTGCTGTAATATAGTTTTGAGTCCACCAAAAATTATTCTTCTCTCTATCCTGCCTATACCCACGGTATATCTTTTTGTTGTTTTAAATAGTCTTGCCACGGAACTTTTTCAGATATGTCTTTAAAACTAAATAAGTTAAAACTGTTGCTTCATTTGGTGTCTGGGTATATATTATTCATTTGAAGAACCCTGGTATATGAGTTTTTAAAATAACCGTGTTAGTTCTCACATACTCTGTTACCATATAGTTTTTTTTTTGTTCAGTAAGGTAACACTTTATTTTATTTACCATCAACCTAAACTTCCAATTTAATTTGCTTGTAAAAATGGTATGCTTTAAGATCCATAGTCATTTTCTGAAATTTCCATATTGCCAAGGTTGATATTTAGCTAGTGTATGTATATTTTGTCATCAGCAGTGTCTAGTCTAACTGGCTAGTGCTAAGCCTTACTGGTTGCTAAATATTTCAAATATCATCTAGACAAATACAGATATACCTTAGAGATATATGGTGAGAGAAACCAGCAGCAAAAGGCAAAACCAATAGCAAAAACTCAATAGTATTGAGCATTTAATGAGTGTTATGCGCCAAGCAAGATACTGTGTGCTTTAACACATATTATCTCTTTGAGTCTTGAAAATAACACTTTATTATACCCATTTTATAGGATGATGAAATCAAGGAAGAGGTGAGACTTACGCCATGTCACATAGCTAGTTATGGTGGAGGCTAGATTTGAATCCAGTCTATTTGGCTCCCAAGTCTGTGCTCCTAAACTATATGCTCTCCTACCATTTATCAAGCTAAGTTTCTGATAAAGAAATAAAGACATAAAGAGCTGGGAAGCAAAGATTCCATGACTTTCTTAGAGAGATCAGAACAGGAAAATTAATTCATCTTTGGCTGGGTGATGAGTCATATTCTAATTTTTTTCAGAAGGCAAAATAAAGGGAGAAGAGCTCTAACCTTACTCTCTTTTTCAATCTATTTTCCACTGCCCAGGATACAGACTGATGTTCCAGCCAAATATTTTACATTCCCTATCCACATTCTGTGATTTTCCTCTTATGTCTGCTGCTCATGCCTCTGTCTAGAATGCTCTTCTTGGTTTACAGAAGTCCCTAATCCATCCTTTTATGTCCAGGTCAAGAGTCACTTCCTCTGTGAGAATTTTTACATTGCCCAGCTAGAAGTAGCCTTGCTTTCTTTAACTGCAGCAGAATTTTATTAGTGTCCTCTAAACACACATCAAGTTTTCCTCGGATCACTGATAATATATGCTTAGCTCACATTCAATTGGGTTGAAGGAACACTACCTGTGTTCAAGTCCCAAGCCTGCTACTTGCTACTATGTAAAGTTCTAAAAGTTACTTAGCTTTCTGTGCCTCAGCCTGCTTATCTTTAAAATTGGTACATATCTCACATGCTTCCTGGGAGAATTAAGTAAGTTTAACATCTTGGTATTTAAAGTTCTTAGAATATTGCCTGGCAAACAATAAGTGCCATTTAAGTGTTTTCTGTAATTGCCATCACTGTTATTATTATCACTGTTATTATTATAATATAAAATTTTCAGTTCCTTTAGGGAAAGATCCGACTCATTTATCTTTATATCATTTAATTTGCTTAAGAAAATGCTTGGCATATAGGAGGCATTCAGTAAAGTTTTGGTGACTGAATGAAGAGGAACACAGACGCAGTAGAACATTTTGCTTAAAAATATGGACTTTTGAACGGGCTTTGAGTTCTGGTGTTATCTTTACCTTGCTGTGTTGCTTTGGGCTACTTAATGCCTCTGACATCAGCTTCTTTATTTATAAAATGAGGAAAATAATGGCATCTGACTTACAGCGTTGTTATGAAGAGTGCATGAGATAATGTATGTGAAGTACTTGCTCAGTAAATTGGTATAGTGGGCATTTAATTCAGTTAGCTATTGTTTTTTACTAAGTTGAAATCTAGCATTTTACTAGGTGAAATCTAGCATTTAAGGGCAGGTGAATGCCTTTACATTAACCATCTTGGAAGCACTAATTTTGAGCTTATAAAGAAGTAAGGACAAGTCTGCAGCCTCAAATGCTGGAAGCTGATGAAAAGCAATAAGCAAAATCTTTGACCCAAAGTCAAGAATCAGAATGACTTGTAAGGCTTGAGTTTCTTAATTTCTAAATATTATATTTAGAGGAGTGAAGTGGTCTGTGTGCTGTGTCTTACCTTTTGTTTTGCTGTCATCTGTTTTCATTTGTTCTGAAATTGGCTACTTTAAAAATATTTCCAATACAGTATGTGCTGAAACACAAGGTTGCACTTCACAGAGGTCTTGAGGAAGGAGCACCACCTTAGATCTGAGGGGAAGGAGAATAATACCTCCTGTGTGCTTTTCAGACATCTTTTTATTTTATCCTAACAACTTTTTTTTAATGCATTTTGCAGACAAGAGAAGTGAACCTGGCCAAGGTCATAGGGCCAGGAACGGTAGGAAGGATTTGAGCACAGTTCCTCTCATTTTCTCTGGTTTACCATATGTTTCCTGTGGAACCTGCTTCATATGACTTAGGCCTTCTTTTTATCTCTCTGCTGCCTCCATTTCTGTCTTTATTCTAAAGAATAACTTTAGGACCAGAATGGAAAACAAAACAAAACAAAACAAAACAATTTCCTAATTTTCATTTGGCCTCCTGCTGTGATAATGAGGTTGGGTGTTTCTTTCAAAGGCCCTCTTCAAGTTCTCTGTCTGCTCTGACCTGCCTTGCTTTCTTCTGTTGACATGTGACAAATCTCTTGCCCTGGAATATTATAATGATTCTGTTGGAGGAATATCACATCCCATAAAGAAATGATTCAAAAACAAACTGGGGTTATTACTGAAGGCTAAATAATCTGCAAGTTTCCAAATATTGGTGAGCAGATAGGTTGCATGGGAATCATGTAGGGAAAGTTCCTTAAATACAACATCTTACATCCCACTCCTGGAAGGGTTAATTTAGGATGTCAATGGTGAGGCTAGAGAATCTGAATAAAAAAAAATCTCCCCTGATGTTTCTGCCACACAACCAGGTATATGAACTCTGGTCTAGATAAAACTCATTGACCAGAATTGGGAAGAAACATATTTCCCCACCCTAGATGCAGAGGAAAGAGATCCTGTTCCTTCTTAGAACGTATAGGAAGTTTCCTTACACCAGGAGCCAGAGCATAAGACCTGGAGCCAACAATGCCTGATACTGGCTAATGCAACAGCAGGAAGTATTGTGAAAGGCTCCCTGCATGACCTAGGATCTAAGTGACATAAAGAGGAATAAATCATGGCCCTGCTTTCAAAGAGTTTGCAGTCTCACTGTGGGAATATGCCCAGCCCATGTGATAAGACTGGTGATTTGTAAATCATATTAAGTACAACATTACAAGGTCCAGACAACAGGAGTGGGAGTTCAGAGGAGCAAAAATAATTAAGGTGATATACATGAAGCTCTATGACTGGAATGTTTAGCCTGGAAAAGTGACATTTGTCCAGCAGTAATGTAAAGAGGGATTTACCTTTGTTAATTGTGGACCCAGAAGGCTGAGATCTCTGGTGAAAGATTGAAGAAAACTTAGGTTGGCTTTGTAAAAGGGAAAGGTTTTGTTTTGTTTTTTTGTTTTTTTGATTTTAAATATAAGTTATTGTCAAGTTACCTAGCATACAGTGTATACAGTGTGCTATTGGCTTCAGAAGTAGATTCTTATGATTCATTGCTTACATACAACACCCAGTGCTCATCCCAACAAGAGCCCTCCTCAATGCCATAAAGGGAAAGGATTTCTAACCATTAGATAGTCATTTGAAGGGAATGTAATAGAGGGGGTTCAAAGGACTGATAGAACTTACGTCAGGTACCAGTGCTGTGATGCCATGGTTTCAAGCAGGAAGTGATGAGAAAGTCAGAGAAGAGAGGGGAATGAAAGGGAGAAAGTGATCAAGAGGCAGAGAGGGAGGTACAGAATATGTAAGGCAAAATGTGAGAAAGAAGAGGATTTGAGAAGGGGCACATTCAGAGAGAGCAAAGGGAACAAGTTTAAGGTGTTTGGGCAACCTTGTAGTAGCCATTGGAGTTTCAAATGGGGTTGGATCTTGTGTATCCAAAAATGGGATCATAGTTCAGAGGTGTGGGAGATGTTGTTACCTTGACAGAATTTCCTTGAGTGTCAGATTGTATGTTTCTGCTCAATCTTTTCTTATAATGACTGTTGCTCTTTGTGTCAGGAAGGGACATGATTGCTGAATTTAAATTGGCCATCATAAAAAAAATCCAGGAAGCACTTACCTAATGGAAGAGAAAATAAAGAGAAAGATATACAATGAACTTGCTTTTTTCCTGTCAATGAGTAGCATTCTTAAGCAAAACCTGAGGGCATATAAATGTGGAATGTTATTTCTAATGACTAGACATTTATTTTAAACATGATTTTTCTCTTTTAGCAGGAATGGTGAAAAGGGTAAAATACATCCTTAAACTGTTGCAAAGTATTCGATTGTGAAAGAGCAGTGTGTAAGATGCTGGGAATTAAGTTCTCAGGGAATGGCTTTGGAGACTTTCTTCTTTAATTATAGATTAAAGCAGACCTTGGCAGTGTCCTTTTGGATCAATATGAAATACAGAGCATAAATCAATACTATTACACAGTATTGTGTAGAAATTCTTAAAAAGAAAATGAAAATTACAAATTGTCTTAAAGAAAAAATGATTTTTACTTGACAATAAATCCATTTTGACCAAATTAAAAATTATGCTGTGTAGATGCCTCTGTGCTTAGATTTCCTATTTGTTTACCAGAATGTGGTCATTTTTCCTTTTGCTAAAATGGCCCAGGATTAGGCATCAAAGTCCAAAACCAGTTATACCATTAATTAGTGGAAAAAATTTTAATTTCCTAGGTCCTAGTTCCTTACCTACAAGAGAGTTGGACTAGATTACCTTGAAGAGCCCCAGTTTCTCAACTGTTTTTATGACCTTGTTATCAGAAGGATCTTTGAAATTTACTGATTCCAAAGAATTTGAGGAAATGCTAGCATATACGAAAGTATTGAGATTAGAGGAGGAAGGTTTGGTAATGAAGAGTAAAAGTGTCTATTTGCCTAGAGCAGAGAGGTAAAGCTAGTAGGAAATGATTGGTAGAGATATTGAACCTTTTACTTATATTGAATTTAATTCTTGGCCGAAAGTTTCTGGTGCATTGTTGTATTTGAGGAGGAGTTTTCAATCTGAAAGGCAATTGGAAGCATTACAGGTTTTTGAGGAGGATGGTATGTTTGAAATGATGCTTCAGCAATTTGGTGATTTTTTTTTAAAAGTTTATTTATTCTTTTTTTTTTTTTTTTGTGAGAAAGAGATTGAGAGAGTGTGAACAGGGGAGGGGCAGAGAGAGAGGGAGGGAGAGGATTCCAAGCAGGCTCTGTACTGTCAGCACAGAGCCTGATGTGGGCTCGAACACTTGAACTGTGACTACAGTCATGACTACAGTCATGATACAGATCATGACTACAGTCAAAATCAAGAGTTGGACTCTCAACTGGCTGAACCACTCAGGAACCCCAAGATTTCTTGAAGTAATATTTATAAATCAGTTACAACAGTATGTGGCATATGCAAGTGTTTGTGAAATAAAACAAAATGGTTTATTTTGTAGGAAGAGGGGAAGGCTGGTTGGGAAACCACTACCAATGTCATCTTTGCGCTGGGAGAGGAAACAAATGATACTTGTTTTCTGAACGTGCTATAACAACTTGATTTTCTCAGACTTTCCTTGCTTCCTTTCTCTCTCAATTTTAATCAGGAGACCATAGTTTGTTTTTTTTTTTTCTTTCTAAGCGTGGGCTCAACTAACTAGAGCTGATCCATATAATTATCTTTTCCATTTCTGAATTTCTTTTTCACAGATACATCTGTGAACAAAACTATAGATTACAGAGAAGTGTATCAGACTCCAGAGATTGGGTAAACTTTTATTTTCAAATAAAGCCACTTACCTTGAATAGTTTCAATGAAAAATATGTATAGTTTGCAAAAAGGCTGGGTAATAAAGACATTTAACTATTAGTTAAGAGCCCTTGTTTAACTCTTGCTTTTCCATCACATAACTTGATGTGATATTAGGCAAATCATGTGATTTTTCTGAGCCTTCGTTGACTCATTTGTGAAATAAGAATTATAATACCTAGTCTCCTATCTCATGGAACTGTTATCAATGTCTAGAACAGTGCTTATCATAGGCATAATACTTGGTAACTATGTCTTCAATGAATAAATGGATTTAAATTAGAGAACATATATGGATATATATACCAACTTATACATAAAAGCTATTATTATTTTAATAGATTCCCTATAATGGAAATTCCTGAATCTTCTGTAGTAAAATAGTTTTCTAGGTTTCTACCATTTCATTCTACTCCCTGCCAGAAGTCCGACTTCAGGGGTGATATGAAATGTCAGCTTCTATGCAAAGTTGCCACCCGGCCTTAAGTAGGTGATAGTCATGACACACTTTTCTGGGAACAAGAGGAGATAATTTACTTTGGGAGAAATGGCAGGACAAAGTTAGTAAGAGGACTGTGAGGGTGAAATAGAGTTGTTTCCATTTGAATCTTGGCTCAACCATAGTTACTTGCTGTGGGACTTTAGCAATTCTTGAACTTGCATGCTTGAAGTTTTTTTTTTTTTTAAAGAGGATAATAATAGTAATACCTACCTTAGTGTTTTTATGACATAAAATACTTAGCAAAATATATGCCATCTAATAAAGATTCAGCAAATGTTTCAATATTTTTTGTTATTCAAAGGAGGGATGAGTAGTATTACAGACTGATGGTAATAGAATACAGGTATCTTAGTGCATAGGATTTGAAAGAAGTGGATAAGAAAGGGTTGGGCGTGAACATCCAAGATAGAGACATTCTAAGTTTGGAGCACATATGTATCTCAGAAGATGCTTAAGTAGCAGGGGAAGAGTTTGGGCTAGGTAATCAAGATTCCATTTCTTTATCTTGGGTCTTATTAAATTTGACATAGCTTTGGTATGGGAAGAACAAAGAAAATGAAATTGGCTATGAAACTTTTGGATCCTTTGACATATTGGAAAGGTTCAACAGTGAGATGATTATTAAAAGAAAGTCTGGTAAAAATATAATTATTTTTATTATTAATTTTGTTCAGTTTGGGGAATGAATGAAACCTAAAGAATAGACATATGATATAATTTTAAAGCTCTCTGTGGGCTATGATTTCTAATCTTGACTCACCTTACCCTTCTTCCTCAGGAATTAATTAAATCTCTCTATCTTATATAATGCAAGTAATCATTCAATTATTATTAATTGGCCACATACTGTTTATCTAGGTATTTGGGATACATCTGTGAACAAAACTGTCAAAGATCTCATCCCTATTAAAATTAACATTAAAGTTATGTTTAAATTAACATTTTAAGTTCAGTGGGGAGGAGATGAGAAGACAGTCAATAAACAATATCATAATAAAAAGTAAATTATATAATATATTGCAAGGTGGTAAGTACTATTGAACAGAGAGACACCAGAGTTGAGAAAGGGGGATTGAAAATGTAGGGGACAGGTTGCAACTTTAAATAGGATGTTCAGAGAAGACTTCATTGAGACAGTGACATTTTAGAAAATACATGAGGTTGTTGAATTAGCTATTTGTATATATGAAAGAAAAACATTTTAGGTGAAGGGCATAGCCAATGCAAAGACCTTAGTGGTGATACATGCCTGGTATGTTTGAAGTAGAGTGAAGAGACCAGAGTAGCTAGAGCAGTGAAGAAGAGAATAAGGGGTCAAGTCAAACAGGTAAAGTGAGAATGTATAGGTCATGGAGAGCCTTGTAAGGATTATAAGGATTTTGGCTTTTAATCTAACTAAACTAAAATTAGGGGGAACATGATTTGATTTAGGTTTCTAAAGTTTCCCTCCAGCGGCTATGTTGTACATAGGTGGTCAGAAAGAAGAGCAGAGTGGGGATTCCACTGAGGTTTTATTGAATAGTCCAGGAAAGAAATGACAATGGCTTGAAGGGCATTTGCAGTGGAAATGGTGAGAAGTGTCATATTTGGGTTATATTTTAAAGGTAGAGTCAGTAGGACTTGCTGATGTATTAGATGTGGCATGTGAGAGAAAGTGAGGAGCCAAGAATGACTTCATGTTATTTAGCCTGAACAACTGAGATGGAAAAAGTTGAGGGCGAGGCAGGTTTTAACGGTCAAATAGCAGGAGCTCAGTTTTGGACATTCTGAGTTTGAGACGTCCATTAGATATTGTAGTGGGAAGAATTCTAAATATGTCCCCCTTCCCCAGATTTCCACTTTAATTTCTGGGACTATGAAAATAATGAGATATCTTGCCTGTGAATATGTTATGTTACATGGCAAGGGAATTTTGCAAATGTAATTAAGGTTGCTTATCAGTAAATCTTAAAACAGGGAGTTATCACATCAGCTCTTTAAAATCATAGTCTTTCTCTCACTAGTGACAGAATAAGGTAGCAGAAGGGAAAACCAGAAAGATTTGAAGTATGGGAAGATTTCTACATACTGCTGCTGGTGTGAAGATGGAGGGAGCTATATGACAAAGAATGTGGGTGCCCTGTAGAAGCTGAGAGTAGCCTTTAGCTAACAGCCAGCAATAAAAGGGGGATATCTATCCTACAGCTGTAAGGAACTGAATTCTGTCAACAACTTGAATAAGATGGAAGCCAACTTTTCCCTAGAACCTCCAGAGAAGAACTTATTCCAACCAACGCTTTGATTTTGGCCTTGTCAAATCCCAAGCAGAGAACCAGTCCAGTCCACCCAGACTTCTGACCTACAGAAACTGTGAGATAATAAATGACTGATGTTTTAAGTGACTATTCTTGGTAATTTGTTTTACAGAAATAGGAAAGTAAGGGAGATATATGTGGAGATGTCAAGTAAGCAGTTGGATATATAAGACTGGAATTCAGGAAAAAAGATTTGGATTACAAATATCTGTTTGAATGTCTTTGGCATAAAAATAGTATTTAAAAACCTCCAAAGGAGTGAAAAAATATGGAGTAGAGACTTCAGAGTAGAGTGAGCCCAATATGTATTTAAATTTTTTTTAATTTTTATTATATTGTAGTAAGAACACTTAATATAAGATCTATTCTTTTTAAGTGTGGTTTTTAAGTGTGCAATACTATGTTGTTAACTATAGGCACAATGTTGTATGGCAGATCTCTAGAACTTACACATTTTGCATTACTAAAGCTCTAAACCCATTGATTAGGAACTCCCCATTGTCCCCTTTTCCCTCTGACCACCTAGCAACCACCATTTTGCTTTCTGCTTCTATGAGTTTGACCATTTAAGATACCTCATATAATTGGAATCATACAGTATCTGTCTGCTGTGGCTGGCTTATTTCACCTGGCATAATATCTTCCAGGTTCACTCACATTGTTGCATGTTGCAAGTTTTCCTTCTTTTCAAAGGCTGAATAACATTTTATTGTATGCATATACCACATTTTTTTAATCCATTCATCCATTAATGAACATTTAGGTTGTTTCCACATTTTGACTATTATTAATAGTGTTGCAATAAATATGAGAGTGCTAATATCTCTTTGAGATCATGATTTAAATTCTTCTGGATAAGTACCTAG